>NC_136510.1:77505487-77585487 GCF_053919585.1 Euprymna scolopes
TCAGTTCGAAAAACATGCAGTGTTTACCGATGTATTGGAAAATTCAAAATGGTGCCCGACACTCTCTTTAACATGGTAAGTTTGGGAAAAGGTGTTATAAATAATAAATTAGACAAAATACTATTAAGAAACACCGAATATATGTCAACTTATGTCACGGTAACATATAATGAGCGAATTTCTAACAGTATTTTGTCTAGTTTATTATTTATAACATCTTTTCCTGAACTTACCGTGTTAAAGAGAGTGTCGGGCGCCATTTTGAATTTTCCAATACATCGGTAAACACTGTATGCTTTTCGAGCTGAATAAACATGTTACATTGAATAAAAACACAAAAAATATATCCAGTTTG
Source organism: Euprymna scolopes (assembly GCF_053919585.1). Lineage (NCBI taxonomy): Eukaryota > Metazoa > Mollusca > Cephalopoda > Sepiida > Sepiolidae > Euprymna > Euprymna scolopes. The sequence continues at coordinate 77,505,843 of NC_136510.1, forward strand.
GTAGAAAAGTAACTTATCTTGCCTTTGATAACATTTATTTGTTATATATTTGTTTTTTGACAACTTTTTCGAATCTATGTGTACAGTAATACAAACCCAAGTAAACAATTCCGACTTCACCCATTTTTAAAATGAATTGTTCCAAAGTATATCGTCCCAGTGACTAAAACAGTAAAATTTCAAATAAATACATCTCAAAAATATTTTTTTTTACTGTAAAAAAACAATCAAGTGTCTTTACTGCTTTGAACAATAATGAAATTGCCACAAATCTATCTATATATAAAAGCAAAAATGTATGTATGTATGTTCGCTTTTTCTGTATGTCAACAAAAGGCTTTTTTCAGAGAAGCGGTCGGTCGGTTCACAACTTCTTAAAACTTTTTATATCACATATAAATCGTAATATCTCACAGTTAACAATGGAGCTCGCCTGTCTATTTAATTTGCTCGACTTCGGGAAGATAAATATTCAACATTTGTCGCTTGCCGCATGTGGGTTAGTCTTTTTCCTATAACATCTTGGGAAAATAAAAATAAAAAAAGCGTTTCCGCAGTAAATGAAATGCTATCCCGCAGTCAAACTTTCCCTCATTAAGTCATTAAAGCGTGCACCTACCAAATCCAAGTAATTAAATAAATTCAAACGTGTTTCCATTCGCATCTCACGGTGGCCCAATGGTTAAAACCATCGCACTCTTTTTTTTTCACACTTTAATTTACAACTTTGCCTCAAGGCTTCGGGTTCGATCCTCATACTTACCTACCAAAACATTTACCCAAAACCATACACACCTCCAAACACTCAGGCAACGCCGGGTACCCCTTGCTAGTATATCTATAAAGGGGAAATATATGTGCGTATGAGGACAATTCTTAACCTATATACTCAACATATTTTTATCTACAAACTTAAATTTTGGTATATAAGGTAATCGAACACGTAGAAAATTTTTTAATCAGTTTTCATCCGGCAAAAAAGGGCTGCTAAGGGGCTAAAAGTGAAAAATTGGTACATGGGGGTCATCGGATTTTTATCTGTTTGCCAACTGTTTCACAAATGCGCATGCGTGAATCGTTCATGTGACCGATTCCTTATGTTAAGAAAACACCTTTTAAAGAACGTGTCAAGATGGCCTCATAGTTATCGTACTTGTCTCACTGTCATTAGGTTTTAGTTTCGATCTGAGCTCGAGTATTTTTTTTTTTTACTTACAAGAAGTGAAATGTTTAGAAAAAACATAATACCTGCATGCACATGTCTCAGTTTCTGTATTAATTAAAATTATATATATATATATATTTTATGACTGGGCAACTCCTGGTGGTCTGCTAGTCTTTAATAAATAAATAAAGAATAAACATGTTCATTTTATGCATTTATAAAGTGTCTTTTGCTGACAATGAGAATTATAGGAAGAAAAGTTGTTTTTTTTTTCTTGATAGTATTGACCATGACAGACAATTATCATTAGTCGCATGCAAGCGACTCTATAAGTCACTCCGTCGGTCTGTCGGTCTGTCGGTCGGTCTATCCGTAACACTTTTGTGCTTGGCCTTTTTGGTTAAGATCAAAGGTCTGTTGTTAATAGATGCTGTTCTTAGCTTTTTAAGCTTTTCTTGGCCTTTTGGCCACGATCAAATGTAGTATCTGTTCCGGCAGATACTGCACTTAAGATAATTTGTACCAGTCAATGGAGGGGAAACCCTCTATACTGGGACAATTATTATTTTTGGTAACCAGAGTGACCCCTTTTAGGGGAGCTGGTTTTTACCTCACATTAAAAACGGCCTTGTGCCTAATTTGCTCAGTGGGGGAGCAAATAAATACCATCTGTTCCGGCAGATACTGCAAGCTATGACTAGCAAAGACCAGATGTGGGGGCAACCCCACATGCCTGACCATTAACCAGCTCCCATTTCCCACCTCTCGGGAGCTGGTCCCCTTTTCCCCTTCTCCCTCCCTTCACTCCTCACATTAAAAATTGGCCTTGTGCCTAATTTGCTCGGTGGGGGAGCAAATAAATACCATCTGTTCCGGCAGATACTGCAAGCAAAGACCATATGTGGGGGGCAATCCCACATATAAGTTATTTGTCAATGTAGGGGCAATCCTTCATACCAATTTTCACTATCCAATTCCCCTACTCCCTGGGGAGTTGGTCCCCATTTCCCCTTCACTCATACATTAAAAATCGGCCTTGTGCCTAATTTGCTCGGTGGGGGAGCAAATAAATACCCTTTTCTTGGCCTTTTGGCCAAGATCAAAGTGTAGTATCTGTTCTTACTACATGCTGTACTTATTGTGATATAAAGTGGGGGATCACTTTTCTGTATTAATTTAATGTAAAATGATCACCCACTTTACAACCAGTCAGTCTCAAAGCCATTCAAGTAATTCTCCAGATCATTCAAGTTGTTTTTGAAGGATTCCAGTTATTTTTTAAGCATTCAAGTCATTCTTAAGGTCACTCAATTCATCCTTAAGTTCATTAAAGTCATTCTAAGTCATTTACTTTTTATATATTTAAGTCATTTCAGCCCATTTTTCGGTCATTTTAGTTTATCTTTAAGAATTTCATGTCAATCCTACTTTAATACATTCATTCATTACACGAGAGCACGCAACTAATGGCTATCGGCCTTCTTTTAAAAAGAATATTACTGTTAACAATACATTATACAGATTCATGTAAAAAGCACTGTATATATACTTAAAAGAAACGGTATATATGTGTGTAGTGCGCATGTGTGTACCCGTGGCTGCGACCGCTAGCTAACCCTCTCCAAACAACAACAAAATAAAAACTAAAAAAAAATAAACCGAATCATAGCCCCCCCCCGCCTCGAAACATAAGCGAACACCCAACAGGTCAAGACATACTTACCAAGAAATCATCTCACCAATGAGACACTAAAAACTCTAACATTAAGACTCGAATTTTAAAGTAACCCCCCTCCTCCCACCCCCACATATTCCCCTTTCCCTCATGTATCCCTATGCCCTCAGCCACACCAGAAATGAACTTCCCACACCCTCGCCCACAAGTTCCTTAAACCCCCAAATCAAACATTATCAACATACCAAGCGCCCCCTCCCACCTTCCCCCTTGTTCCCTTCCTCTCTTTCTTCCGCCCTCCTCGCACCCCCCCCCCGACCTCATTCACTCTTTCACTCTTTTATCCCAAAATAGCGAACATTTCTGTAAAAGTCTGAGGAAGCTACAGACGGCAAAAAAAAAAACAAAAAAAAAACGGCCGAGTAGCTGACACAATAATGTAACTTAACAGAAAGATACCGTAATAAAAAAATATAAAGCATATTTGCTCTACAACAGTATTAAGCACTTTCTTCAGTTTTTATTAATTACCATCTCCACTAAATATATATATATATATATATATATATAGTATACACAGTTAATAGATGATTTCTTTTTCTTATACTGAAACTGGAATGAATGGAATCTACAACAATACAACTATAACAATTCGAACGTATGTTGCATAGCATGGGTGTGGTCATCGAAATGAGCGTGGGTAATCATTAAATTCCTTAATTGCACGATCATTTCTATCTTAATTAAGTTGAACCTATACTTTACATTGCTGATCGCCGGGTTCTTATTTGTGCATGTGTGCGGTTTCCTCCGAGGACTGAGGTCATCTCCGTTAGTTGCAATCAAAGGCCATCTGACGTGATTTTTATTTAATTAATTCTACAACAGAATCTTCGATAATGAATGATTTATTCGACCATGATTGTCCAGTAATCTAGATAATTATATTCTTGTTAGATGGACGAAATAATTATTTCGTCTTGCCTCAACGGAACCTTCCACAAAAACTGTATAAGAAAAAGTGGTCATTTTGTAGAGTTCGTTTAGTAAGTAGTAAGTCAAATTTTATAAGAGAAGAACGACTGCCTCTCACGTCTCCATCTAGAAAATAATATAAAAAAAACAAGGGAGATAACTCAACAATAATTCATGCTTACTATATTTATGTTGTAATGCCTCAGAATTTTTATTAATTGCTTAAAATTATTTTCTTTTATAAACATAAAACTACATAATCAGTTTATGTGATTTTTGGAATATGATTTTATTTATTTCGTCACTAGCGGGGGTACCCGGCGTTGCCCGAGTGTTTGTTTCCGGGACGGGGGGGGGGAGTTTTAAAAAATGTTATGGTAGGTAAGTAGGAAGGATCAAACCCGGAGTCATGAGTAAAAGTAGGAAAATAAAGTGTGAAAAAAAAAAAAAACAAACATCTGCAACGTTAACAGTTCGGCCACCAAGAAAAGTCCATTCCAGTTGTTTAGGAAAAAAAAAAAAAAAAAAAAACGACTACGGTAGGTCGGCGCGAACGTGAAAATATAATGTGAATTGTCCAGCATGTTAACCACTACGCCACAGAGCACTGCAGCTTAGTTTAGTGATTTTAAATAACTTCACATGAAAGAACTACGAAGCCAAACCGGTGTTCTCTTCTCAACTGTTCCTTGTTAACGATCCCCAAACGGTGTTAAGTGGTGGCAGGGGGAGGAGGAATTTATTAGAGAGAAAATATTTTACCACTTCCATTGATCTTAACCGATTTTGGCCGTGACTTCTCAGCAGAAAAAGTATAGAAATCTAAGATTATCGAGGAATTTGAGAAATAATAAGCCTATAACACACCTCAGATATTGTTCTGCCGTTTGTGCATATTATATTTGCATGAAATATCTTGATTTTTAATCCTATTAAGGTCAAAATCCGGCGGGAAAAAATGAGTTCATTTTATTTATATAGAAGAATAGAAGATAGATAGAAGATAGATAGAATAGAAGAAGAAGATAGATAGATAGAAGATAGAATAGAAAAGAATAGAAGAAGAGAAGATGAATACATACATCATACCGATTTTTCATTATTTTTATGTTTTTTTTTTAATATAGAGAAAATTCAGAACAAGAATCTACAATTAATATGAATTACCAATCCTCATCTAAAAATTATGAAACAAGATGCTTACACTTCTTTAATGTTTTTATATTTCTATCTCTAGTATATTCTAGCGGCTGATTTCTGTCAGGTATGGATAGTATCAACCCCCACCCCCCCAATTTTTAAAAGCATACAACAAATAAATAAATAAATAAAAGCAATGCTGTCAAGACAAAGGTCTTTTCTTTTTTTAACAATTATAAGAAACCTTACACACCATCGATTGGCATGGCTGATAGAACTCTTCTCAAAAGTTCAACCTTCAAACACCTCAACCTAACAGCCTAACACTATCATTTAACATAAATTGGGATAAATATATAAAAGATACTGACAAGTCTGCTGCAAAGAAGGCAGACTCTCTGCACTAGGCTATAAAACTTGTCACCCATGAAATGTAGTATTGTTGCCACATCTGGATTGGTGCACCAACCATACCAGGTTGCTAAAAAAAACTTTAGACTAATAGGTCCTGCACTGTTTACTAAACTTCAGCCCCTGTCCCATCACCCTGTGCTCGTTCGATGAGTGCTTCAACAGCATGTGTTCCGACAGAACTTAGTGCACTTGCGAATAACCAAGCAAGCAGCAAAATCACACTCCATCACTGCAGAGGTCTCTAGATGCCGAAAAAAAATCTTCTCCTCTAACAGCTTTCTTCCGATGAACTGGTAGTCTTTGGAATTCCCTTCCTGCTCCCCATCTTCTCCTCTAACAACCAGTTTTATTCCTATAAACTGGTAGCCTTTGGAATTCCCTTCCTGCTCCCCATCATCTCTAACAGCCAGCTTTCTTCCTATGAACTGGTAGCCTTTGGAATTCCCTTCCTGCTCCATGTTTCCCCATCTGTACACTCATGTAGAAGTTTAGAATTCCCTTCCTGCTCCGTGTTTCCCTATCTGTACACTCATGTAGAAGTTTAAATGTGATGTGTACCGGCAACTCACTGTACAATTCTCCACTTGAGACGCCTCTATAAATCTTGCCCCCCCCTTTCACAGTGGCTGCTTGCATCTCAGTGGCAGTGTGTATAATCATGGTGACACACCGATTTAAGTTAGATAACTGCTTAAGCAACGTCGAGCATGGTTAGTAGCAGAGGGGTGACCAATTTGCGAATACTAGGCGCTGTCTGTAGGAGGATGTCGACACCTCCCGACAATAGTGGCCAAAATCTAACGTCGTCATCTCCCCTAATGGGGATATACATGTGACTGGGAACCACTTGTGAATTTCATACTTCTATAGAACTTCCTCCTTGGGAGGAAAACCGGTTAAACCTACATAGGGTTAGTTTGCAGTTTCAATGTGCCTTGTTTGGGGTGAATAGAACTAAAAAAAAAAAAAATGCTTCCCTTCAATCTGTAATACTCATTAATTTTGTTTTCACTTGATCTTTAGAAATGAATGCAACAAAGTAAACTATTTTTTTTTTCTTTAATTAAGCGGGGAAACTGAGCTCGTTTAGCTCGTTGTTGCTAAAGATAGAAAAGGCTTTAACAATGTCTATCAATTTAATACGATGTGTAAACAAAAAGTACTCAGATCTGCACGAACATGCAAAAATTTAAATGTAATGTGAACAAACATCTTGTTGCACAACTCCCTTCCTTAGGATGCCTCTATAAATCTGGCCCCTAATTCACAGTATCACCTTACATATCAGAGTAATAGGCCTTGTTTGGAGGTGAATAAAAATAATATCTATCTTTCTATCTATCTATCTATCTTCTATTATATGAAAGGAACTTTGTGTGTGTATGTGTGTGTGTGTATTCGTTCCCTATGGATTCCAAAACAGCTATGCTGAGTTTTTTTTTATTTCACGTGAAGGTACTTGATGTGTCTGAGAGTGTTCTCGCGAAGGTTTTGTATCTGAATGCATTTGAAAAAATTGATAATGAAAAAAATCCGATTAAAGAAGGAAGTCCGATTTTGATCAAAGTTAACACTTTTATACAAACTAACTTCACAAGTGCTTTTGAGAAGTTTTATCACTGCACAAGCAGAAAGACTCAGTCTATAAAACGAACAGTAGGCTCTTTGACAAGATAGGGGCGCGTTCGAAATGAATGTTTCTGTTTAGAGCGCAATTGAACCATGGTACTTCACTTTTGTATTTTAAACTTAAATTAACCCATTATTTAAAGATAATTTTATAAAATCAACAGTAGGTTCTCTACAGTGCAATGTAGACTACAATATATTGTGAACTAAGTTGCTGCAGGGAGACATATGAAGCTTTCTCACCGGACCCCCTACTAGAGCAAGCAATCAATCGATTTGATTAAAAAATGGACAGTTTCACCGATTTCAATGACAATAAAAGTATGGAAGGGTGAAACATTTATTGATCTTCATTCAATCCTGGACAATGTCGGGTAACCCTGCTAGTATCTATTTATATAGCTATAAAAGTGAACGTGTCTGTGTATCTGTGTGCCTGTGTGTCTGTGTGTGTACATTTCCCTACGCAATAACTGTCAATTTTCAGTCTACAGACTCGAAATTTGATATACAGGATACTGAGATTTGGGAAAATCTTTGTAATCCGTTTTCGGCCAGAAAGACTCATATAGTTCAACGATTTGACCTTTAAGAACTCTACCAAACTCCTCTGACAATTTTGAGTATAAACAATTGAAATTTTAGATATAGGTTCCTTGGACATGGATCTAACTTAATAACTTGATTTGAGCCCAAAACAATAAATGTTAAGGGATCATAATAGGGGTCAAAGTTAAAAAAAAAAATTGACCTCTGCGGTCTCTATCAAATTACTCAGACAATTTCTGGTCTAAACATTTGAAATTTTACATAAAATGTATTCAGAGATAGGGCAAGCTTTTTAATCGGTTTGGGTCGAAAATTTTTAGTTACCAAGATATAAATGTATGTATGTATGTATGTATGTATGTATGTATGTATGTTTGCATGTCTGCCTAAAACTTTCAATAGAGGCGACAGATTTTTACAAGATCAGTATCGTTTTGAAGTTCGACCTTTCAGGCGACAAATATCGGAAAATTGGCTAAAAACATTAATATCTTCACCTTTAAACTGGGCACTTTTCTACAGGGGGGGAGGTCACTTTTTTCGCCAAATATTTTTGAAAGTCATCCTCTCCTTTCGATTGTCTAGCTTTAATTAAAACCTACATCACTTCCGGTTTGGCGGTGGTCGTAACAGCAAAGACGTCCGTTTTTTTGTTCTTTTCCTCCTTTCCGGTATGGGTTCAAGCCTACCTTCCTACTACCACTTTTTTTTTCTCAACACACACATCCAAACATCCGGGCAACGCCGGGCTGAAATGCTAGTATATATATATATATATATATATATATATATATAAGCAAACACCCATACATAAAAAAATTTCTGTATACGTATAGAACATAATCCTGAAGTTATGACATCAATTGTCACAGAATAAGTTCAGAGAAAAATGGTTGATATAGTTTGCTTGAAGCATTGTCTAGTATATATATAAATGAAATTTATAGAAAGCAATACAAAGCAGGAAGCACATTTATGCATATAATGGTGGAATAAACTATGCAGATTTACTTTTTATTAATACAATGTATTTACTCGAAATTGCTGAATGATTTCAAAGTAGACATTAGCAATTATGATTTAAAAATAAACCGGAAGTTATCCAAGATGGCTGAAAACAAAAGCAACAACTAAAAATATAATGATAAACAATGAACCAAAAGAGGAGAAGGGACAATCAATACGTTTAAACATGCATTAAATATAATGGAAATATATAGAAGACGATAACATAAACTAAAGCAAATTAAGGTATATAACAATGGAATAAGCTATGCAGATTTGCTTTTTATTAATGCAATAAATATATGCATTTTTTTTAAATATATTTTATGGTTGCATTGCGTTCTTACTTGCGTCAGTATGGTTTGATGCAAGTTTCGTATTGTATATTTCGGAAAATGTTCCTGAAAGAAGAAAAAAATAAATTCAAAGAAAATTATTTGATTTCTTTTCGGTTCAAAGACCCTAAGAAGACTTCTAGAAATGAAAGACTTTGTTAAATTGACGCGTGTTTAGTGTTTAGGTGTAGGCTGAGTTAATGTTTATGGTTGTGTAAAGGATATCTTTTGGTCACACCCTCCTTAGAAATTGTTCAAATTCTATCGGCTCAAAGACAAACACATTTTATACTTTTAACAGTAGACTAAAAACAACAATAAAAAGAAAATCTGATCATTGGAAAAATTTTGCTTTTTTTTTTTTTCATGATACAAATTTCTTTGTGATTGGAAGGAAGATGGGCTCTCTAAATCAAGCTAGAAGACTACTCATGCCTGAGAGTATCCTTTACATCTACAAGGCCACCATTCGTCGATGCATGGAGTATTGTTGCCACATCTACATTGGCGCATCTACCACTAGTCTCTCCCTCTTAGATAGGGTCCAATCGAATAGGTCCCAATTTGTCAACTCGGTTCCAACCCCTGTCTCATCACCGCAATGTCGCATCTCTATGCCTGTTTTACAAATATTTTAATGAAATGTGCTCTGATGAACTCATTGCACTTATGCCCCCTCAACCTACATATCCCCAACAAATCTGCTCAGCAACAAAATCACACCCCTTCACTGTTGAGGTCCCTAAATGCCAGAAAGTTTTCTATTCTAATAGTTTTCTCCCTCGAACAGAAGAACTTTGGAATTCCCTTCCTGCTACCTACTTCCCTGACTGTACTGATATGCAGAAGTTCAAATGTAACATAAACCAACGAATTGTTAATCTTTCTCAGGCATGGTCCCAATTACATCCAAATGGCGACAATCTGCCTTGTTTGGGGTGAAGATGAGTAAAAAAAATAAAAAATAAAAAAAATATATAAAAAAATTTTAAATAAAAAATAAATAAAAAAAACTTATGTTACCGTAAATGTTTGCTGTCCTGTTTATTATTTATCTAGTACTATTATTTAATCGTTTACTTTTTACTTTGTTGCCTTTTACTGTTTCTTGTTACTTTTACGTTTGCTTTTACTACTAAGCGTCTTGTGTTTATCACCGTTTTTATATATACCCACGTCTGTGTATATGTTCTTACGTATGTTACGTGCAGTTCGCTGTTATATGTGTGTGTGGATGTGTGTTCTTATGCTTACGCCGTTTCTTGCCTTGAAAGATCTCGAGACATCTATGTGCAAATAACATAATGCGTGCATACCTGGTTGCCTTGGACAGCGGATGATATCTTCTGGTCGCTGGTCTGCCATCTCGTTGAGAAGTGGTCACTGCAGACAGATGCATCGATAAACAAGATGGATTTGAAGCCTCAATCTTTTATTTCAAGACAAGCCTATCATCTCGGATCCTAATTGTCGGGAGAGACCTGAAATCTCTGATCTGCTTCCTCTGCTGCCTAAACCACTCTCAGCCCATGTGGTCGTCAACCGGAAGCCTACGACCACAATTCCCGTGTTACCCCTAATTTCCGGTACATGTCACCCCTGATTTCTGGTGCATTCTCTCTAAGTTGATACCTGTCAAACCTAACCTTTTGTGACCCTGCCAACTCACTGATGGGAAATAAAAATATACTTACATAGCTTTCTATTTCTAAAACTACCTATATAGCAATTAAGCTGGGATTCCCAATACTACAATTATAATTAGAAGAATATTTGTCCCAGAACGGATCAAATTAATTCAAAAATTTCCAGAAGAGTTATCTCCCCTTATAAAAAAAGATGCATTATTTGGATTATTCGTACTATTATTTTCATCTCATAACGTTTCGAATAATGTAGCTGCCAGACTTCTTCAGAAGTATCTTATCAAATGGCGAAACTTTGTGTAACGTTGTCCGGGAAGCAGACAAACAATAGAAAAAGAACTTCAACTCGCTTTTTATTTGTTGTACAACGCTATTTATTTCCTCATTCTCTCGTTAGCACCATGACATCACTCACGTGATCGCTTTCTCGTACGTGCTCTCAAACATCATTCACATCTCTAACGTGTTCTCAAACATTCTTTCCATTTAACGTGATCTCTTTTTTAAAAGTCTTTATTATTATGGTGACGTCATTATTTATTATGGTGACGTCATTATTTATTATGGTGACGTCATTTCGCATGCATTTGCATACTTGCGTCTGCACGATGTTATATTTGAACTTTAGTTAATCCCGTATGTAGATTGCTTTGATAAAATTATCAAATAATGATTATGGATCTTTCTATCTGTTTCCCTCTCCTCATTGGTCAGGTTGAAATAAGGATTCTAGACATAAGGTTTATTAGTATTATATCTTGATTACGGAACTTTCTTTAATGAAGATTGATAGCTTGCTTTTGTTCCATGACAAGGTTGAAGTTTTAAAGCAATTGTATTCTTAGCATCGCCTGCACTGAGAATTGAACCTGCAACCTTCAGAAGATTATACTTAGTGCTTTATCTGTTACACTACGAGTACTTGCGTAACGTGTTATAAACAAATTGGTCATTGGAAAGATTTGACTTCTTAAAGATACAACTTTCTTGGTATTGGAACTTGTAACATTACTAGAAGAATATTTGTCCTAGAAATAATTTCCAAATTTTAAGAACAGTTTAGCACCTTTTTTTTTTTTATCTTTGAAGATTGTAATGCTGTCAATATTACCCTGCTTTTTATTGAAACCAACCAAGAGCTCTTTTTAGTATACTCGCTGTTCCCTTAGGTTTGTTTGTTTGTTTGTTTGTTCCAGCTATCATCGCGGAACAGTTGAGCCAGCTCCACCCGTTGAGTTAGCTACATCTCGAATTGAGATAGACCAGTCTGGCGATCTGATGCCGCAGTAGCTATTAACGAAAGCCATTCCCGATTCCAGCGTCGTATTCCGTAGAGTTGAGGGCCCAGAATCAGCTCAGAGTCTTCCTTCACCGTCCTGATCCAGGTCTTCAGCTGTCCTCCGCGTCACTTCTTCCAGCCCTGTAGTGGAGGCGGGTCAATGGCTTAGCAGATGAAATCGGTCGGCTGTCGACGAAGGGCATGACCAAACCAACGTAGTCTCCTCAAGTGGATGGTTTGAGGCAGAGAGGACGTCTTGCAGCACGTGCGGACATCAGTGTTGATGACAAATTGCTGCCAGCGAACCTGAAGGATGCGGCGTAGGCAATGATGATCAAACACGAGTATCAGCAACCCGCATAGGTCACGTTTCACAACCATACAGGAGGATGGTGCGGACAAGAGCTCGATAGATCCTGACCTTCGTTCTCAAGGTGATTTCATGCCGGGACCAAAGACGGCTGTGAAGGCGGTTGAAGGCAAGACGAGCATTATTGATGCGATTGTGTCTTCTTCGTCTTGGCCTGTTGCTGTAATAATGGAGGCAAGCTATTTGAACTGGTCAACCTCTTGAGAGTTATGAGCTGTTTTCTGGTCAGAAGGAATCCTGTAATCAGAAGCTTTGTTTTCTGTGCATTTATTTTCATGCCAACTTTAGCCGCAGTGGATTACATCGTGTTAACGGCCTGTTGGATTTGGTCAAAGTCGTCACCAAGAATGTCATCGGCATAGTCAAGGTCCATTAGTTGAAGATTGGTCCCTTAGGTGGAACTGTCTGGATCTTTTTTGCACTTGGTTCACCAGGAATATTAGTTAGGTAGGGCCAGGTTCTTGTTCATAATCCCTATGGCACCTATAATAACTGGTAATAACTAAGATTTCAGATATTGCTTATGAAGATTAAAATCAAATATTTGGATTATGTAAATTCTTTGAGAAATGTCTTTTCTTTTTAGAGATTAAATTAAAATGCACAAATAATGAGAATTAAAAGCGTAAGTTTCATGCTTTAAATAATTTGAAGTCCGAAAATTGAACAAATTCAGTTTTTAGTTATAAAAAAAAATGGAGCTAATATTTTGATACAGTTACCATCATCACCATCATATGAATCTGAAGATTCTATCATTTGCATTGGTTTCCCTGATATTTTTCTAGTCAGAATTATTCCTAGAATGACAGTGAGGATTAGGGGAGGTACCACAAGAAGGTTGACAATATCTTAAGTGAAAGTGACTTTTGTGGAACAAACTAGATTCGAACTTGGAACACCCAGGTCGTCAGTTTATGCCGTTAACCACTAGACTACCATCACCTTCCTTTTGATATAGTAAACTGACAGAAGTACCTGGTGTTCAGATTATTTGGACTACTGTTCTTATCTTGCATGTTATTCTCACAACGTTTTGGCTGATGTAACCTTCAACCTTCTTCAGGTACATCTTGTCGAACGAGAATTTTGAACAAAACCCCTTGTTTAATCCATGAGTGTAGTTTGTTCTCGTTCCATCAGCCATGACAAGGTAGAAGCCTTAAATAATTCATAAGTGAATTCTTAGCATCGCCTGCACTGAGAATTTAACCTACAACCTCTAAAGGACTATACTTATCCGATACGCCATGACTTCTTGTATAACAGGGTGCAACAGATAAAGTGCTAAGTAATAATCAGTTCTAAGTGACACTCTTCTAGAGGTTGAAGGTTCAATCTTCAGTGTGGGTAATACTAAAAATACAATTGCGAATTAATTCTATCCAATCATGGCTGACGTAATGAGAACAAGCTTCTCCTATAGATTAAATAAACAGTTTTATTCAAAGTTTGACTCAAATTCCAGAGTACAACAAAAAGATTCTTGAGTTCGCCAAGATACACCTGAAGAAGGTTGGAGGATATATTGTCCGAAGCGTGAGAATAACATCCAAGATTAGAACAGTAGTTTGAATAATCCAAATAATCCAAATTATCAATCTTCATCTGAAAAGTTTCGTAATCAAGATATATATATATATAATAAACCTTATGTCTAGAATCCTTATTTCAACCTGACCAATGAGGAAGGGAGAGGCAGAAAAAGAGATCGATAAAGATTCTTTAATAATTTTATCAGCATATTTCATATTAGCATGTTCACATATGTAATCTTCTCAATGAACTGTTGACGCACACTCTCTCCCTTGAGTCATGTGATTTCACGTCTGTTTTTATCAAAATTTAACACATAGTCCAGGGCGACTATTTTGTTAGTCATTGCACCAAAGTCCAGAGGAGGACGTCACTCCTTTTTCAAGATTACTCCACTTACCCTTGATCCTCATTTTGTAAGGTTGAATGTTAAGCAAGGGGCATTAAGTACCATTTTTTTAAGACTTTAGTATGACTCAATTGAGGATTGAACCCTATTCTCCCTGCACATTAATGAACACTCTTACCTTTATGCTACCAAATGGTCTAATTTAATATATAATACAATATAGCTGGGGGTTTGGGGGGGGGGTTATGAAGGAGTCATCACTTATCAAGGCCTAGAGGCCACTCAAGGATAGGGTTAATGAGTGTACGGTAGTTAATGGGACAATATCATAGTAATCGTTAGTAGTGGAAATTTGGTAAATTGAATTAATTAAGGGGACGGCTCATCAAGAACTTGTTCATGTTGGACTTAAAGACAACCATATTGTAGTCAGCTGGAAAGCAGAGAAACGGAACAGAGTTCCACAGGCGTGCAGTTCTAAGAAAGAAGCTTTGTTCATGGAATCTACATTTAGGTTTAGGTACAGATAAAGAGTGGGGGAAATTGTGGAAAGTGGTTTCAGCTAGACGAGTGTTTTTTGTGAAAGTTTGCATAGAATAGTTTTTCTTGAAGTTTTTTTTTTTTCATTGCAGTACTTGCAAAACAAGTACAGGGATGCAATACATTACGACAGTGTTTTTTTTTTTTTAATTTGTTCAACGCAAAGCTGTATCAAGCTAAGACGATCCTTAATAGTTATGCATTGAAGATGGACGCTATTATTATTCTATTTAATAAAACACAGAAAAAGAAATTTTAGTTATGCTTATATCATGTTGTCGGAGATGCATCCACTCCCTATTTTCTGAGATGTATCTGGTCCCCTGCACCAAACTTTTTTTTTTTAATTTAATTCACCCACATAGTGTACATTACCACTGAGACATAAGGGGCTCCTTTGAATTAGGGGCATCCTAAGTAGAGAGTTGTGTAGCAAGATGTTTGTTTGCATTACATTTGAATTTCTGCATGTTGGTACAGTCAGAGAGCAGATAGGAAATTCCAAAGGCTAGCAGTTCGAAGATATAAGCTATTAGAGGAAAAGGTCCTCCAACATCTGGGAATCTCTACAATGAAGGGGTTAGATTTTGTTGATTGTCAGTTTTGTCAGAAGTAATTGACTTGAGGAGGAACAAGTGTAGCAAGTTCGCCAGAGCTAATTTCATTGGAGTAAGTGGAACCCCGGGATACGGTTTTAAAAATTAGTAACAAAATACAGTACAGTATATAATATACGTGCATAAAATCAAATAACATTATAAATAACACCATAAGTCGGGTAAAATACGGTAACCAGGAGCCGGAAAACATTGTATTCCATATCGTAACCTGAAAAAAAACGTATCCTAGGGTCACCGTAACCCGGGGTTATACTGTACTTGTAAAACAAGCACATGGATGCTGCAGTGTGGCGATGAGACAGGGGCTGGAGCTTTGTAGACAGTGTGAGGTATATTAGATTAGAGGCTCTGTTTTGGACTTTGTCTAAGAGGCAGAGAGTAGTGGTTGGTGCACCAGCCCAGATGCGCTAGCAATACTGCATGTGCGGGGGAATGGTGGTTTTGGCAGAGATATTGGATACTTATCAGCATCTTATAAGAGAATGGTAAGCATTTTTTTTTTCAAGAGAAAATGTTCTGCTTATTTTTAATTATTATTTTTTTTTTTTTTTTTGGAAAGTTATCTGATTTTTTTCTGCCACATGGCCAATTTTGCAAACTCTCAAAGAAGTTATCTTAAAATATAAATTAAGTTCTCAGTTTCAAAGGAATTCTCAGTTTACAAAATAAAGTCTCCAGTCCCGCGTACACTGCGCAGATTTTAACAATTAAAGCATATCTGCTTTCTTATATTGTGAAATAAAATATTATCAAGTAATCTGGAAAGTAAAAAAAAAAAAAAAAACCATGAACCGCTTTTGTCAAGAATTTATAAATAGTTGATTACGAAGTCAATTACTAATTAATTACCCGACATTGTTAAATACACAGTACTGAATACCAATGCCTTTAACATTATAGAAAGCTGATACTACGAGGTGCCTTTAATAAGTTTCCAGATTTTTTTTCATATGGGCACTTTTATTGATAGTACACACATGGAACTCTAGTCCCCTTCGAAATAATCGCCTGTGGCTGCAATGCATTTGTTAAAATTCTTTATTTGGCCAATCAACTTTGGTATTCTGACTTCCTTACTCCTCCCACACCTCTCATCATCTCTTACAGACTCGCTGTCTTCCTTCAATCTTTTATGCCACTGATGCTCGATTCATGCAAGATGGTCCAAAAGCAGTCTAAAGCATTCCATACGTTTCCAAGTTTAAAACAGAATTTTGTTGCATATAGTTCTTCTAAAGTGTCCTCGCGTTTATTTTTCATTTTTGAAATTCACCAGCTTTAGTAGGGTGTATTCCAATTCCTGCTGTAACTGTTTATTTGAACCTGCAATGATAAAAATTGCTAAGTCATCTCATAGGATGTATAGCAATAACATATTGAATTTTCAAAAGTCTATAACAATTTTAAATGCCTGTAAAAAAAAAAGGGGTCTGGAAACTTATTGAAGGGGGCCTCGTACATTGATCCAAACTATGTTGTGTTTCCTTGACATTTTAGTATAAATTTTATCTCTCTCTCTTTATTTTTCTCTCCGCGACCCTTTCTTTCTCCTCCGCTCTACCTACCTATCTGATGATTGCAACGTCTTGTTAGACGAGTGCCACTCCCTCAGACATTTAAAATCCATGAGCCCAAATGCCTGAGGGAGTATCTATACAAAGATGATGTTACAGAGTCTTAGCTTTGTACGACAGCTAAGTCTCTCTCTCGGTTCAAAATGTTGAGATCCAGCAACAAGCAAGAGCAAGATAGCCAGCAACAAATTAAACTGCAGACCAGCTTAATGCGGGTACTGGTCTTCCGCTTTATGGTTTTTTAAATCAGAGATTTGCTTCTCCTAGAAAGGTTGCCTTCACCACGGCTTACGGGAGCCCTCTCCACCCCAATACACACACAAATATACACGGTGCTAGTTGGCCGTTGACCCAGAAAAAGAGTTCATTCACCCTTTGGAAGGTCTTGTTTTTAATCCTTCAGGGAGACTAGCCGCCCTCCTCACCAAACAAGTCTGGAGGGGGAACCAGTTTAGTCGCCGGTGACCCGACCATGAGGCAGGTAGTACTGGGTTACATGGTACCAGTAGCATATGACATGACCTGACCACATACATACATACATACATACATGCATACATACATACATTAAAAAAAAGAACGAATAAAACTCAGAGTTAAAAAATAAAGAAATAGTTATTTTAACAGAAAACAAAACATACAAATAATATTTACAAGTAAATAAACTTTCTTAGTATAACTGCTATTACTTTTGAAAGCATTTATAAGGTCTATAGCGTTGATAGTAAAACGGAGGTAAGAACTACTAACTTCAAATCAAGTGTTTTATGTACGGTAAAATCTAATAACAAAAATATCAAAATATAGTTATTTGGCCAGCGAGAAAATATACAGAGATCTTTGTATTTATAGAAATTCCAGTTTCTTCAAATAATGCGGTTGTTGGTTTTTAAGGAGTTTCTTTCGGCTGAATTTTCGTCCTAGAAACATTACCAGAGTTGTTAACAGCAGGTCAGTGATTTAACAGTTTAACAACTAATGCATCTGCTAGTACAGCGTCCTTATATAGATTTCTACGTAAAATTTTCTTAATTATTTCAGATTGTTCCGAAATGTTATAAATAGAATATTTTAATATTTTATTCATTTTTATAAGGAAAATGGAATGTCATAATACTTTTTATAAGAAAAATGCCCTCTCATAATAATACATACATACAGACACACAGACAGACAGACAGACAGACAGACAGACAGACAGACAGACAACTCTCCTTTATATAAATAGAAGATTTTCGATTATTTTTACTAAAGCAGTTTCTCTTCTATTTCCGCTTTCTATTTAGTGGAAGTTTGTCAAGTCTTGCCTGTGTATACTGGTTACTAAATTCCAGTTTAAATTTAAAACTCTGTTCCGTCTGCCTGCTTCCCTCCGGACTACAACTTGGATGTCTTCAAGTCCAGTGTAAACAAATTCCTAATGAACCGTCCCCTTAATTAAACACTTCATCAAATCTCCACACTAACGTAATGTACTTGCAATAACCCTTATCCCTGAGTGGCTTCCGGGCCTTGATAAGTGGTGATCACTGTGTAAAAAAAAAATAAAAAATAAAAAAAAATATAGGCAAAAATAGTCTTCACTTTGAAATGCGTCTTTTTCGGAATGGTTAAAAAATAATTTAATAAGATATGTTATAATCAAAGTATATTTTTTAGTCTTTACTTTGAGAATTTTATTTTTGATTTCAAATTTCAAAGTAAAGAGTATTTTTTACGTTAAAAATATATTTTTATTATATAAAGCCATTAAAAAATTTATTTTTTTTTAATAAAAATTAAAAAAAGGATTTTTTGATTGTAACATTTTATTAAAAATAAAACCATTCCAAAAAAGAAGCATTTCAAAGTAAAGACTAGTATTATTTTATGTAAAGTTTTAAAATTAAACTGGAATTAATTAAGAATTAATTAGAAGGAACTTTTTCTCATTATACACCGGCAAGACTTGATAAGACTTCCTCTAAGCATGAACGGAAGTCGAAAAGAAACTGTTTTTGTAAAAATAATCAGATTTTCTTTTAATATAAACGCTATAGATGACTTTGCTGTATGGATTTGTTTTCAAATGAATTGTAGGATATCTGTCTCAGAACAGTTGCAGATGAAATCAATGTAATTTTAGTCATGCTAAGACTAGTTTATAACTGCTCCTTCAGTAGTTGTGGTACAGTACCTGGGTATGTCAATTTCCATCTTTACCTAGCTTCCACAATTTTATAACTACAGGGTGAATGTTAAAGTTGTCACCCTAAAAGAAACAACACTACAGCTTTATTTTTAAACTTTTATTGAAAAAAATCAATTTGGGTAACTTGATTATGTAGTAGAGCTGACATCTATTCAATGTAGCTGCGTTCAACCTCAATCACCACCTTGATATGGGTCTGGAACCAGGAGCATGCCTTTTCCACAAGCGCTCGGAGGCTTGGTGATGTGGGAGATCATGTTGATGATGTTCTTGACTATGACCAAACGAAGTAGTCCAACGAGTTCAACTCGGAGGAGGAGGGAGTCTAGTGAGAGAAGGGTAATAAAGTCGTAACACTCCTTCTGAAACCAAGCCTGGGTCTCTTTGGACTTGTGGGCCGGTGCTAAGTTGTGCTGCCACACTCAGGGTCTGCTAGGATTGCACCAGGGAATCACCACACTCTTCAGCACATCCAGATACACTTTGGTGTTGATTTTCAAGCCGACTTCGAAGATGTGAGGTGGCATGGTGTGGCTCTCACTTGACAATAACCGTGGCCGGGAACTTTGTTTTCATCATCCTGGGCACGTCTCTGTTATTCGTGGCAATCCAACCATGTATTTTGAGAATGCTGGTAAATGGTTCTGTTGTCATAATTTGGATTCGTAGAGAGCATGAATTGTACAGTGGTGCATCTCCAATCTCGATCATTGAACATGTTGTCACTTTTAGACATGATAGAAGGCTACTATCGCTCTTGGGATTTATACACAACTGGCCTACTAGTAGATGGTCTGCAACAACAAAAAAAAAACGATTTTATCAAACAGAAATGGAATCATGTCATCTTTTCTAGAGTGACAATTTTATCGTTCCACTCTGTAGAACAAAAATAATATTTGTGAAATTTCGAAGAAAAAATTGCTACTTAGAATTTTCATGAGACGTAAATGAATATGCTGTTGTTCCTATTTACTTTGCCTCTCCACAGAGCAGAGTTAGACACCAGGGTCGTTTTTTAACGTGGAGAAAAGGAACAAAAATAAAAATTGTCTCAGTCGTGAAGGATTTCTCCTCTGCTGACAGAGAACAAGAAATTGAAGTGTAGCATCTAAAGAACAGATGGTATTTATTTGCTCCCCCACCGAGCAAATTAGGCACAAGGCCAATTTTTAATGTGAGGAGTGAAGGGAGGGGGAAGGGAAAAGGGGACCAGCTCCCGAGAGGTGGGAAATGGGAGCTGGTTAAAGGTCAGGCATGTGGGGTTGCCCCCATATCTGGTCTTTGCTAGTCATAGCTAGTCATAGCTTGCAGTATCTGCCGGAACAGATGGTATTTATTTGCTCCCCCACCGAGCAAATTAGGCACAAGGCCAATTTTTAATGTGAGGAGTGAAGGGAGGGGGAAGGGAAAAAGGGGACCAGCTCCCGAGAGGTGGGAAATGGGAGCTGGTTAAAGGTCAGACATGTGGGGTTGCCCCCACATCTGGTCTTTGCTAGTCATAGCTTGCAGTATCTGCCGGAACAGATGGTGTTTATTTGCTCCCCCACTGAGCAAATTAGGCACAAGGCCGTTTTTAATGTGAGGTAAAAACCAGCTATCCTAAACGAAAGGGGGCACTCTGGTTACCAAAAATAATAATTGTCCCAGTATAGAGGGTTTCCCCTCCATTGACTGGTACAAATTATCTTAAGTGCAGCATCTGCCGGAACAGATGGTATTTATTTGCTCCCCCACCGAGCAAATTAGGCACAAGGCCGATTTTTAATGTGAGGAGTGAAGGGAGGGGGAAGGGAAAAAGGGGACCAGCTCCCGAGAGGTGGGAAATGGGAGCTGGTTAATGGTCAGGCATGTGGGGTTGCCCCCACATCCGGTCTTTGCTAGTCATAGCTAGTCATAGCCAGTCATAGCTGCAGTATCTGCCGGAACAGATACTACACTTTCATCTTGACCAAAAGGCCAAGATGGCGATTTAAATTAAGTTTCAAGTATCTGCATCTAGAAGCTAATGATTTAATACTTGCTTATGAAACTGTTGTGGTCCGACAAGTGTCTCCAAGAAAGTCACAACTCTGTAATCAGCGGAAACAAAATATATTGAACAGAAAAGCAAATGCAACAAATGAAAGTGTGTGTATACTGCCTCAAGTGCTAAATTCGAAGCGGAAGAGTTCATTATTATCTGCAAGGTGGGCATCACAACAGAAACAATAGAAGAGCTACTTGTAAAATTAAATATTTGAAAGAATCCTATGAAAAGTGATGGTTTGAATGCGAATGTTACCAAGTTGTAGCGAGGAGGAAAGTTCCCTTTAATCATTTTGTTAAAAGGGAGTCAGGTACAATTGAATTTCTGCTACTCATCCATTTTATGACTTCTGGCAACTTCACGTCAGCATATTCGAGCAGATTGCATAAGCAGCCGGGGAGATGTCTAAGCGATTATCCAATCAGCTGTCAGAAAATAACAAATTACAAGGAAAGTGTGAAATTCATTAAATAAAAAAAATAAATAATAATAATAAACAGAAAATGACTTGCAACACACTATGTCAATTGGAAATACCCTCCTTTCCCCATGTTAAGAATGGCTTTCTAAATAGAAAGTCACTCTTAACATGGGAAAGGGGGGGCTGTGTAGGTTAAAAGAAGATAATCGGTTTTGTGCAAATAAGAGTCTGAATAATGCAGATAATACAAATAGAATAAAAACCCTTATCCCTGAGTGGCTTCCGGGCCTTGATAAGTGGTGACCACTGTGTAAAAAAAAAAAAAAGGTTGGAGCTCCTAATTGCGTGAATCTTGGGAGTCTCATCCATTACCTTCTTTTACCATATAAGTTTTTATGACTAGTAGCTATAAGTTGCAATGGTGCTACCAGATCAGGCAGTCTGAAGATACCGCCTTCTTGGCCTAAAATGCACCAAACATTGATGTTATCGATGCTTTCTTTCCCTTTACAAAACTCAATCATGTTCTGTAAAGCCCAAAACAAAAAGAGCAAGTTTCCTCTACAAATCTACTAAACCAAACACCACAAAAAAATATAAATATATTGAAGGTATAAAAAATAAAGACTCAAAGTATAAAAACATTTTTCAAAAATTACTAGATTCGACACTAAATAACCTGAAAAGGGTTGATATGCTATAAAACAAAACAACCAAACCAAATACTATAAATAAATATTTGAAAATATGAAGAACTTGAGGCATATAAACTTTTATCAAAATGACTGAATTCGGCAGTAAATAAGCCAAAAAGTGTTGATATTAGTGATTAATTGGAATTGGAATCGGGAATCAGAAAAATCAGAATTTTGGGGGGTGTCGGAATCAGAAAAAACTTGTGCCTATTTTCTGATGCCGAAAACGATTCCTTTAATTATCTTTTTTATTTGAATTTGTTTAATGTAAGATCTTCCCTTGCTGATAGTAATAAAATAATAAATATTTATTGATATTAAACTCAAATCTATAGATTACCCCTTCGCACAAGTGTGATTTTTACGTTTTAAAAAATAGCAACACACTTAACATGTGCTTTTACAGCAATCGGGGAAAAAATAACAACTTTATTGTTAAATATTCTCATCCATCCACAGCCTTGAGACCCTGGGGGGGGGGGCATAGGCCATCCACAACTTTTGTAGATTCTTTTGTAGTGAGGAGTTCTTTTTTCGGAGTAAAGGTACATACAGTGCCTAACCTTCTAAAATGGTCACCCATCTGATACTGGCGAGGCTCAATGTTGCTTAACTTCAGTGATCTGGCGAGAACCGGTGTGTCAATGTGATTGTACCGTACTTGTTAGATATCTAGTGATTTATAAAGAATCGGAAATGGAATCGGTAATTGTATCAGAATCGGGAAAAATATTGGAATCGTCCCATCACTAGTTGATATGCCATAACACAAAACAATCGAAGGAAACTATAAGTTGGAATAAAACTAGCAATACTAATAATTAAAAAAATATATTATCGTAATAAATTTTTTTCTTCCGATTTCTTAGCTTCTCTTTCAAACATAAGGGCATCAGCAGGAATTCACCATTTGTTGCTATCTTTGCTGATGACACCTGCTTCAGCAGACCATTACCGTGTTGTTTTTGGTTTGCCATATTTCCACTTCCTCTGGGGTGTCCAGCAGAGAATGGTATGGTATATCATTTTTTTTCCTATTGGGTGTGACGAGACCCGCTTCCTAAATAAATACGGAAAATGCTTTTTTTTTTCTTTCATTTTACTCCAGTATAAAATCTTTTGGAGCCGTATAAAGCAAAACAAAAGTTTGAAACATTAATATTTTATACTCGCTGACGTTCTTCTTGCATTTCAGATATAAATATATCTATCATCCGAGGGACGTTCCAAAAGTAATGCCTCCTATTCTTTTATTTCACCCAAATGGATGAAAAGGGGGTTGCACATTTCATTGTTATAATAACGGTCATGAGTGCATAAGTTCAGCCACCATAGCAATGCAATTTGCAATCCCCTCTGAAATACAAAAAAGGAATGTCAATGAGTATAAAATAAAATAACTTAGAGTCTCACACTGTCAATATCCGCAACAGAGAGGTGAAACGTCCAGGTCATGAATGCACGAGTTCAGTCATCAAGAAAGCATCCACCTGTCATGGACGTGCACCAGAAGCAGAGATGCATCATTGAGTTCTTTCGTGCCGAAAAAATTGAAAGTAATCAACATTTACTGGCGCCTGTTAAACGTTTATGAAGCCGATGTGGTTGATGGCAGCGCAGTTAGGAGATGGGTCCATTGATTTTAGAGTGGCAACAGGGATGTGAGTGACAAAGTGCGCTCCAGACTTTTACAACCGATGCATCGTTAATCGCTGGCAAAAGTGCATTCTAAACGGTGGTGACTATGTAGAAAAATAAATTCTGGAGCACAAAACTTCGCTCGTTTTAATGGTACCACTCCCGCTTTCGTAGCTGTTGAACGTTTTAGTTTTTGAGTTAAAAAATAGGAGGCCTTACTTTTGGAGCGACCCTCATATATTACCATTTAAGTCTGTCACGAGCCGAAGAAACCTTAGAATTCTCGTCTCAGATGACACTTGCTTCAGCGGACCATTACTGTGTAGTTTTTGGTCTGTTGCATTTCCGTTTCACCCGGGGTGTCCAGCAGAGAATTTTCTCTGTGGTAGTATGGGAAGCCATTTTTTTTTTTATCTTGAGTGTGACGAAATCCGCTTCTTAAATAAATACGGAAAATGTTCTCCACTGGTATGTGTGTGTATACTATCACATTATAGAGCAGAATAAATGAGACTATACACATGCATAAAACAAGTAAACAAACACTCCACAAAAATAATTCATGCATGCTTAAAGTTTCTGCTTCCTTCATCGACGTATATCTCTCTCTGGTAGGGTTGGTTGGTTGGTTGTTTTTGTTTTACGGCATATCAACCCTTTTTGGGTTATTTAATGCCGAATCCAAAGATTCGGAAGAAAATTTTTTAATAGAATATATTTGTTGTTTTCAAGTCGGTTTCTATTTAACCCATAGTTGGAACCCTAGCAGGTACTACCACTCCGGGTCAGAGTGGACCTGGGATCAATGGCAATTAAAGGGTGGCTCCACACTCCCCAAAGCCCGCAAGCTGGGGCCTTACCACTGGATATAGTTTAAGGTCATATCCAGGACTACTCTGGTAGGGCTTTATGTTGCGAGTGAAACAGTCACATTTGCAAGCGTTTGTTTTTTTTTTTTTCAAGTGGTGACTAGAAATAATGAAATGTTTATCTTTTGGTGATTGTTTTTTTTTTTTTTTTCACAGACAATCTTTCAAAGCTTATTACTGAGTGAAAAATGACTTTTCAACCCCCTTTTCTTTTGTTTAAATAAAACAAGCAAAGTTCAATTATTTAAATAATAAAAGTTTTATTAGAACAAATATAATCTTTTTTTTTTTTTGATGAAGGTTGTTTAAAAAACATCTGAAGAAATTTGAACGCTTAAACCTTCAAATTTTAACATAGAATTTGGTGCACATTTAGAATTACACGTATGTACCCGTCAAAAAACGAAGACGTCAGATTCCAAAAATCACATACATTTGGCTCATAACTTTTCTATTTGGCTAGTAAACGAAAATATTTAGTTGTCAAGGGTCAACTAAATATAAATTTGTTCGTAGAGCCTTGCCAGGGAAGCTGACGACATTAGGTTATCGCAGTTCTTGCAGTTAGATGTCAACGTCCACCTATATACAGTGCTTAGTATTACCAAATGGTCACCCATCCGATACTAACCAGGTTCAATGATAATTGCTCAAAAATCGAAAATTAAACAAAATACTGTTAGAAATTACATTTTCCATGATTGGTGACATTTATTGAGTGAATTTCTACCAGTATTTTGTTGTCGAGTCTCCTTAAATGACCATCTATTATAAGTCATTATTTTCTTATTTTGACTTAACACTCGACACTACTTGTGTTTCAAAGTAAATAAACGCTTTGAAATAAGTTAAAACACCAAAACCTTGATCAGATAGGTAGAAGTTGTTGATAGTATTTATTTGCTATATATTTTTGACCACCTTTTCATTTTGTTGGCTATACTGGAAAATGCGCGCTTTTTTTTGCTTTTTTTTTCACATCAAAATCAGTTCAGAGGTGAATGAGAACATGTCAAGATATAAAGGATATCAAGAGAAACATACTACCTCAATTCTGGAAAATCCGTGTTCGCGAAAACCAATGCCACTAAAGCGCATTAAAATTCTAACTGATATTGTTGTTTTATATGCCAATTTCTTGGCACTGTATGTGCTCTCCGCTTATCTCAGCATTTGTTTCCAGTCGTCTTGTACATACATTTCACTTCTCACTGGTATTTAACAATGTCGACTCAGGAGAGGTGTGGTTGGAGATTGCGCACCTCCTGCCACAAAAATTTCATGTGCAGGCACCCCTTCGTGGTTATCCATAGTTTGCTGGACCTGGATATGACCTACAACTATATCCGATGGTGAGGCCCCACCTTGCAGCCCTTGGGGAGTGTGGAGCCACCCTTTAATTGCCATTGCTCCCAGGTCCGCTCTGACCCGGAGTGGTAGTACCTGTTAGGGTCCCAACTATGGGTTAAATAGAATCTGACTTTAAAAAAATATATATATATACTCCATTAAAATCGTTCCTCAAAATAACTAGATTCGGCATTAAATAACCTGAAAAAGGTTGATATGCCGTAAAACAAAAACAACCAACCATAGTTTGTTGAAGACTGAAGGAGCATTTTTTATGCCATCCCATATGCACTATCTACTTATTCTCTCAGCTGCAGTTGATATTTGAGACGGCACTCATAAAAAAATAAATTACTATCAAAACGTGTGGCATAATAACTAGTTAAGTTAAGATAGCTAAAACGTCAGGATTTCCCAAAGTAAGAAATGTTATTGCATATTATATCTTTGCCAACATTTCCTGCATTCTTACTTTTTTTTTTTTTTATTATTTCTCCTCCATTTTTAAAAGAGCACAGAAAATGAATCTCGTGTTTACTTTCAGCAGCCTCATAACTCTTGCTTCCCTGCATAAGGTGAAACAGATTCCATCTAGAAAATATAATTAAAAGAAGAAAATGAATATGAAGCATTTTATATTTAAAAGCGAAGTAACTCTTTGCCCTTGGTTATCTCCCTTGCCCCAAAGAGATATTTGAGAGTGAGCTATTTCCATTACATTTTCAGACCAGCTGTCACGCATAAAAATTGTCAAAAAAATAACGTTGTTAAGCCTATGAACGTGGATTTGTACATATAAAGATGTTTAGTAGATTACTCCTGCTAAGTTCAACTGTTTTGTTTTCAATTTGGACCCCTTAACAACAATTTTTGCTAACTCAAAGCCAAATCGAAATTGTGCTACAGGCCCAAATATCCTACGTATCGAATTCCTTTTCTGTAGAATAAATATTCGGAGACGAGTTTGGTAGAGACTTTTCGCACACACACACACACACACAGACAAAGTCACTTTTATGCAATTATGCAGAATGTAGAAACTATGCATAAATAGAATTCAGTGCAATAGTGAAATGAAACCAATCATCTAATAAGAAACCACAAAAAAATGAATAAGTAATTAATTAATGCTCATTTTTTCAAAGGAATATGAAAACTACTTAATCTTCATGTAGTCACTCGCATATCCATGACTGAGTATATTAAAAATTTCGCTATGATAATTTTTTAAGTAGAAAATGTAGGCTTTTAATTTCTGAGAATAAGTTCATATCAATTATTTTATAAAACTCTTTAGGGATATTATTTTGTATATGTTCATTGAAAGGAGGATTAAACCAGACATCCAGAAAATAGATAACATAAAAAAATTAATAAGGACACAGTTAATATTTCATTCTCAACCGCTGTCAATCTAGGTAATAGGTTCTAATAATGGTAAGATAAACAAAATTGTGAATAAAAATAGGATTGAATCAGGTGAACTAAATTTGGAGAGAAAATGTAACTGTAGAATATCTAACGAATGTCCATTGCAGGGCAATTGTTTAATTTGAGAAATTGTGTATAAATATGAAGTTAAGATGGATAACAGTAAAACGATAGACCTAAGGGGAACTGAATGTTTTTAAGGACAGATACCGCACCATGTTGCATCATTAAAAATTTTACCAGAGAATGAACCAAATTGGGATGAAGATAATGATAGAAATAAGGATAGAACAAAAATAATTATTAAAATAAGAGAAACAACTGCATTAAGTGATTGGATTAGGGAACTATGTAAGAATAAAAAAGAATTTGAATAAAATAGTCAATAATGGATAAAACTAGAAAGTATAAACCTAGTAAATAAAAAAGATGTAATCTATGTTTACTTATGCATACCACATAGTAAATTCTAAAGAGGAAATTTTAAACAAAAAGTTAGATGTTTTATAAAGCTGTCTTCATAGAAATAAATTTCTGTTTTTATGCCTAAAACCTGATTAAGATAAATTTAAAAAAGAATACCAAGATTTTAAAATGGTGCAATAAATAAATTATTAGATTATCAACTTAACATATACAAACTAAAATAACTTAAATAGGAAAAATAGTTTTAATTTTAATAATCGCTAGGAGTAATAAAACAACTTATGAATAATTTCAATTACACAAGAATGAAAAAAATAACTACAAGATATGGAGACAAACAACTTAGGATGGATTCAAATAAATTTAATCAAAATATAACATTGAAGAAAACTAAGTGATAAATTGAACTGAGATTGTTATAAAGAAGATAATGTTAGAATTATAAGTTTAAAATTAAACAAAGGTGATTAATAAATACTAAAGTCAAAATATTAAAATATGAATGCATGGAATTTTTATAAATTGATAAAAATTGACAAAATAGAGTTACCTATCTTGGAACGTAAAAATATTATGAATGATAATGGAGAAAAAAAAATTTGGATAATAATGAGAATTGAAAAGATAAATTTAGAATTTAAATTATTGACATAACCAGTATGGGATGAAGATAAATTTTAATTAATAATATTTGAATTAATCTTTTAATAAGACTTCCTTCGTAAGAAATAACATGTTAAGCAAAAATTAATTACTAGATCGTGATCAAGTCTTATAAAATATATTTTGTGTGTGTGTGTGTGTGGGGGGGTAATATTTTTATATAACACAATCCCAGCCAAATAATGAATGCTCAATATACAAGAGGAGATGATCCTACATCGAAAATTCATGAATTAAGGAAATTACTTTGAATTGTATTCTCAGTTCAAATAATAAAATTTTGTTTTGAAAACTTATATATTTCTTAATGAAATTTATATATATATATATATATATATATATATATATATATATATATAGTAATCCACATACAGTACTGTTCGCTGTTTCACAGCTCATCAGTGTGGCTAGACAAGCAACTGCCTCAGGCCAGGATAGAAATCCGACCGCCCAAATGACAGTCAAGGCTTCTCACCATAGCGCTATACGGCTGCTGCTGTGAGGGTAATGAATTGATGTTTTGACATCGTCCAAATGCCTCCACTCGATTTGCTTACCCAAAGAGAGTCGCTTAATAAGCTAATGGCAGTTTGTAAAGATATGGAACATTATAGTCATCCCCATACAGTACTGTTTCGCTGTTTCACAGCTCATCAGTGCGGCTAGACAGGCAACTATATATTCCCTTCGTTCTTGTGGCAATTGTTTGATGGCCTGGAGGTAGAGGCTTAGTAAATGGAATTAAAGTTGACTTTGTGACTGTGTTTGAGTTTCTTGACAGTGATGATTGCTTAAGCATGAAACACTTATGTATAAAAGAATAAATATTAAATTTTATATATATATATATATATATATATATATATATATATATATATATAATAAATTCCACAGCCAAACAACGTCGCAGCTCACAAGAGCCATGACAGTCAAAGAACCGGAAGTCCAAGACTCGAGTTTCGCCCTCATTTGGGCTCATCAGTTAGACACATCCGAACTCAGGATTCGAAACCCGAGCCTCTTGCATGCAAGGCAAGCACTCTACCAACTGAGCAAACGCCCTGCACACAAGAATTCTATTAACCAACACAGATCAAGCAAACCGCGCCGAAATCCGACTGTGAAATGAACCTACCTCGTATCGACAAGGGACGCAGTCATCCAACCAGCTAATAACCCCAAGCCGACGTCTCACAAGTAGGGGTTTCAACTCGAAAGGACGATGCCATCCAGCAATACTAACCAAGCGAGCAACTTATGATAGGATTTTCAGAACGTGAGAGAATGTATATAATAAATTCTACAGCCAAACAACGTCGCAGCTCACAAGAGCCATGACAGTCAAAGAACCGGAAGTCCAAGACTCGAGTTTCGCCCTCATTTGGGCTCATCAGTTAGACACATCCGAACTCAGGATTCGAAACCCGAGCCTCTTGCATGCAAGGCAAGCACTCTACCAACTGAGCAAACGCCCTGCACACAAGAATTCTATTAACCAACACAGATCAAGCAAAACGCACTGAAATCCGACTGTGAAATGAACCTACCTCGCATCGACAAGGTTAGTATTGCTGGATGGCATCGTCCTTTCGAGTTGAAACCCCTACTTGTGAGACGTCGGCTTGGGGTTATTAGCTGGTTGGATGACCGTGTCCCTTGTCGATACGAGGTAGGTTCATTTCACAGTCGGATTTCGGCGCGGTTTGCTTGATCTGTGTTGGTTAATAGAATTCTTGTGTGCAGGGCGTTTGCTCAGTTGGTAGAGTGCTTGCCTTGCATGCAAGAGACTCGGGTTTCGAATCCTGAGTTGGGATGTGTCTAACTGATGAGCCCAAATGAGGGCGAAACTCGAGTCTTGGACTTCCGGTTCTTTGACTGTCATGGCTCTTGTGAGCTGTGACGTTGTTTGGCTGTGGAATTTATTATATACATTCTCTCACATTCTGAAAATCATATATGTATATATATATATATATATATGTATATGTATATATATATGTATATGTATATATATATATATAAAATATATTTTAGTCATCGACATACAGACCTGTTTCGTTGTTTCACAACTCATCAGTGCCGCTAGACTAACACCTCTCCCAAGCCGAGGATCGAACCTAAAACCGTCGTGATGACAGTCGGCAGTCCTACCCCCTGACTACGGAATCGGTGGCCGAAATTAAACTGTCCGAACGTCTATTTAAATAAACATCCGTCCGCCACTCGTAGAGGGCTCAAACATTTGTTTGTAAACAAACCGCGAGCTTCGCATTATTTCAGCTAAATTAAGTAGCGAGTAAGATAATTTACGAGAGTGCTCTACCGAAGAGGGGAGCTTTATAAAATATATTTTAGTCATCGACATACAGACCTGTTTCGTTGTTTCACAACTCATCAGTGCCGCTAGACTAACACCTCTCCCAAGCCGAGGATCGAACTTAGAACCGTCGTGATGACAGTCGGCAGTCCTACCCCCTTACTACGGAATCGGTGGCCGAAATTAAACTGTCCGAACGTCTATTTAAATAAACATCCGTCCGCCACTCGTAGAGGGCTCAAACGTTTGTTTGTAAACAAACCGATATATATATATATATATATATATATATATATATATATATATGAAATTGGTATATTTAGGCAGCATTTTTCATTCAAGCAAATATTATAAAATGGAGACACTTTGCTTCATGTTTCTTTTTTTATTTTTTTTTTTTTTTTCCGTATAATCTTTTTAGTATCAAAATCAAAAATATTTTAGTTTTCACTTTTAATTCTCATTTTCGCTCCTTCGCACTTTTACTTCAACACCTGAAAATGATTCGTGGACGAATCAAAAGTGCTCGTGACAGCAACAATTATGGAACTTTTATCAATATATTTTTGATTTGGATACAAAAAAGATTATACGGAAAATCGAAAAATTAAAAAAAAGAATCATAAAGCAAAGTGTCTCCATTTCATTTTATAATATTCTTATAAGATTATAAGATATAAGATATAAGATTCTTATATATATATATATATATATATATATATATATATATATATATATATATATATATATATATATATATATATATATATATGCGTATATCATCGTATAACGATTAGATCACTGCATGACTGACGTAAATAGACATTTAAAATGAAGATGTTTAAAATTTAACGTTATTTCAAGCGGTTAATGGTAGCCGAATGGATTAGGTCTCCGCTAATCGAGCCAGAGATGTCTCGTGATACGGGGTTCGAATCGTTCGACTGGTATTAATCGTGACACCTTGCACTGAAGATTCCCGAAAGGATGAAACACTAGTGTCTGTAGGTATTTAATTATCATAGTAGAAAATAATTATGACAGTCCCTTTAAGAAATTCGTTTCTTATCGTTGAGCACTTTCAGTTGAATTAAAAGTCGGTCAATTTAGCTCTTATGCGTAGATCATCGTATAACGATTAGATCACTGTCTGACTGACGTAAATGGACATTTAAAATTAAGATGTTTAAAATTCAACGTTATTTCAAGCGGTTAATGGTAGCCGAATGGATTAGGTCTCCGCTAATCGAGCCAGGTTCGAATCGTTCGACTGGTATTAATCGTGACACCCTGCACTGAAGATTCCCGAAAGGTATTTAATTATTATATTAGAAAATAATTATATATATATATATATATATATATATATATATATATATATACTAGCAAAAGTACTCGTCGTTGACTTGGTTCAAAAATGGACTGATTTATGAAAGTATGATAGGTTATGAAAAGGAAGGGTTGTAAAGAGATAGCTTCGAATTTGGGGGTAGCAAAATATGATAGAAGTAAAAATAAAATAGATAAACCACATAATTTATTATACCATACCTGTTCATACTGAAACACTTATCACAATATTCAATTGTTGATGGGATCTTTTCGTTTGTTTGTTTTTTTTTTGTTTTTTTTGAGAAAATTCTCTTTACGCTTGGACAGCTTTTTCTCTCCGTTTAATTTAAAGTCCCCATTTCCTACCCCCCTCTCTCTCTCTCTCTCTCTCTCTCTCTCTCTCTCTCTCTCTCTCTCTCTCTCTCTCTCTGGCTTTAGAACATGTTTTCCTACTTGGATTGCTTTTTGTTTTCGCCCAACAAAAACATGGCACTAAAAGTTTTGCCCACTGGCAAATTTGCAATGACATTTTTGTCCAAACATACCTGTTATGTAAAATAGACATTAAACTAAATATAATGTTAGAAATGAATAGCTATTGTATGACTATTCGGTTTGATTTCGTATAGCATCTCTAAGAAAAAAAAAAATTATTTGCCTCATCCCCAGGAAGTTTCTAACTTTCTGGGTAGGGAGCAAACATTTTAATTTTCTTTTACCAAGATTTAAATATTCAGGTATAATGCTTCTAAACCTTATGTCTAGAATTCGTATTACAATTTTGATAAAAAAAAATCTATTACATGATTTTGATTCTGGAAAATATCTTACATCTAAGGCTTAAGCTCAAGGAATCTTAAGAAGAAATTGAAATTAATAGAATCTTAGTCACGGTCAAGTGTGGGTTTGATGGAAGTAATTTCTGTGGAGCGAACTGGATTCGAACTTGGCACACCCAAGTTGTCAGCCCGTGTTGTTAACCACGTAAGGAGACACAAAAGTGGTGCAAAGCGTTTCTGTTCAAGGAATTATGAGTATTCTCTTTTATTCTTCAAACTTGTAGTCTTGAAACCTCAGCCCATATCTTCCATTGTCAGTTTTATGCACCATCCGATACAAACATGAAGTGACTATTTTGACATTAACTCCCAGCATTAACTAACACTGGTTAGTTAATTCGAATAAGTCGACAACATTTAGAAAAAGTAAAAAGAAAGTTGAGCCATTACTTTGTCAGCACGACGTGAACCTCTCTCCATAACAGTCGTGTTTTTGTTTGTTTGTTTGTTTTTTTTGTTTTTTTTAGGGGGAGGGGGTCACATGAATCTCACCCGACTCGTGTCAAATACATATGGAGTGAAAATGAATCTTATCCAAATGACAGACAACCCGGCACAAGCAGTCGTCTGAGAACGATAAAAAAAAAATGGCGAATGATTTTCAGTTCTGTCACGGGCGAAAGCAATTTTTTCTTTTTCTTTTTTATTTTATTTATTTATTTATTTATTTATTTACTTTTTATTTTTTGCCTTTTCAAAAAATTAGGAAAAACTGTCTTTTTTAAAATCACTTGAGTGGTACCGGGATTAGTCTGCAAAGACGAAACCAAAATGAGAACTGAATGGAATTAGTAGAAAATGAAGAAAAAAAAAAAAAAGAAAAAGGTCAATAAAACAAACCGACAGACAATTCGCCGTAACCCGGGAATAAATTCCTACTTCCAGCTTTGATCCCCCTCTCTCTCTCTCTCTCTCTCTCTCTCTCTCTCTCTCTCTCTCTCTCTCTCTCTCTCTATATATATATATATATATATATATATATATATATATATATATATATATATATGCGTGTGTGTGTGTGTGTGTGTGTGTGTGCTTCCTATCTTAGGTTGAGCATATTGGGAAGTTGTATACAAATTACCATGCTCTGTGTAAACAAATTGAGCTTAGGGATTTCAACAGTGTGAAAACACTGGTAATTCACTGCCCGCATAGCAGCAACCGAATAGCGCAATGGTTAGAAGGTCCGACTGTCATTTAGGCGGTCGGGTTTCGATCCTGGTTTGAGGTGGTTGCTTGTCTAGCCGCACTGATGAGCTGTGAAACAGCGAAAGAGTACTGTATGTGGATGAGTATATATATATATATATATATATATATATATATATATATATATATATATATATACACTCATCCACATACATATATATAGTAAGTTATGACAAATAAATATTTATATTGATCTTATCGGAAGACAAATACAAACAGACGCTGAAGAGATTCCAGTATAGGCGACCAAATAACGGTCCTCTTTGTTTTGGATTTGAAACCGACGGTACCAATGTTTCTATTTCTTTACAGCCCTTCCTTTTCATAACCTATCATACTTTCATAAATCAGAGTCCATTTTCTGTAGGCTGTTTTTGAACCCAGTCAACGACGGGTACTTTTGCTAGTATATATATATATATATATATATATATATATATATGTATATATATATATATATATATATATATATATATATATATATATATATATATATATATATATATAGGGTTTTACATTATATGTAAGAGAAAAATTTGTTAAAAATGAATAAATTATAATATAAATAAAATACGTTATAAAAAGGGCGGATCTCAACTTAATTCATCTAAAATATCAATCGGTATTTAAAACCTTGATTGAAGAACTTTATCAAAAAGAAAATAATGAATTAGAATGATGTTAGATAAAGGGATGGAATTCTCCCGTTAGTGTAGTTGCTCCAACCGAGAGATCTTTTAAAGATTCTAACCGTCCCTTTAAGTGCTATTGTTTGTATTCCTCTTGCACTTGGTTCACTTGGTATATCCGCCAGATAGTTTTTGAAATTCTTTTTCATTAGCCAGGTTGCTCCTGGTATGATTGACACCTTTTTAAGATTACAGTTGTTTTTCATGTCGTACATAAGTTTTTGGTATTTTATTCTCCCTCTCTGCTCTGTTAAGGCCAGCATCATTAGGGACATTTACTTCAACTAGATGTGTGTGATATGTGTGCGTTTATATGCATATACATGTTTCTGTGTGAGTTGAGATACATATGGATAGATGTATATGTGTGTATGTATAGGTGTGTGTGTATGCATATGAATGCAAGTATATATATATATATATATATATATATATATATATATATATATATATATATATATATATTAATATTAAGTAATGTGATTTATAATTTAAAATTTAAAAAAAATTTTAAAATTTAAAAATCAAATTTTAATTAAATTAAAAATCAGTTTCATAAGAAGGAACAACAACAAAATCAAATGAAACTGATTTTTAATTTAATTAAAATTTGATTTTAAATTTTTAAAATTTTTTTAAATTTTAAATTATAAATCACATTACTTAATATTGAATTAGCTCTAGGAAATTTAACTATCGAGCTTATTATATATCTAAATTACAACGAGCACTTTCTATTTCCTGTATTTTAATTAAACTAGTAATTTCACTGTTACATTAAAATACACTCAGCTCTTTAGACTATTGTTCTAATCTCCTTTAAATTATATATATATATATATATATATATATATATGTGTGTGTGTGTGTGTGTGTGTGTGTGTGTGTGTGTGTGTGTGTGTGTGATATATAAATGCATATGTCTATTCGCGTTGGCTGCTGTGTATGTGTGTATATCATATTTAAATGAGAGTATGTATTACTGAGTGGATGCTTGTAAAAGAGTGCATGTCCACAAATTAGGGGTGTCTGTTTGATCGACTAGCTGCACGAATTCGGAGTGGCATTGGAAGTCCCAATGAAAGGTTAAACATTTCTGCAGAACGAGCCAAACTTTTAACGAAGCATGAAGACAAGAATTACAGTATACAAAGTAGTGACATATTAGATTTCAAACTGTCCAACCGCTATACTCTATAACTCCCTTTTTCCTCATGCCCATTTTTTCCTCTATACTGTCTCTTTGTACCTTATCTCTTTCTCCTTCTTTTTCTTTATTACGATTTGGTAAAAAGAAAAAAAAACCTGCTGACTCTCTAAATGAGTTGCAGTAGAAACATGTATGCACATATGTAGCCAATAATGTTTGCATGAATAAATATACTATAATTCTACTCTACTTGTCATTGAGCACTTTTTTACATTTAGCAAACTACAAGGATACGACCATTATCTATATATCTATAAAAGTGAGAATGTGTGTGTGTGTGTGTGTGTGTGTGTGTGTGATGACACTTCTCAACCTATATACTCAACGAATTTTTGATCTACATACTTGAAATTTTGTATATAAAGTTTTCAGACACGTGGAAAACTTTTTAATCGGTTCTCATTCGAAAAAAAAGGTCTGCTTAAGGGACAAAATTGAAAAAGAAAATTGGTATGTGGGGGATTATTGGATTTTTATCTGTTTGTCAACTGTTTCACAAATGTGCATGTTTGAATCGTTCACATGATAGCTTCCTTATGTTAATGATAAGTAGGGTTGAAAACACTTTTTAAAGATTGTGTGAAGCTAGCGTAATGGCTATCGTACTTGACACTGTCTTTAGGTCTTGGTTTTGCTTTCAGCTCGAGTAATTTTTTTACTTACAAGAAATGAACTGTTTAGAAAAAAACAAAATATTCATATACATATGTCTCAGTTTCTTTCCGTTTTTTTTTTACTTCATTTTTTGAAGGAATTTAGGGTTACGTTTAACACCTACCATATTTCTGTTTATAATAAATAAGAATTCTACATTAATTAATATATATTTAACCTCATTTTTTAAAGCAATATTTTTCTTAATGAAAGTCCAAATTCTTAAAAAATATGAATAATTAGCACGAATTTTTCAAGAGAATAGGAAATTATTTATTTATTCAATAATTTAATTTAAAAATTAGAAAACTTAGCACGATTTTTTCAAGAGAATAGGAAATTATTTATTTATTTAATAATTTAATTTAAAAATATGAAAAATTAGCACGATTTTTTAAAGAGAATAAGAAATTATTTATTTATTTATTTAATAATTTAATTTAAAAATATGAAAAATTAGCACGGTTTTTTCAAGATAATATGAAATTATTTATTCATTTATTTAATAATTTAACTTAAAAATATGAAAAATTAGCACAATTTCTTTCAAGAGAATAAGAAATTATTTATTTATTTAATAATTTAATTTAAAAATATGAAAAATTAGCACGTTTTTTTTTCAAGAGAATAGGAAATTATTTATTTATTTAATAATTTAATTTAAAAAGCGAAACTCTGTTTTAGGCGATTACATCATTTGAATCCTCCACGCGAGGACATTTTTTGCATGTTTTCTGAATATTGTTAATATTTATTTAAACAGAAAGAGAAAAAGGAAGAGGAAAAAAAAACAAATATAAAAAGAGAAAAGAAAGAGAAAAGAAAAAAAACTCTTTTTTTTTGTCATAAATAAAAACGAAGTAGTTTTTACCTTTTATCTAACATCTACTCTTTCTCCCCCAATCGATGCCGAAAAAAAACATTTCATGAGAGACGCGTTCTCCACATACTCAGGCTGTCAATCAATTTTGAAACGTTTTCATTGACTATGCAAGCAAGATAAATAAAATATACTCAAAATCCACCGAATGCTTTTTTACTTTCCATTTTTAACTTCTTTTTAATCATTATTTAATTAATTGGAATTCATTATTGAGTTAAGTAATTTGTATTATTCATTCATTCATTTATTTATTTATTTATCATGGGCTATTATCCTTATCTTTCTTAGTTGCTGAATCTCCTAACTGCGTCCTCAGCAATTACCGCCTTCCATAGTTGTTGTCGTCTCACCACGACGTGAAACAACAACTTAAAGATGAGAATAATAGTCCGTAATAAATCTATATATCTATAAAAGTGAAACTGTCTGTCTGTGTCTGTGTGTGAACATTTCCCTACCAAACTACTCTGTCAATTTTCAGTCTATAGACTCGAGATTTGGCATAAGGTGCATTGAGATTTGGGAGAATCTTTTTAATCGGTTTTCGACCAGAAATTTAGCTGCCAAGCAGTCAAAGGTCAGGGATTTGACCTTAGAAAACTCTACCAAATTCCTCTGCCAATTTTGAGTCTAAACGCTTGAAATTTTAGATGTAGGTTACTTGGACGTGGGTCAAACATTTTAATTTGATTTGAGCTCGAAACAATAAATGTTAAGAGATCAAAATTGGGGTCAAAGTTTAAAAAAATTGATCCCTGCGGTTTCTATCAAATTACTCAGCTAATTGTTGGCCTAAACATTTGAAATTTTACATAAAGTGTACTCAGAAATAGGGCAAGCTTTTTAATCGGTTTTTGGCCGAAATTTTGGCCGCCAAGGGGTCAAATTTCAAAAGATTTGACCTCTAGCAAACTATTCAGCCAATTTTAGGTCTAAACATTTGAAATTTTACATAAAGGGTATTCAAACACGCAGCAAGCTTTTTAATCAGGTTTTGGCGAAAATTTGGCTGCCAAGAGGTCAAAGTTGAAAGAGTGGATCTTTACAGATTCTACCAAACTCCTCCACGAATTTTGGGTTGAAATTTTAGATGTAGGTTACCTGGACATGAGTCAAACTTTTTAAAACTTTTTAAAAGAATTATTTTGGCCCGTATAGCTTTAAAAAGTCAGCAATATGCCCCTTCCTCCTTTGAAAACTTTGGAGACCCCTGCTCTAGAATATTGGGGGGGGGGGGGTTATACTTTTATGCTCAGAAGCATTGATTTTTTAATTTCTTAGATTAAAATATCGTTTTCCTGAACAAAACATCCAGGAAAATTATATTTTTCAGAATCCTAGATTAGAACATAGTTTCCCTGAACTAAGAGTCCATAGGCCATGACGTTATTTCAGGCGTTTTGGGAATCTTTTACTGTCACCTGATATACCACGCCTTGCTTAGATACGTAATTTCAAATCTTTTGAAACGCTTTTCCAAGTATGTAATACATATGCTTTTCAAATCGCCATATTTTCCGCCCTCTTTGAAATGTATATTCATTGTGACCAAAGTGGGATTTAGTTATCAAGAATATATATGGCAATTAAGGTACACAGAATTTTTCGCGTTTTATCCTCGTGAGGATTCGTCAGAACATGATAAACCGTTATGAGGATGAAACGCGGAAAATTCTGTGTAACTTGATTGCCATGAATATTTTCATAACATATTATCGTGATCTACTCACGTATTGGGCATTGTCGAAGTAAATACTGAAAATCGATATATAAAATATTATATCCCCTTATTAAATTGTTTGTAGATACATGAAATAATATATATATATATATATATATATATATATATATATATAGTCATCCACATACAGTACTGTTTCGCAGCTCATAAGTGCGGCTAGACAAGCAACTACCTCAAGCCAGGATCGAAACCTGACTGCCCAAACGACAATCAGAGCTTCTAACCAATGCGCTATTTGGCTGCTGATAAGCGGGCAGTGAATTAACAATGTTTTGACATTGTCCAAATACCTAAGCTCAATTTGTTTACACAAAGAGCATCACTTAATACGCTAATGGTAATTTGTATATCACTTCCCAATATGCTCAACCTAAGATAGGGAGCATTATAGTCATCCACATACAGTACTGTTTCGCTGTTTTAAAGCTCATCGGTGCGGCTAGACAAGCAACTGCCTTAAGCCAGGATCAAAACCCGATCTATCTATCTATCTATCTATCTATCTCTCTCTCTCTCTCTCTCTCTCTCTATATATATATATATATATATATATATATATATATAGAGAGAGAGAGAGAGAGAGAGAGATGCAAATGGAAAAACCAGAAATATTTATATTTTCATCAACATTTTGTTTTTATTTCAAGACTTTGTCTTTGATGATTGATTCGAAGAAATAACTTACACTTACAATATTTGAAAATTTTTGGTGCGTTTGTGACGCGAAAAAATGTTTTTCTTCATTGGTACTATTTTATATATCATAAACATATGCTGTTGAAACAATTGTTCGTAAATAAAAGTATTTTGAAGGAAACTACTAAAGTTTGAATGATATTAGAGAGAAAGACAGAGAGACAGAGAGAAAGAGAGAAAGAAGGGGTCTTTCTTTCTTTTTTCTTTCATCAATTTGCAATTAATAAAAACAAAATAAATGTGGTCAAGAGACAGGCAAATGAACTCTAGAATATTTACTTTGCTTTCGATAATTCAACAATAATGGGATTCCTAATCGAAAGTCTTTGGCCATTAAGTTTATGCTGTAAAAAAATATTTTTCTAATAAATAAATACATGTTTATTTCATCTTTTTTAAAAATTTTTTATTACATTTTCACCCCAAACAAGGCACATTGTCACTTTGGTGTAGGGGGGGCTACTATCAGGGGCGACAACTACTGGGGCACTATGTTGGGATTTGGGCAGCAAGATGTCGGTTCACGTTACACTTGAACTTCTGCATGTCAGTACAGTTAGGGAAGCAGGGACCTGGAATGGAATTCCAGAGTCTAGAGGTTCTGGGGAAGAAACTACTGGAGTAGAAAGATCTTTTACATCTAGGGATCTTTACTGTGTGGGGGTGGGATTTAGCTGCCTGTCGGGTTTGCAGAGGGTGTCTACGTCGTGGGGGCACAAGTGTCTGCAGTTCGCCAGAGCATTCACCATTAAAATACTTGTAGAACAGGCAGAGGGATGCAACGTTTCGTCGATGGGGCAGAGGCTGAAGCTTAGATACCAGTTCAGGGCCTATCAGATTGGCGACTCTCTTTTGAACCTTGTCTAGGAGTGAGAGACTAGTAGCAGATGCACCAGCCCAAATGTGACAGCAGTACTCCATTCATGGGCGAATGGTGGCCTTATAGAGGTACAGGATACTTTTAGGTGTTAGTAGTTTTCTAGCACGGTAGAGAGAAGCTACCTTCTTCACAGCGGCCCTGGCAATGCTTTCAATGTAATTGTTCCAATTCATGTTTCCTGTGAACGTTAGGCCAAGCAGTTTGAAAGATGTGCTCTCAGATAAAGAGTCACTGGCCATTTCTATTCGTGGCAGAGAAGGTTTCTTGTAATTATTGAAGGAAACCAGTTTAGTCTTGGCAGCATTGAATGTGACCATCCATTTATCTCCCCATTCCACTACAGATTGGAGGTCATCCTCTAGTGTTTTTGCCATTTCTTTAGATATTTGTTCATTTGTTTTCCTGTCATGCCTCTTATAGAGTGTAGTGTCATCAGCATATATACCCATCTCAGAGGCAGTTTTGTCGGGAGGTCATTTATGAATATTAGGAATAATAGAGGCCCAAGGATAGACCCCTGAGGCACTCCCGCATTTATATCATATTGTTTAGATGTACGACCGTCGAGGACAACCTAGATTTTTCTCTTATCTAAGAAGGATTTAATTATGTTAAGCATTCTACCAGTGATACCGTATGATCTAATTTTCCTGAGGAGACCCTCATGCCATACCCTGTCAAAAGCCTTGGATATATCTAGAGCTACCGCTCTGCCCTCACCCGCTTTGTCCAATGAATGGTATATACGTTCAGAGATTACAGTGAAGATGTCTGCTGTGGAATGGGCTTGTCTAAATCCATATTGTTTGTCAGTCAGAAGTTTAGCATCTGAAAGGTGACGGACTAGAGTATGGTTAATTATGGTCTCTAATATTTTGGCGAAAAGTGGGAGGAGGCTAATGAGGCATTAATTTGATGGGTCAGTTCTTTCACCAGAATTCTTGAATACTGGTACCACAGAAGCAGTTTTCCAACAATTTCATTATTTACTATCAAAATAGATATTTCAAAGAATCGTTTTTGGAATCAGAAATAAGGCTCCAATGTTTCCGATATCGATTCCAATACTGCAAAAGTTTTGATTTCTTCGATTTCTGATTCCGATTAATCGTTACAACATTAATCTATCTATCTATCTATCTATCTATCTATCTATCTATTATATAAAAAGAACTTTGTCTGTGTGTGTGTGTGTTCGTTCCCTATGGATTCGAAAACATCTAAAATTTTCCACGAAGGAACTTTATGTGCCTGCCAGTATTCTTAGAAAAGTTTTGTATCAGAATGCCTTCGATAAATATCGATAATCGAAATAATCTGATGAAAGGAAGAACAGACGATATTGGCCAAAGTTAACACCTTACACAACCTAACATCACAAGTGCATTTGAAAAGTTCTATTACCATACAAGACGAAAGGCATATAAAATCAACAGTACGTTCTTTGATATGACAGAGGCGTGTTCGAAATGAATGTTTCTGTTTAGAGCACAATTGAATTATGATACTTGATACTTTTTATTTTAAACTTAAATAGAAGCCGTTATATATAAAAATAACCGTAATTTTATAAAATCAACAGTAGGTTCTCTACAGTGCAATGTAGACTACAATATATTGTTAACTAAGTCACTGCGAGAGGCATGTGAGCTTCCTCCTGGTGCAACGCGATGGGTCTCCAACTAGAACAGGCAATCAACGAATTTGATTGAAAAAATGGGTGACTTTACTGATTTCGAGGACAATAAAAATATGGGAGCATGAAACATTTGTTGATCATCATTCAATCCTGGGTAACGTCGGGTCACCCTGTTAATATATATATATATATACATACATATTCTATATATACACAAATGCAGGTATTTGCACATATATACTCATATACATACATACATACATATTCACACACACACACATATATATATATATATATATATATATATAGTCATCCACATATGTTTCGTTGTATCACAACATATCAGTGCAGCTAAACTAGCACTTTTCCCTAGCCGAGGATTGAACCTACAACCATCGTGTCGATAGTCAGCAGTTCCAACCACTGGACCATGGATCGGTGCTCGTAAACCTCTCATCAAACGTCTATTGAATAAACATTCGTCTATTGCTTTTAAAGTGCTCGAACTGCTAGTTTTTTTACAAACAAACAAACAGTAAGCATCGCTTAATAGCTAAATAAGTAGTGGGTGAAATACATTTACAACAGTGCTCAACCCAAAGAGGTGGTGGTGGTGGGGGGTAATATATAAGGGATAGTGTGATTCCAACGGGTAAAAAATGTGTACTCAAAGGAGTGGAGCCACAAACATTTGTTATGTTTTTTTTATATATATATTTTTGTTTATTATTTAGTATTTTTATGTTTTCAATTATTATTATAAGTCTGGTGTATAGATGTTTTTTTTTTTTTTTTTTTTTTTTTTTTTGTCTTTTATTCACAAGTATTCCATCCACTGCTCCACGGGTCCTTGCTGATTCAGTTTTAAAAGTTACATTCATGGAGAACCATTTTTGCATTATTTTAATGGCGAACCGGAATATTAATCGACCCAAAACAGGAAGTGTTACAGTTGAAGTCACTTATTATTAAGAAATCAATTCTTAACATCGGAAGGGACGAGGGCTTTGTCCACTATTCTGTGCTTTCATTTAAAAAAATTAAATTCGTTAATTTGGAAAACTGCAATTCTCGCCGGAAGTTACATGACGGAGGAAGTTTAATAACGGTGAACTACATTTGAGCCAACACCGTTTGCTGTTGACTTACTTCTAAACGGAATCGTTAATATTCCGGTTTGCCTACTTTATTTTATTTATTATTTGAAAATTATAGAAACAAAAACATTAAAAATACAAATAGCAATATGAGGTTCAGGGCTTGGAGAAGGAGTGCACGTGGGTCTCGTTTGTTTCCGAGAAACGGCGGGTGTGCATCTTAATATTATTTGGCTAGATTTTATTATTGGTTTTGCAGTGCGGGATTACCATTCTGAGGATCTAAGTTTCTTATATTTTTGATATCTGAAACAGAAAACAGGAAAAATTTAATTAAGAAAGTCATGTTCTTTGGTCTAAACAAAGCAGCAAACATTGTCGAATGCATGTCTTCTAAAAAACAATGGAAAGAAAAATAGATTTAGCAATGAAGTTCGTGCATGTTCTCCAAGTAACATGTTAAACAATCGACAGAATAAAAATTAAAAATGCGAAAACAAAAACAATATAATTTAGAAGGAATACGTTTCATTTAATTAAGTTTTAATCTTATAAATAAAAACATCAGTTAACCTTAACGATATCAGTTATAATTGCTTTTATTTTTGTTCACAACTGCAAAGAATAAATAACAGTAATACGTTTTTTTTTCACGACTGCAGAGAATAAATAAGACTAATAAGTTTTTGGAAAAAACAAGCACTTTATTTGAATTATTCGAAT
This sequence comes from Euprymna scolopes, assembly GCF_053919585.1. Classification (NCBI taxonomy): domain Eukaryota; kingdom Metazoa; phylum Mollusca; class Cephalopoda; order Sepiida; family Sepiolidae; genus Euprymna; species Euprymna scolopes. Next base: position 77,550,266 of record NC_136510.1, read on the forward strand.
TACTGCTCTCATTTGGATGTTTTCTGCGCAACGTTTCAGCCAATGTAACCTCCCAACTACTTCAGGGGCGTTTGTCGAAGTCGGGAATCTGTAGGGAATATTGTCAGTGTTCCTTGTCAGTGTTCCTTGTCAGTGTTCAACACGTGAGTAAAGTTCAGTATTAGTATGAAAATATACCTGTGGCAAGTAGGATGCACAGAGACGTTTAAAAAACATAAGAGTTAAAACAAGATTAAAATTATGTTCATCAGTTAATCCAAAGGAAGATATATGCGCAAAGCATCAATAATCCAGGAATTTGATCTTTGTAATAAACTGATGTATATATATATATATATATATATATATATATATATATATATATATATATATATATATATATATATATATATATATATATATATATAGGGGTTGGACAAAATAATGGAAACACCTTGAAAAATCAAAGAAATTTATTTTAATATGGTGTAGGTCCACCTTTTGAAGCAAGTACAGCATTAATTCTTCTAGGTATTGATTCATACAAATTCTGAATGGTTTTCAGAGGAATTTTTGCCCATTCTTCCGTTAGAACAGCCTCCAGTTCTTTTAAAGACGATGACGGTGGAAATCTACTTCTTAGTTGAACCTCTAAAATGGACCATAAAGGCTCGATAATGTTGAGGTCTGAGGATTGTGGTGGCCAGATAAGATGTTCTAGTTCATCAGAGTGCTCATCGTGCCATTGTTTAACAATTCTAGCTGTATGAATTGGGGCATTATCATCTTGGAAAAAGGCATCTCCATCAGGAAACAGTTCCCTAACCATAGGATGGACTTGGTCACTCAAAATTCTCAAATAGTCGCGGCTGTTAATTCTTCCATGAAGGGAGATCATTGGCCCTGCAGATTTCCAAGAAATGGCTCCCCAGATTATCACAGAACCACCGCCATGCTTGAAGGTTGGGAGAAGGCAGGTTGGATCATAAGCTTCTTTGGGTTGTCTCCAAACGTACACACGGCCAGAGGTCGGAAATAATGTAAAAGAGGATTCGTCAGAGAAGATCACATTTTTCCACTGGTCTATTGACCAATTCTGGAGGTTTCTACACCACTCTAGGCGTTTTGAAACATTGGTTTTTGACAGAAGAGGTTTTCTGATTGCAGCTCTTCCATGGAATCCAGCCTTGTGCAGCTCCCTGCGAACTGTTTTTGTAGAAACTGGGTTCTACAGGTGCTCATTGAGTTCAACAGTGATTTTAGAGGCAGTAGTCGTGCGATCTACTCTCACAATTCGGTTTAAAGCTCGACGGTCTCTTTCAGACAGCTTTCTCTTTCTACCAGAATTTTGCTTGGCCGAGAAAGTTTTCCCTTCTTTTTTAAAAGCAGTCATCACTTTTGATACAGTACCTCTTGAAACACTAAGCATTTGAGCAGTTTCGGTTACACTAGCGCCTGCCATACGAGCTCCAACAATTTGTCCTCTTTGAAAATCCGAAAGGTCTCCCATTTCTGTATATTATGATAATACCTGTAAAAAGAAACAGCTATTTTAAATACAAAACATCATAAAACAAAACACACAAAAATATTTCATTTTTTAACTGTTCAAATCATATTAGAAAATTTCAAGTCAAAATGTCACGTGTTTCCATTATTTTGTCCAACCCCTGTATATATATATATATATATATATATATATATATATATATATATATATATATATATATATATATATATATAGTGCAAAGTTTTGTTGAAAATTCAAAGACTCACGTTTTCTTTTTTATAACCTTCGTTTATTTCCTGGATTTTTCCATTACAGCTGTTTCATTAATGAGTGGCAATTTTACGATTTATGTTTCCGTAAAAATATCCTGTCCCCCAACAACTTCTTTGGGTGTTTATCCATTAGATTTTTACAACAAATGGTATATTTTTAACATGCTGGACATCGTATTCGGGTAAAAAGATTTCCACAGCCATGCTTCCTCACTTCCTCCATCTTTTGGTGTTATGTAAAGATAGCTTTCCGTTTTAACCGTACTTTCGAATTTTTATCTTTTATTTATTAATTATTTATTTTGTTTTTAATTTTCCCTGTTTTTCCTATTTGTTTTTTTTTCAATTATCATAATCTTATATAATTTTATTCCTATATATATATATATATATATATATATATATATATATATATATATATATATATATATATAACACGCTATCAACTTACCCACAGTAAAATTATCACAACCCGTTGTTCTATTATTGTTGCTAAGCGATGACATGGAAAAATGGCTTTACCGATGGTAGATAAATTAAAATAACGGTTTCGATTATCGGTAATTATCGGTGGTATTCTGAGGCAAAACTTAACTAAGATCACTCCCAGACTTACACACTAAAGTCCAGTAAATTTTAAAGAAAATCTGTTCAGCTGTTTCGGAGTCTATAATGAACGAACTTACACGCACACACAGACAAACTGGCATTTATATAATTGCAGAGATAATAAAAAAGCTTGAAATTTATATATTTCTTTTTCTTCTCGATGTAACCTCTTTTTCACAGAAGAGACTCTATCATTATTTTCATAGCAAATCTTCGAGTGAGCTACAATCTATGGTCGCCCTTCAAAACTTTCACAATAAACACTCGCCTATCTACAACCACTATCAACAATTTCCTTCACTCTCTACCTGTGCCCTAATCTGAATGCGTATTCATAGACATGTATGCTGATGACACTACCATCTATGGTATCACATCTAAGACCGTAAACGACCAAGTTCTCTCCGATTCTCTCTCCTCTGATCTTGAGCAAGTCGTCCAATGGGGAAAGAGGTGGCTTGTCACTTTTAATGCATCTAAAACCAAGCTTTTATCTTTACATCATCAACATTCTGATCACCATTTGGCATCAATTGAAATGAATGGCTCTCGTCTTGGGGATCCCTCATGTTTTGGCAAGTTTCTGGGTTGACCTTTACTCCTGATCTGAAATGGAACACATAAATCAAATCTGTTGCCAAGGCCGCTGCAAAAATGGTGGGATCCTTCTATCGATCCACTAGATATCTCACTGCTAATGCAATTCTCTATCTATATAAGAGCCAAGTACGTCCAAGGATAAAGTACTGTTACCACATCTGGGCAGGAGCTGCTAGAAAGGACTTATCCTACCTTGATAGAGTTCAAAATAGACTCTGTATTCTCATAGGAGATGTCCTTTTCTCTTCCCTGCAACCTCTTTCTCACAGAAGAAATGTTGCGAATTTGTCTTTGCTTTCTCGTTATTTTCATGGCAAGTGCTCGTCTGAGCTTCAATCTATGGTCTCCCATTGCCAAACTTTCACAAGAAATATTCGTCTAGCTGAAAACACTATCAATAATTCCCCCCACTCTTTATCTGTGCCTAAACCTAAACATAGATTCCATGAACAAAACTTCTTTCTTAGAACTGCACGCCTGTGGAATTGTCTTCCGTTTTCCTGCTTTTCAGCTGACCACAATATGGTTGTCTTCAAGTCCAGCGTAAACAAGTTCTTGATGAGCCGTTCCACTTAAGTTAACAAATTTACCGAATTTCCATTACTAACGATGACTATATTGTCCAATTGACTACTGTACACTCTTTAACCCTTATCCTTGAGTGGCTTCTGGGCCTTGATAAGTGGTGATGCCTATGTAAAAAAAAAAAAAAAATTTCCATGATCAAAGCTTCTTTCTTAGAACTGTCCGCCGGTGGAACTCTGTTCCGCGAGCCTGCTTTCCAGATGACTACAACATGATCATCTTCAAGTCCAATGTAAACAAGTTCTTGTGTTAGCTGTCCCCTTAAATAATCAAGTCCTACCCAATTTCCACTACTACTGATCGTCATATTTTTTTGTCTCACTAGCTACCTAAACACTCATTAACATTTATCCGAGATTCGGGCCTTGATAAGTGGTGACTCCCTAATAAGAGAGAGAGAGAGAGAGAGAGAGAGAGAGAGGGGGGGGAAGACGGAGAGAGATGGGGTAAAGTTTAGTGATTGTATGAAAATATACCTATGGCTAGTGAGCTACATCGTGGCTACCGAGAGATTTTGGTTCTTTTGCCTATTTTCCTTGACGTTATTTTTCGGTTAACAGGCCTTGTCTCTCGGTGTTGGTCGCTATACGGAAACGTTTAAAAAAATAAATAAATAAGAGTCAATCTTTGTTCGTAAAGAGCTGTCTTTTGTCATCGTTCGTTTAAGCGGGATCCCTCCTTTAAAAATTATTTAAATTTTATTTAAAAGACGTTTTCTTTTTCTTTTTATAATTGTTTAGGCGTGTTAGCTTAGAAAGGGATGTTTATACACGTTTGTTTTTATTTTTCTCGTGATACACGATAACCCCGATACACCCAACAGATGCTGTAATGTATACTTTTTAAATAAAATATGTTAAATCTTTAAGAGTCTTCGAGGTTAGTTTTCCTAAGCCATTTTTGAGAATGACTGTGTTGGTCTGAAGTATGATCAAGTGCAGTTCTAGAAGGTCTATTTTCCCTTTGAAAAGAGATTAGTTTATTGCTAATCGCGTGAGGGCCCTAACGAAAAATTCTGGCAATTTTTGTTCGGCTCGAAGGCTCTTCCTGTTAGGACACTCGCTTTTCAAATTCCGCTATCCAACCTTGTGTCACATCGTCTCGCTGATGGGGGGGGATAAATAGAAACTACTGTAGAACATACAATTGAGCACTTTGTCTTATTTTTAAAACTTATGATACATGGTATATATATATATATATATATATATATATATATATATATATATATATATATATATATAATAGGAATCAAATACGTTTATAAGCCAAAATACAAAACAGAAATATTCATTTCGAACGCGCCCCTGTTATATTGAAGAACTTACTGTTTATTTTATATGTCGTCGTTAAACGTTGTTAAAAATCACCAAAAAATACTGTTAAATCATACTTCTTTTTTTCGATCTTTCTCATGATCATTTGTGTTTAAAAAAATAATATGAGTTGAATATGCACTACTAACATTTTCGATTCTTCGTCGTATCCTCTGAGTACGTTCAGTCTATCGATGACTTCACTGTAGATCAACATTTAATAACGTTTATGCCTTTATAAATTATTAAATTCACTTGAATATCGTTGCGGTTGATTTTAGTCCTGTGATTATGTTTCTTACAAATGGAGACAAAGATGACTACGAATTGAAGTCATCTTTGTTTTGTTTATTATCGTTGAGCACTTTCAGTCGAAATAAAAATCGGTCAATTTAGCTCATGCGCGCAGATCATCAGATAATGATTAGATCACTCTGACAGACGTTATAAAAATAAATGTTTAAATTTCAACAGTATTTCTCGCGATTAACGGTAGCCGAATGGATTAAGTTCTTGCTAATGAAGCCAGCGATGGCTTCTGTTGCTGGGATCGAATCTATCGACTGGTGTTAATCGTGACACCCTGCACTGATAATTCCCAAAAGGATGAAACACTAGTGTCTGTAGGTATTTAATGACATCACAAAAGCAAATAACATCTAAATAAATCGCGATATATCCAAACAGTTGGCGAGATGGACCAGTGGATAGAGGTCAGGTTCATTACCGTGGGGTCCCGATTTTGAATCTCGCTAGATTCAGCCACTCTGATGAGTCGTAGACGACGAAACACGTTTGAGTGGATAATTATATTTTAGAAACAATATATATATATATATATATATATATATATATATATATATATATATATATATATATATATATATATATATAATGGTTTTAACAGAAAGTCCACAGATTTTTTGACAAGAAGCTGGAAGGTTATTTTGACCCCCTTTTCTCTCTTAGCTTCCTTGGGCTACATCTTGAAATTACATTATGGAGATATATCTCTCCATGCAATACCCTTGACTATCATTCGCACAGCTGATTTAATCTCTAACTAGATAGACAAGGAAGGCAGGTATCTATAAATCCTGAGGTATAGAGACTTTATTTATTTATTTATTTATGTTTTATGTTTTAGTTTTCTTTGGTGGGGCGTGGAAGAGAAGATGCAACTATTTTGATCAGAACGAAACAAATAAAAGATGTTTCGAAATCAAAAGGCCACTTGCTTTGGGAGAGATAAGTTGATGAAATCCCATGAGCGTTGCCACTTATAAAAGAGGTTATCTTTGTTTGGCTTTAACACTTGAGACTTGTCTTGGACAAAGCAGATCATTTGATTGGCATTAAATACTAGCAAGGTTAACCGGTGTTGCCCGGAGCAAAAAAGGAACGAAGAGTGATACTGTTTTTAACATTAATCACAATTTTTTTTTTATTTTTTTCTTTATGGAAGTCCCTCTTGACAGGGCATGAAGCTACTTGATGCAAGGAACTAATCATAATATACAACTCATTTATAGAGAGGAAGAGAGGAAAGAAAGCATGCAAGAATAAAAAAAAGACACATACAAAAAAAAAAAAGACACACATACATTTTATGTAATTCTCAAATTAAATTATGTTTCGGCATTTTTTTAGATGAGGATTGATAATATTATGTGTATTCTTCAGACGACTCTTCTCATTTTGGTTAGTATTGATTATAATTTTCACGGCGTTTTCGTCGATGTAAAGCCAACCTTTTTTCAAATCCATGTTTTCGAATTTTTATGTTGAACTCTGGAAACTATTCTCAGTTTCAAACTGGACTCTGTAATGTTGTGGGGTTATAAGATAAAATATTTGCGATAATTAACGGATAACGCAAGAGCTGAGTAATCACAGGCTTTATTTTGGAAACGACGATACAGGAAATTTAACCAAAGAACTAAGGGCAATAACTCTTCTCGACTTCTGAGTTATACAAGGAACTTAACTACTACATCTCCCTTCTTCAATTGAGTATGAACTCATCTAATTAATTTTTTTTGATAAGTGAATATAGTGTCTGTTTGTCTAAAGGTGTGTGTATGTGTGTGTGTGGGGGGGGGCTTTATAGATCTAATCTGTGAGACTTTTATACATCTTCAGGACATTGGCTCGGCGGTAGATCTACAAGATCCACTGATGTGTGATTCAGTGGTCAGCTGTTTTATCCATGTAAGTGATGCCTGTCCCTCAGACCTACTCCTCTGGCTCAGGTCTGGTGATGACCTGTTCTGAAGTGTGGGTGATGTTGGGACGTTGCTGATGTTCCCTTTGTCATGCAATTTTTTTTTTAATACGTGTAGTTGGTCAGCTCTACCTTACAGTATTGAGCTGGACTGAAGAATTGCCTATTCTAGAAAACTGAGTTGTTTTACATCCGCTTATGGTTGCATTTGTACAATCGCCTCTACTTTCTTAGAATCTGGTTTGATACTATGTTTCAAGATGATATAACTGAAAAAAAGGAGATTTCAGATGTCTTGCAGTTTTTTTTGCCCTAAGCATTAGTTGCTGCAGTTCATCGCCATGATCACCACCATCTTCTTCAAATCAATATACAATTATGTCATCACATACAGAAAAGAACCTTTTTTTAAGGGCAATAACTCTTCTCGACTTCCGAGTTATACAAGGAACTTAACTACTGCAACAGACCCTTTATTTAACCTGTAACGTTACCCAACACGTTGTGGCCTCAGTCGCAAAGTAGACAAAGAATAGGAAAGAACTTCAACTCGCTTTTCCCCATTGTAACAACAACATTTATTTCCTCATTCTTCTGCCACGTATGACTTCTCGTTACAGCTGTGACACCATTCACGTCTCTAACGTGCTCTCGAATGTCATTCACGTCTCTAACATGATCGTCTTCTCTAATGTGCTCTTTCTCCTTTTTATAGTCTTTTTCTTTATTGATGATGTCATTTCACATGCATTTGCATATGCGGATATCCGCGCTTTGTTACAAATTCGTAGATATAGATTGTTTTCATTCCTTCATCCCATGACCAGATAGAAATGTCAATTAATTTATGTCATTCTTAGTTATCATCGCCTGTAGTAAGGATTAAACTTTCAACCTTGAGAAGATTGTCACTTTGAACTTATTGTTAACCAACACCTTTATCCATTGCACCAATGATCCAATTGTATGAAAAATAAATGTTACATGCTTTATCCATCAAATGCAAACTTCCATATCTTTTCAGACAATCATTGGTATCAAAAAGCAATGGCCAAAATGTCACTATGATCAGCTAGTTCCAGTATATTCCACTCATATAAAGACTAACAGAGTTACCCAGCATTGTCCGGGGCAAAAGTGTCACATAGCGCCTTATCTTACTCTCTTTCCCTCTCTCTCGTTTTCCCTCTCCTCTACCTCATTTTCTTTTTCATTTCATAACCTGGACATACACACACACAATGGCTTTCAGGCCAAGATCAAAGTGCAGTATCTGTTCTAATGCTACACTTCAATTTTTTGTTCTTGATTAGTGGAGGAGAAATCCTTTACGACTGAGACAATTTTTATTTTTGTTCCTTTTCTCCACATTGAAAAACGACTCTGCTGTCTAACTCTGCCCTAGTGGGAGGCAAAGTAAATAGGAACTCATAAGTGAAATAACTTCGGGGGAAAAATTTATTGAAATTCGAAAAATGAAATATTGAATTTTATGTCGTAGTAATGAAAATATCAAAAAATTACAAAAGCTGATAAGGTAGAAAGTTAATTATGAAAACAATTTTTCGAAGACAGCGAAAATTAAATTTTGCGAAATTGATCAAAGATTTTCAGTTTTCAGAAAATATTTACCTCCCTTTTGTTACAATCAGAACTCGCTGTTTTTTTTTCTGCAAAACTCAAATTTTGCTAATTGTCTTCGAAAACTATTCACATTAATAATTCATTTTCTACCTTATATCGTGTTTCATAATTTTTGGATATTTTCATTACTGTGACATGACAATTCAGTAGATGTCATTGGTTTCACTTGAAATTTACTATATGGGGGAGCTGATGGCCTTCGTCACATAGAGTAGAATTAGCTGCAAAGTTCTTGGCAAATAGTTTGGCCTTGTCTGATGCTGACGAGATGACCTCTGGTCTATTGATGATGGTTGGGATAGAACGCATGCGTCTGTTCAGGATCCTGTTTGCTATTTACCAAAACTGGTGGGAGCCAAGCCACTGCTCAACTACTTTGGATTTAACAGACTGAGCATATAGCTCTCTTGCATTTTTTATTACTCTTTTACAGTGGTTGCTGGCAGTCCTGAAAGCAGCTTTAGTCTCAGTACATCTAATAAAACATTTATTTTTTAATGTTTTTAACGTCTGTCAGAATGATCTAATCATTATATAATGATCCGCGCATATGAGCTAAATTGTCCCACTTTATTTTACCTGAAAGTGCTCAACGATAGGAAACGAGTTTCTTAAAGGGGCTGACATAATATATATATATATATATATATATATATATATATATATATATATATATATATATATATATATATATATATATATATATATATATATTGTTACATGTATCTTTCTCCTGTCTCTATATATAAATATGCGCATGTGTTGAGAGCGAGAGAGGTGGGGGACATGTCAGAAACAATTTTCCCAGAAAATTATAATTACCAAATAAGGAAATATCAATTTTGGTAAAAGAAGAAAACCGTTATAAATATGTATATCTTAGGAAAACAATTTAAGATAAAAATAATATAATATGAAATTTAAAAAAAATATATAAATATTTAAAAGTTAAAAATGTAAAAGAAAAAAAGTTTTGAATCCGATTGTTTCGCAAAGGCAAATCCTGTTAGCGAATGCAATCTTCTTCTGAGAGAGTGAAATAATAATGAACATGTCGAACCACGGGAGTAGGAGGAGTACAGAAGGGTATTGGCAAGAGGAACGACGCCAACAATGGAAAAACTTTATGTACAATTATAAAATGACCCCAATTTCTTTTCTTTCTTTCTTTTTATTCATTTGTAATTGTAAATGTTCATTTGCTTTTTTTTTTTTTTTGTTCTTCTGTTTTTATTTTTGTTGAATTGTTTCAATTTTAATAATTGACTCACAATTACATGGCTAAAACTGCAGAATGGATAATAATTTGTAATGGATAATATTTTCTTGGTAGCAAAAGTATTTGTCATATTTCATTCGGAAGCAGGTTCTCATGTTCCTGCCCCAAAATAATATACACATATATGTGTGTATATATATATATATATATATATATATATATATATATATATATATATATATATATATATATATATATATATATATATATATATATATATATATGTATATTACAATAGAAAAATGCGAGCATGAAAAGTAATATGATTAAGCTTAAACATGAAAAAGTAAACGACTGGAAAAGAAAAGGAAAAGATATTCTAATAAAAAATATAATAAATTTATAACTTAAACTTAACAGCATTAAGAATTGATTATATAATGTTATAAATTGAATTTTGAAAAGCATTCTTAATGCTGCAATATTTTAGGTTATAAATTTATTATTTTTTTTACTAGAATATCTTGTCCTTTTCGTTTCCAATTTAAATAACCAGTCCTTTACTTTTTCATGTTTAAGCTTAACTATATTACTTTCCATGCACGCATTTTTCTATTGTAATCCATGATTTTTCCAGGCTTTCAAAAATTCACTTGTTTTTTTGTTTAATTTCAGTCTTATTTTTTTGCCCCCATAAACATTTATGTAGTAACAATGTACGGCACTCGTCTGCTTTCAATAAAATCCCCCAATTATATTCCTTTCATACTTTCATTCTCTCTGTTTCACTTGTTACTTCTCTTTTAGTAACAGCAGTGAATTAGTAGCAACAGTAGTCGCTGAAGCGACGTGGTTGCTATGGAAATCAATCATAAAAAGCGTCGCCCACCTCCTTACATATTTTCACGATTTTGAACACAAGAAAATTCATCACGAATTGTGCTTTACTGAACGAAAATTGAAAAAAAAAATTCCACAATATAGCTGAGAAGATGATCTATAAACTGTAATAATTGTTTGAAATTTAGTCGCAAAATGAGTGAACAGTAAAGCTTAAAAGCAGTTTTAAATTACTAAAACTTTCACTTAACCATATATTCAAACACTACTGTGTTTAAATTTTATATATATATATATATATATATATATATATATATATATATATATGTATATGTATATATATATATATATATATATATATATATATATATATAAGAGGAAAATATCGGCAATACAAAAGTATATATAGATTATAAATTATATATCATAATAGATTACATTCAAAGATATATTTTCACGATTTTGAACACAAGAAAATTCATAACTTTTGTTTTACTGAACGAAAATTGAAAAAAAAAATTCCACAATATAGCTGAGAAGGTGATCTATAAACTGTAATAATTGTTTGAAATTTGGTCGCAAAATGAGTGAGCGGTGAAACTTTTAAAGCAGTTCTAAATGACTAAAACTGCTGTGTTTGAATGATTATTTTTTTCACGGAAATATGTGTGTATACATACACCACGTACACACACACACACACACACACACACACACACACACATATATATATATATATATATATATATATATATAGTATGTGTGTGTGTGTGTGTGTGTGTGTGTGTGTGTGTGTGTGTGTGTGTACTAACAGATGTTCCCGGCATTGCCCGGTATAAAACATAACGTTAAATTCCTTTTAAAAAAGTGAAGTAAAAACGGAAAGAAACTGAGACATGCGAGTATTATGTTGTTTTTTTAAAAAAACAGTTCATTTCTTGTAAATAATAAAAAAAAAAAAATACTCGAGCTGAGATCGAAACCAAAACCTAAAGACAGTGAGTAAAGTATGATAACCATTGTACCTTAAAAACCTACTTATTCTTAAGCTGTCATGTGAACGATTCGCGTATGCGCAGTTTTGAAAAGGTTGACAAACAAATAAAAATCCGATGACACCCAAGTATCAGTTTTTAAATTTTGATTCCTTTAACCGCACTTTTCTCGGATGAAAACAAATTAAACAGTTTTCTACATGTCTTAATATCCTATATACCAAATTTCAAGTCTATAGATAAAAAAATTCATTGAGTATATAGGTTGAGAGTTGTATTCACGCATACACACATTCTCACTTTTATATACACACACACGCACATATATATATGTGTGTGTGTGTGTGTGTATATATATATATATAAATATGTTCATATATATATGTGTGTATATTTTATGGGTATGTGTGTTTGTATCTATTTATCTATTTATCTCTCTCTCTCTCTCTCTCTCTCTCTCTCTATATATATATATATATATATATATATATATATATATATATATATATATATATATATATGTTTTTATTACCGTTCTTGGTCTGCTTAGTTACATATGTTTCCATTACCAGAATCGAATTAATAGTCCGATAGTTTCTTCAGACTTGGCAGGCTATTTTGCTCTACAGTAGTATTGAGTACTTTTTCAGTTTTTTTTTACCATTTACTCCGTATATATATATATATATATATATATATATATATATATATATATATATATATATATATATATATATACCTTGTCACGCATTGCTGTGGCCCAATTTGGTGTAATGGAAAATTCTACTAAAAAGAGAAAATGCATGTTTCTTATATTCTTAGTATAGCAATCCACCCCAAAAAGTAAAAATATGGCGAAAATGAAAAAAAATAGTACTCTTGCAGAATTGGATCCGGATCCTTGGGAGTTACCGTCAATTATGGCTTGGGCTCGACCAACATTTAGTGGATTAAGCCGAACATTGCTAAAATGTTGAAACGCTAAATAGTTTTTTTTATTATTGTATTCAGAAATGTGAGTTGTTAATTAATATTTGTGTGAGGGTGAGGGTTACTATACACAGATTCGAAAAAGTTGTCCAAAAACAATAAATGAAAGCAAAGGTAAGGTAAATTATGTTTCTACCTAACTGGATAACTTTTCAGTGTTTTTATTTAATGTAAAATGTTTAATCAGCTCAAAAAATCGAGTGTTTATGGATGTATTTGAAAAAGACGAATGGTCACGAACTTTGTTGAATACGTTAAGTTTGGGAAAATCAGTTAAAAACAGTGTCTGACACCCACTAATTATATGTTATTGTGACATAGGCTGACATAGTCAGTGGGTTTCTGACAGTATTTTGTATAGTTTTTTAGTTTTAAATCATTTTCCTAAACTTAACATCATCAACAGTGTCCGCCACCATTTGTATTTTTCAAATACACTGATAAACACTGTTTTTCGGGACGACTAAACATTAGAGTAAATAAAATGGGTTTGTATTACTAAACTCAGAAACGAAAATGTTATCAAAAAATAAATATAACAAATAAATGTTATCAAAGGCAAGATAAATTACTTTTCTACCTAACTGGATAAGATTTTAATGTTTTTATTTAGTGTAAAATGTTTAATCGGTTCGAAAACATGTAGTGTTTATTGGTATATTTGAAAAATACAAATGGTGGCAGACTGTGTTGAACACGTTAAGTTTGGGAAAATGAATTAAAACTAAAAAACTATACAAAATACTGTCAGGAACTCACTCAATATATGTTACCGTGACATAGGCAGACATGTATTCGGTGGTTTTTAACAGTATTTTGCATAGTTTTTTAGTTTTAACTCATTTTCCCAAATTTAACGTGTTTAACACAGTCTGCGGCCATTTGTAATTTTCAAATATAGCAGTAAACGCTGTGATTTCCGAGCCAAATAAACATTTTACATTAAAAAAAACTAAAATTATCCATTTTGGTAATAAAGTAACATATCTTGCCTTTGATAATATTTGTTATACATTTATTTTTTGACAACTTTTTCGAATCTATATGTACAGTAGTACAAACCCAATAAAAACACTAAAAATTATCCAATTAGGTAGAAAAGTAATTTATCTTGCCTTTGAAAATATTTACTTGTTATATATTTGTTTTTGTTGACAACTTTTTCAAGTCTTTGTGCAAGTACAAACCCAAAGGGGGTATTTTTCTGTCTAATTTTATTTTTAGTACCACGCTTAAATTTAAATTTCACAGTATCTTGGGGGGGGGGGTATTTTTTTTACATTAGGTCCACCTCCACAATTTTCGACTATGCTGAATAAGAAAATCTCATTTAATTTTGCAGAGGCCATTAGTTTTCGAGATATAAAGACCTGTACAATGCACTATAATTCACTGACGGCCATGAATAAACACTCCCAACCTCCCCATATTAAGAACGGTTTTTGGAATAAACAACACCCATGCCTAACCACATGTTTTAACCTTTTACTTGTCTTTCGTCTTTTAAAAACGGCTTTTGGAATAAATACCACCATTCTCCCCATGTTAAGAACGGCTTTCGGAATAAACACCCTCAACCTACCCATGTTAAAAATTGTGGAGGTGGACCTAATGTGAAAATTTACCTTTTGTTTTTTTTAATAAATTGTTAGTTGAAAGCACAGAATAGTGACAAGACACCATCCCCTCCCCTTGGTAAGAATGGCTGAAAAAATAAAGGTTTTCTTGGTAGAAACTTTTCTGTATTTCACCTAAAAATTTCTGGTGCTAATGCACTTACTGATCTGCGCTTTCTTTAAATCGTATTTCCAAGTTTAATTAAAGTTTTATGATATGTTTTTTTATTCAATTGTAGGGTATACAGAATAGGTACAAAACACCCTCCCCTCCCCATGTTTTTTAAATAATAACGTTATTATTTCAGCACGGATCACTTTCTGCATGAGTACCTAATATTTTTATTTTATTTTATTAAAAAATATATCGTGAAATTATAAAAAAATAAAAAGATATTGTGAAAGTTGAATTTAACTTGAAAAAATAAAAATAAAAAAACAATGTGAACGGCGCATTCACCTAACAATTTATAGTTTTACTAATAAAAAGATCATATTTTCTTATATCAAAACAACTGTTTAAAAAAACAAAAATAAAAACAAAAAACAACTTTGACTTCAACTTTTATGCTTCAACTCAAAGCGCGAGTGAGCAACATTTTTTTTTTTTGCCTGATATAATAAAGAAAAAAATTCTTAAATTAAAAATTTGGAAGATAAAAAATGAATTTAAATTTTTAAAATAGGGAATTTTTTTTTTTGCTTATCAAGTAAACAGAAAATGAAATCTAATTCGTCTCATCAAATCGTGGTGTATGAAATGAATTGAAACAGAAGTTCATTTCTATCAACAAAAAATGATCCGCAGTATGTGCTTACAAAAAATATTTTTATTTTATTTAATATTTTTATAATTGGCGATGTTAATTTATTTTAATAACATGGAAACATCCCTCGACTTTAAAGATGGGTTGTCTGAAAATTTCAAATAAATTGGTAATGTAGAAATATGGTTTTATCGATTTTGAACGAACCAAGAATTATATTTAAGTCACTTTGTGTGTTTGTGTGTGAGTTCCTTTCTTTCTAATAGGTGCCGAAACGGCTGAGCCTATCTTTTGCAAATTTCACACAAAGCTAATTTATACGTCTGGCAGTGTTCTTAGATATGCTTTGTACGGAAATTCATCTGATAAGCATCGAAAATTGAAAAAATCCGATCCTAAAAATAGTCTTTCTTTCTTATAGATAAAAAAAAGAATGATTTTTACAGGAGAATGTTTTCCATTTCATCCGCCAAGGCAGATGATTCTCAACAAATCCTAGGAAATTCAATACTCAGTAAACCATTTCTCCTTACAAAAACAAAAACAGAACTATTATCATCTGGAGATATAGGTCAGTGGTAGAGTATTCGACCTGTAGTCGAATATATATAAATCTCCAGTATATAGTATGTTACCGTGACACAGACTGACATATAATCGGTGAGTTTCCAACATTATTTTGTATAATTTTTTAGTTTGGACTAATTTCCCAAGCTTGACGTATTCAACAGCGAGCCTACCACCATTTTTTTTTTCAAATACACGGATAAACATTGCATGTTTTTCGAATCGATTAAACATTTTACATTAAATAAAAACACTAAAAGCTTATCCAGTTAGGTTGAAAAGTAACTTAGCTTGTCTTTGGTAACATTTATTTGTTATATATTTGTTTTTTGACAACATTTTTCGAATCTACGTGTATAGTAAAACAACCCCGTTTTTTTCCTCTCTACAAATTTTGCATACATTTTTCTCATACTTGCTATAAAGTTGTCAAAGCTAATTAAAGATGGAAATTAACATACCTAGGAATGTCCAACAGAGCTTAAGAAGTGGTTATAAACTACTTTGTGACAACACCGTTTAGAGATGTAAGATATTAGAACTGAGTATCCATAGCACAAGATATTCGACATTAGATCAACGTGAGTTGTTTTTCTTTAAAACATAACTCCTAATATTTTATTGCCAATAAAACCAATACTTCAATACATTCATCATAGTGATGAAACTGCTAAATAGCATATTTACATTTGTTGTTAATTCTTTACTTTCCCATGCAAATACAAAGTAGTGTATTTTTATTATTATTACTATTATTATTATTATTATTATGATGATGATGATGATGATGTGTGGTGGCAAGAGTTGCGCAATCTCTAACCACACCTCTCCTGTGTCAGCGTTGTTAAATATCAAGCAGAGAGCACATACAGCACCTAGAATACCCAAATGGTCACCCATCTGTTACTAGCCAGGCTCAATGGTGCTTAACTTTGCATTGCTTATATATATATATATATATATATATATATATATATTGCCAGACATATAAATTAGCTTTGTGTGAAATTCGCAAAAGATAGGTTCAACCGTTTCGGCACCTATGAGAAAGAAAGGAACTCACACACATGCACACAAAATGACTTATATATATATATATATATATATATATATATATATATATATATATATATATATATATATATTTTTATTATTATTATTTTTTTTTTTTATTATTACATTTTCACCCCAAACAAGGCACATTGCCACTTTGGTGTAGGGGGCTACTATCAGGGGGCAGCAACTACTGGGGCACTATGTTGGGATTTGGGCAGCAAGATGTCGGTTCACGTTGCCCGGGTGTTTGGAGGTGTATGCTGAGCAAAAAAAAAGTCAATTTTTTAAACTTTGACCCCTATTATGACCCCTTAAAATTTATTGTTTTGGGCTCACATCAAGTTAAGTTAGATCTATGTCCAAGGAACCTATATCTAAAATTTCAAGTGTTTAGACCTAAAATTGTCGGAGGAGTTTGGTAGAGTTCTCAAAGGTCAAATCATTAAACTTTGACCCCTTAACAGCCAAATTTCTGGCGGAAAACCAATCACATAGATTTTCCAAAATCTCAGTACCCTATATATCAAATTTCGAGTCTGTAGAAAAGTGTAGTATCTGTTCTGATACTATACTTCGCCTTTTCTGTCCTCAGTCAGTGGAGGAGAAATCCTTCATGACCGAGAAAATTTTAATTTTTGTTCCTATCCAGAGTGCTTCCTTTTGGGGAGCTGGATTTTCCCCACATTAAACACCGACCTTGTGTCTAACTCTGCCGTCGTGGGAAGGCAAGTAAATAGGAACATTCACTTTCAGACCTTTCTTTCTTTCTTTCTTTCTTTCTTTTTTTTCTTTGTGCTAGCTATAAAGCAGTAAAAAACTAGGAAAAGACGGAAATTGTCATACTCAGGTACTGCAGCAACGCCACCCAAGGAGCGGATATAAACTAGTGTTTAAAGTGAGTTTTATAAAGAAAAAATAGAATAAGGCGTAACTGCCAGTTTCACACCACCACCACCACCACCCCCCCAAAAAATAATACTGGCGACATAAAATTCATTTTACTGGTTATGCTTTGCATAATCTTAAAATTTAATTGGACAAATAATGTTTGTTTTTTTTAATTCATAAAAATCAAGTTTATGATGGGGGAAAAAAATGAAAAATAAATAATCTCGAGTTGAAAGATTGTTTCTCTTTGGGAAATGACACAGTTGTTTTTATCATGAGAGATTTTATTCAAATAAAAAGGTTTTGCTCAACAAACACAGGAAATTGCAATAGGTTATTTTGTCGTTTTCGCTTGAGTCGTTTCCTCTGGTTAATCTAATAAGAGTTCACATTGGAGGATTTGCAGCTCAAGAGACAGATGCTGGGCGATAAGGCAACACGATTCAAACACAAACGAGGGAGTTTGCAACATGAAATTTAATTTCAGATAAAATGGAATGTTCAGTATGTGAAATAGTATTATGCACCTTCTTGAATCAACTTTGTATTGTAAAAAGGTTGTTCAATAAGTAATGCCCATAATCCACTTTCAGTTGTCTGATCTAGCTGAATTTTTTCATGTGCAATGATTTATATCTCTATGGGTTATGTAGCAAATTACAGCTCTGAACTAACTGTAGTTTCTGATTTATGGGTGTTTGAATTGAGTCAGATGTGAAATGGAACTTGTTGAGTGTCACACAGTGATCTGGTTTTTATATTTGAAAGGACACACACACCACAGTAGACTTTTAACGAAATGAAATAAATGTATGGTAATAATGCTTCCATCATATGACCTTGTAAAACGCTATCATCGTTAATTCAAGTATAACCGGAAATCTGTGAAAACAGCTCCTAGATCGGGTCGCTCCTTTTCTGTTATTGATTCTGTTAAACCAGTTGAGACTAATAACTATGCCAAGTTTTGTTGCTTTACTGCTATGAGAAGTGGATCAGGGCATTACTTATTGAACGCCCCTGTGGTAAAAAAAAAAAAAAAAAATCAAGCGGCAACAATGCCACACTTCAAACACTCTACGTTCTGCTATCAAGAACCTCTCCACTGCAAAACACGACGCACAGCTGACACACCTCGCCATATTAATAGTCAAGTCGAAAATCCATCTCTTCTGAAAAATTAGGCTCTTCTTTTATATTTAATCAGAAGCGTCTAATTTGCATATTGAACAAGCATATAAAAAGCGGCCATTTTTTTTCTTTCTTTCTTTCCGTCTGTCTACACGAGATCTTACAAGCTGCCGAAAGAACAGGTTTGTCACAAATTAAATCATTTAATCACACACCCCTCATAATAATATTTGACACAGATATAGTTTAATGCTCCGATCTATTATGATCTAGTTGCGTTCACAGGTTTCTCTACCTAAAACTAAATGTAACTTCCTCGAGCAAAGTTTCTATTGTAGAAATGCCCATCTGTGGAACGCAATGCCATGGGTTTGCTTCCCAACTGACTACAACATGATCGTTTACAAGTCAAATGTAAAAAAAAAATTCTTGTTGAACTACCTTGTTAAATAATCAAACTTTGTCCAATCACCACCTTCATTACCAATCATCACAATGTTGACTTATCGTCCACTTGACACTCAT
This sequence comes from Euprymna scolopes, assembly GCF_053919585.1. Lineage (NCBI taxonomy): Eukaryota > Metazoa > Mollusca > Cephalopoda > Sepiida > Sepiolidae > Euprymna > Euprymna scolopes. The sequence goes on from NC_136510.1 coordinate 77,569,599, forward strand.
TTAACCCTTATTCTCGAGTGGCTTTTGGGTCTTAATAAGTGGTGACATACTAGTAAAAACAAAAAAATGTCCACGTTTTGCAAAATAAGGATAATTGATGAATTAATGAAAGATTCATAATGAAAAAAAGTGGGAGACCCGTTTTTTTTTAGGATAGTGACGCCCTTAACTCTAACCCTAACCCCAACTCTAACCCGTTTTTTTTAGAGGAGTGTCATCCTTAACTCTAACCCTAACGCTTAAATTAACTTCAAAATTCCCAAATGATTACTATCATCATCATCCTCATCATCATCATCATCATCTCATTTAAATCCAAAGATTCTATTGTTGGCATTGGTTTCCCCGATATTTTTCTAGCTAGAATTCTTTCTAGAAAGACACCGAAAATTACTGAAAGTGACTTTTATGGAACGAATTGGATTCAAACTTGAGACACCCAGATCGTCAGTGTTAGATTATGCTGAGGCGACATCGGATATCCTTGCTGATAGTTGATTTAGGAAAATCGACTATCATTATGAAAGAGTAAAATGTTAGATAACAAACATTATTATTATTTGGAACTGTTATGTAGAAAAAGGTATGTAGAGAGAATGTTTTGAAAAAAAAAAAGAATGTTTAGTAAAATATTTAGGTTAACTTAGAAATAATCAAGGAAATAATGCGGTGGATAAACAAAATAAGTTTTCAAACCAGGAATGTGGCCTTGGTAGTTGAATGTTAAAATTATAAAACAAAATAGGTTTTAAAATAAGAGATAGAAAAACGTGATTAAAAATCACATGTTAAAAGATGTGAGTTGAGTTACCTCATAGCAAGGATTAGTTTGAATATATACAAGCAGTTTCCCGATCACGTTTTAAGTTTTGTTGACAAATGCATTGCTGCATCTGACCTAGAGACTCGGTAACCCATTTCTCTTCAGCTGACCGACTATTGAATTTGTTTATACACGTGTGTCGCCTACCTCGGGCTAGCTTCGCATAACATTCTGATCCTCCATTATAGTGCAAGGAATGTCACGTTTCAGCCAAAAATGCGTCTCCCCAACAAAAAAATCGTCGTCCGATTTCTCTGTTTACGACGTAATTATTTTTTCCTGCTTCGACTAGTGGACAATCGATATTCGATGTCCACCTTTCAAATCTTTTATTTTTTTAAGGAAGTTTTTATTTTCACAGTTATGTATCGGATGGTCCCAGCCATCCATTACATAACTAACACAGTTCATGACGGGCCAATGACACACATAAATTACCTTTACAACACAAAGTACGAATAACATTTGGGGTTTCAACATCTGCCTAATCAGGAAACATATCTGGGTCCATCTTGGGTCTTGTCTTCACAAAAAACTGCAATGAAAATTCTCCCCCAAAACGACAGAGCGTTGGGTTTTATTTTCAACCACATTTTATTCCAGAGTTTTTATTTGCTTTTCTTCTTGGAACATTGCACGCTGACCTAAGTCCTATTTACGCTCTGACTTTCGACATTTCTGACATCTTCTGCTTGGAGCCATCACGATCTGTTCACCGTCTCTTTCACTGCCGCCTAACTGTTTTCTCTATTAGGTTAGTGCAAAAATAATATCGTTTTCTTACATATGTTACTTTTATATATGATTTCTGAATTTATTGTTCTATAGACCCATGTTATAGATAATTTTAAAGCACGTTTTTCATTCTATCGAATACAGTTATTCGTAACCATTCTTAATCTCTTCATTCATTTTTTTTTTGCAGGCTTTTCGACAGCAAATACAAAATTCAAATCCACACGATTTCCTTGTTCCAGTTCAAACTAGGCCGAAAAGTTGCCAAGGCAGCTCGTAATATCAATGATGCGTTTGGCTCAGGAACCACTAACAAACGTGTGGCACAATGGTGGTTCAAGCAATTTTGCAATGGTGACAAAAGTCTCGAAGATAAAGACGGTCGCAGCCGGTTGACTAAGTTGATAACGAACATTGGAAAGCCTTAATTGAAACTGATCCTCACAAAACCACACAAGAACATGCTGTTGAATTCGAGGTTGACCACTTAACAGTCATTCGTCATTTAAAGCAAATAAGGAAGTCAAAAAAGTTGGATAAATGAGTGCCGCATGAATTGAACGATAATCAAAAAAATTGTGAGGTGTCTTCCATGCTTCTTTTGCACAACAAAAACGACCCATTTCTTGAGCGGATGATGAGAAGTGGATTCTCTACAACAACCGGCGACGTTCAACTCAGTGATTGGATGCAGGAGAAGCTCCACAATACTTCCCGAAGCTAAAATTCCACAAAAAAAAGGTTATTGTGACTATTTGGTGGTCTGCAGTCGGTCTCATCGATCACAGCTTCTTAAATCCTAGCGAAACAATTACGGGAGAGAAGTACTGCTGACAAATTGACGAAATGGCCCAGAAGCTCCTGCGTATGTGCCCGAGATTGATCAATATGAAGGGACCATGTTGCTCAATTGACCCTGCAAAAGCTGAACGAATTGGTTAGGAGACTGCCTCATACACCATATTCACTGGACCTCTAGCCCACTGATTATCACTTTTTTAAGCATCTCAACAACGTCCTGCACGAAAAATGTTTCAAAAGCCGAGATGATGCCGAATCAGCCGTTAATGACTTTATTGCTTCCAGAACTCTGGATTTCTATGCTAATGGGATAAATGAACTTGTTTCTCGTTGGCAAAAATGTCTCGATTCTAAGTAATAAAGTTTATTACGAAAGGAGTTATGATCTTTTGAAGTTGAACATAAAAAAACCGACATTATTTTTGCAACTAATAAAAAAAAAGACCAAAAAAGCCCTTTAAATGACATCATTAATATACGTCACTAAGATAATCACCTGATGTTTTATATGTCATTATTTCTACATTGTCAACTAACATTTTTAAGTTAACATTCCTAAATTAATGTAAATAAATATTTATTCTTTATATTTTTATAACTTTAAAACATATTTTAGCTGACAAAACTTTTAGGCTGGAATAATGATAATAATCATCGACCAGCAAACCTTTCGGCGTTGCCCGGTCAATATCCAACATTGCCATCACCCAACTTTTATGAACAAATCAAGATCAACTGTTTCCAGCTGAAGTCTAACAGTCTCTTTTTTTTTTTCTTTTTGAATGACGACATTCTGCTTCGTTGATCAAAAAATTAATCACGAACTAAACAGTTACCATACGACAAAACTCTTTAATCATTTTAATTAAGGAAATAATTATACCTATTAATTTTACTTGATTATTAATTCCGTTTATTAATTGATGTACAGCATATTTCAAACACTTATTACTGTCTAACTCGAACTGGTTTGAAGATGATAAACGTAAACACACACACACACACACACACACACACACACACACACACATACACACACACACACACATGTATATCATCACAGTCAAACAGCATCGCAGCTTACAAAAGCCATGACAGTCAACAAACAAGAAGTCCAAGACTCGAGTTTCACCCTCATTTGGGCTCATCAGTTAGACAAGCACTCTGCCAACTGAGCAAACACCCCACACACAAGAAATTCTATTAACTAACACAGATCAAGCAAACTGCGTTTACTCAGTCGGCAGAGTGTTTCGAACCCAAGTTCAGATGTGTCTAACTGATGAGCCTAAACAAAGGCAAAACTCGAGCCTTAGATTTTTGGTTTGTTGGCTGTCATGGCTCTTGTAGGCTGCGGCTTTGTTTGGCTGTGGAAATAATTATATAATCTCTCATATTCTAAAAATTATATATATATATATATATATATATATATATATATATATATATATATATATATATATATATATATATATGAAACTGCACCATTCATAGCTCAAAGTCCCTTAATTTTTAACCTTCAGTATCCTTTGGAGGGTAGCTCAGATGATAACGCTGGAGAGATGAATAACAACTAAGGCTGGAGTGCTAAACGTACTGGTTTCGATTCTAGCAAATGGCACTCAAATCATGTATTTTTAGAACTTTTGAAACTATTACTATATATTGGATAATAATTAATAGAGAATTGGCTCTATAATAATAAATAAGAACATTTATGCATATTTTACGACCTGGCAATGCCAGGCAGGCTGCTAGTATATATATTAGTGTTGGAACGATTAATCAGAATCAGAATCGGAGAAATCGGAAGATTTGGGGGTATCGGAATCAGTATCGAAATCGGAAAAATTGATTCCTATTTTCCGATGCCAAAACAATTTTTTTAATTGTCTTTTTTTTCATTTGATTTTGTTTGAAGTAAAATCTTCAATTTCTGGTAATAACGGTAAAATAATAAATATTTATTGATTTTAAATTACCAGAAAAGCTAAAATCGATAGATCATCCTCCACAAGTGTATTTTGAGGTTTACGAAAATATCTGCATATTTAACAAAATGAAAAATCAGGAGAAAAATCGGGAGAAATGACAATCTCATAGTTAAATAATTAGAGATTTATAAAGAATTGGAATCGGTAATTGTATTGGAATCGGGAAAAATATTGTAATCGTCCCATCACTAATATGCATAAAAGTGACCTTGTCGGTGTGCATGTAAAAAGTCTCAGGCAAACTTCTCTCAGAATATTTGGTCTCCACAGTTGAAATTTAGGGTATTTGGACTTGTAGTACACTTTCGATTTGGTTTTTAGCTGATAAAATAGCTGCTAAGAAGCCAAAATTGAAAAAATAAAAAACTTGGATCTTCGTCTGGCGTAAGTTGACTAAATCCGAATCGTTAATTAAAAGTTAAAGATTAAACAATGTTATTTTTTGCAGTTTTTATGGATTTAGGTCATATGTTGATGGATAAGGCTGGAGGGTTATGTTTTCGTTTTGATGCTAACTGATGGATATAAGTCATTTTTTTTTTTTTTTACTTTTGAAATCACTATGGGTTCAATATAATAATCGATAGAGAATTGGCTCTATAATAATAAATACGAAATCTGCATGAATTAAAATATCGTATTCAAGCGTATTTTACGACCGGGCAACACTGGACAGCCTGCTAGTATGTATGTAAAAAGTGACCTTCTTTGTGGGTATGTGTTTGTGTGTGCCGAACGCTTTCTACCAAACTACTCGGTTGAAAATCGATATATAGGTGAATCGGACCTGTTAGACAAATTGTTTTTTTTTTTTACCAATAAAAATAGCGGTCGGCATAAGTCGATTTAATGTGTATCCTCCACGCATGCGCAAATATACATATAAGTTGGTTGATTTTGAAAAGCTTTCATATGCATTTCTTCCTAGCTGAGATGGTTGCAAATAATGCTGGAGAGCTAAATGTTTTGACTTTAAATTTAGCTGATGGCATCCAAATCATATTTTTTTGTTTAACTTTGGAAATTATTATTGGGTACAATATAATAATAAATAGAGAATTGACGCTAGAATAATAAATATGAAATCTGCATAAATTAAAATATCATATTTAAGCATATTTTGCGGCCGGGCAACATCGGGTGGTATATATATATATATATATATATATATATATATATATATATATATATATATATATATATATATATATATATTAAGTAATGTGATTTATAATTTAAAAATTTTAAAAAAAATTTTTAAATTTAAAAATCAAATTTTAATTAAATTAAAAATCAGTTTCATAAGAAGGAACAACAACAAAGTCAATTATCTGTACGATCGTTTCGGAAATCCGTGCTTTTTATTTGTGGTATACATGAAGTCACGTAGAACAATTATACATAGTTTTTTTGGTAAGCACGGTCTCCTCATCAGCAAATTTAGGAGGATTTCTATTGAATTGAAAAGACACCAAAAATAAACCTAGAAAGGCAGATGAATCTGAAAACTTGAAGTAAAAGGTTTGGATTTAAAATTTATAAGAAAATTAGTATAGGTTAGAGATAGAAATGAGTAGAAAAAATATAGACGTAAGAATAGACACAAGGAGATCCTATGGTTCAATCCCCCGTATTCCAAAACCTAGAAACAAACATAGCTAGAGAATTTTTTAAAATATTAGATAAGAACTTTAAAGCCCTCCATAGATATAATAAGATTTTCAATAAGAACACAATTAAAGTCTCTTACTCTACTATGCCTAACCTTCATCAGAAAATAATTAGCTCTAATAATAATAAAATTAATAAACTACAAAATACAACTATACAAAATACATCGGACTGTAACTGTAGAAGAAAAAATAAATGTCCCCTACAAGGCTCATGTAAAATTAAAAATGCTATCTATAGCTGCACAGTATCAAAAACTCCAAATATACAAGAACCTATCAACAGCCATAACTCAACTACCAGATTAAATAATAACACCAACTTAAATCAATCTACCGATCAATTACTAACCAACCCACCACATTATAATCCAACAATAGACCTAACGGAAAATAATCATAATAATCAAGAGGTAATATATATTGGTTCCACATCTGGCCCAATAAAACATAGAATTTCAACGCACAAACATTCTTTTAAAAATAACTCTCTATCAAACCAAACTACTCTATCCAACTATATTTGGCAACTAAAAAATAGCAATATTTCTTTCAACTTAAAATGGCAAATAATTGAGACTTGCAAATCATATAAACCAGGAGATAAATTTTGTACATTATGTACAAAAGAAACCCTAAAAATTTTAAAATATGAAGATATAAAAAGCACAACCAAACTAGTAAATTCAAGACATGAGTTCTATCATGTAATCATAAACGTTGGTTTAAATTTAATAAATATAAACCACCTTAAATCATTAAAAATTACTCATTAGTAAAAATAGATATTTTTTTTTTTTTTTTTTTAATAAATTAAGTTAGACCAATTACCGCCCTTAGACTCGTAAATAAAATAATAAATAAAGCCAATAACACATGACAATTATCTTCCCTTAAAAACTTGCAAAATAAATATTCTCTCTCTATAGATATTAACTGTAGCGTCTTTAAATCAAAATACGCTAACGGAAACAATTTACTGCACGAGCGTCGCCCTTTTAAAATTCATCATTCAATAAAATAAAAAGCTATAGCAAACATCTAAATGACTACCTTAAATACAGTTCCTGATTTCAAAAAAAGAAAAACTAAAAGGTAACTATATCTATATATTTTTAAATCAAATTTATTATGTAAATTCAAAAAAAAAAAATATTTTTTCTACTCATTTCTATCTCTAACCTATACTAATTTTCTTATAAATTTTAAATCCAAACCTTTTACTTCAAGTTTTCAGATTCATCTGCCTTACTTTTAATGCTAGGTTTATTTTTGGTGTCTTTTCAATTCAATAGAAATCCTCCTAAATTTGCTGATGAGGAGACCGTGCTTACCAAAAAAACTATGTATAATTGTTCTACGTGACTTCATGTATACCACAAATAAAAAGCACGGATTTCCGAAACGATCGTACAGATAATTGACTTTGTTGTTGTTCCTTCTTATGAAACTGATTTTTAATTTAATTAAAATTTGATTTTTAAATTTAAAAATTTTTTTTTTAATTTTTAAATTATAAATCACATTACTTAATATTGAATTAGCTCTAGGACATTTAACTATCGAGCTTATTATATATCTAAATTACAACGAGCATTTCCTGTATTTTAATTAAACTAGTAATTTCACTATTACATTAAAATACACTTAGCTCTTTAGACTATTATTCTAATCTCCTTTAAATTATATATATATATATATATATATATATATATATATATATATATATATATATATAGTCTTTTAATTTTTTAACCTTTAAAACTATACAAAAAATATTTTTTTATCATTCGTTAGAAAACTATTTAGTCAGTAAGTTATTTAATCACCTGCAATCACTGCATCAACTCGCTCTCGAATTTACCAATAATTTATTTTTTAAGGGATCATCAGTTGTTTACCATGACACACTGTTTTGGGGATTTAAAAACAAAACAGTATATTACATCATGGCTATATATATATATATTCAAATATCTCACACCTCCAAGTATTCTATCTACATTAATAACTGCAAAAGTTATTTCCATTTATCCAAGCTATATTTAAATCAAAACACATTAGATTTATTTAGTTCAAGCTTCCCTTGTTCCAGCTCGTTTGACTCGTTGGTCTAGTGGTTTCCATAAATTCAATTCACTGTTTGATACCTCATTGTAATACAGCTTGCTATTCCAGTAGCTTCTTTCTGAGAGCTGCCAAGGACTTCAAACTGTCAACAGGAACATAAAAGTTTAACAAATTCTCCTTGATGCTATCAGGAAAACGTTTTTGGGCTTGTGCTGGGGTCTTTTGCCAATAAGGAGCTCATCACCATAAAACAACTGTACAAGATAACCCGCCCAATGCATTAGGTTCTTAATAACAGTGGTAGCAATACTTGTGGTTTTGGCCTTATTTAAGACACATGCATCAGGGACAAATATATATATATATATATATATATATATATATATATATATATATATATATATATATATATAAGAAATTTACATACTGCTCTGGCTACACATTGAGCACTTTAGTTCGGTTTTTTCACCACTGGTATATATATATATATATATATATATATATATATATATATATATATATATATATGTATATATATACATACTTATCAAGAAATCATCTCACTAACGAGACGCCACCAACCTAAACCTTTGAACTCGAAATTTAAAATAACCCCCCTCTTCTTACCCCTACATATCTATATATATATATACGAGGTCCCTTAAATAAGTTTCCAGACTTTTTTTATTATGGGCACTTTTATTGATAGTATACAGATGAAACTTTAGTCCTCTTCGAAAAAATCGCTCTGGCTGCCATACGCATGTTGTACCGTTCCAACAACTTCTGTAAGCCCCAATGGAAGTCCTTGAGCGTAGAGAATAACCAAAAGTCACAGGAAGCAAGGTCTGGACTATATGACGGGTGAGGAACTGTCTTGATGCCTATTTTGGTCATTTTATATGCTACAAGGAGGGAGTTTTGGACTGGTGTATTATCCTGGTGGAAATGCTACTGACCCAATTTGAAGAGTGCTGGCCTCTTCCGACAGAATCTCCTCCTGAGCTCTGTTAAAACCTCAACATAGTGTTCCTTGTTGACTGTCTGTCCAGTGGGAACCCAGTGCATGTAGATCATGCCTATGCTGTCAAAAAAAGGGATCATCATAAGTTTGTTTTTTTTTTTTTTTTTACATAGGCATCATCACTTATCAAGACCAAGAGGTCACTCGAGGATAAGGGTTAAAGAGTGTACAGTAGAAATTGGACAATAAAGTAATCGTTAGTAATGGAATTTCGGTAAATTTGTAAACTTATATGGAACGGCTCATTAAAAACTTGTTTACATTAGTTTTGATGACAACCATATTGTAGTCGGCTGGAAAGCCGGAAAACGGAAAACAATTACATAGGCGTGCAGTTCTAAGAAAAAAGCTTTGTTCATGGAATCTATGTTTAGGTTTAGGCACAGAAAAAGAGTGGGGGTAATTATTGATAGTGTTTTCTGCTAGACGAGTGTTTCTTGTGAATTTCTGTCTGGCTTTCTTGGGCCTGGGAGAGCCAGCATACTTCCACTGGGAACTCTGTCTCTTGGTGTCTGGGTTGTAGCAGTAGATCCAGCTTTCATCACAGATCACTAACACATCATAAACTAACGGAACTGAATTGATCAGCTCGGCCATTTCCTTTTTTCTGATTTTCTCTGAGCACTCTTGAGACAAACTTTGTGTAAATCTTCCACATCTTCAGTTCCTCGTGAATAATTGTGTTTACAGTTCCCACACTGACATCAAACTGTGCATTTATTGTGTCTATACACACACACACGATGGTCCTTATCCATGAAATTCTCTTTTTAGTCAATCAACCCTGATGTTTTGACTTCCTTACTCCTCCCAAACCTCTCATCATCCCACACCCTGCCTTCCTTGAATCACTTATGCCACTCAAAAACGGATGCCTGATTCATGCAAGATAGTCCAAAAGCATTCCATACGTTTCTGTGGAATTTTTTCCATGTTTCAAACAGAATTTTATTGCATATCGTTCTTCTAAAGTGTTCTGACATCCGGATTGCACTTTTGAAATTCACCAGCTGTGACAATCAGGCTTTAGTAGGGTGTATTCCAATTTCTACTGTAGCTGTTCATTTGAACCTGCAATCATAAAAATTGGTCAGTCATCTCATAAGATGTATAGCAATAACATACTGAATTTTCAAGCGACTACAAGAAAAAAGTCTGGAAACTTATTGAAGGCACCTCATATATCTATACTAACAGGCCGCCCGTAATAAAAGATGAAATAAAAGGTAATTACAACTTCTCTTCCAATTTTTGGATTTTGTAATCATGACCAAATGCATTTTATTTTGGTAGATTGATCGTTGCTATTTCTTCTGATGAGTTAAGGGCAGAATAGATTCATTCATTGATATAATAATTAAATGAATGATTTTGCGCTATGAAACAGTTGCTGTCAAGAATTGTAAATGTCAGCATAATTAAAGGAATAAATTGTAAGATGGTCAACATCATCAAGTTTAGAATATAGACTTTTGTCATTTGTTTGTTATATGCTCTGTAATTACATTGAGCTTTATAAATCGAGGATTAATATAAAAAAAGGTGAAATATAATTGAAAAAATCGTCTTTAGTTTTTCTAAGAAATCATCACTTATCAAGATTTAAATCTACTCGAGGATAAAGATTAATGAGATGCTTAGATTGTCAATGCTCTTGAAAGAGGCCTTTTCATTTTTTTTTTTTCGAAAGACTTTTTTATTCCTACACGTCAACAAATAGAAAATAAATACAGAAAAAATACAAATATTTATATATTTTTTGGATTGATTTTTTATCCACATGTATATATATATATATATATATATATATATATATATATATATATATATATATATATATATATATATATTGGAAGAGAAGTTTTTATTTTATCTTTTATTACTTCATTTTTCTGACAAGAATTGTAAATGTCAACGTAATTAAAAGCATAAATTGTAAGATGGTCAACATCATGAAATTTGGAATATAGACGTTTGTTATTTGTTATATATATATATATATATATATATATATATATATATATATATATATATATATATATATATATAACTACTTAATTTACTCACATAAAATTAATATACGAAAGTATAGATTTATGTGTAAACTTTAAGTATTTACTTCAAAAGTGCTCAATACGTAGGTAGAGCTAGTTAGTAATTTATAAAATATATATGGCGATTAAGCTACACTGAATAACAAGAAATATTACGTAGGCATGACTTCATTAGATTTTAAAACCCGATACTATGACCACAAAAGTACATTCAAAAATAAAAAAAAACACTGTATAAAAAAAACTAGCGAATAAATACTGGGAACTCAAAGAAAGCGGACATTCGCCTGTAGTCGAATGGAAAATAATAAGACAAGCTACCACGTGCAGGCATCTAGACGACCCATGTAGATTATGCCTTCATGAAAAATTTGCTATCCTGTACTTTAAAGAACCCCAACATCTATTAAACTGTAGAAGAGAAATAGCAAATAACTGTGTTCACAAAATAAAATGTACTCTAGGATAGCGATACAAAATAGTTTTAAAACTAACAAAAACAATAGAAAATAAACAAATAAATAAACATGAATATGCATAAACGATCACACATATATGTATGTATATATATATATATATGTATATATATGTGCATGTATGTATGTACACATATATATATTTATATATAAACTAACAATAAAAAAAAAGAACACTAACCTAGTTTTAAAACAGATCCTTTGTCCGATAAAATGCATGCCCATTGGCTGATAGGAAGGGGCGCGGTGGATACTAGAAAGTTGATTGGCTAACTAAAATCTCAATAGGAGAGGGGCATATAAAAACGATAAACAACCACAGAATTCGCGCACAAGCCTGAGGAGTCCTAGAGTGGATGAAACGCCGAATATTCAGTGTAGCTTAATCGCCATATATATTTTATAAATTACTATATATATATATATATATATATATATATATATATATATATATATATATATATATATATATTAATAAACACACACACACAGATTACAATTCTGTAATATTAGACTTTAATTAATATCCGGAGAACTGAAATCTCTTTGAGGCTCTATATTAATGTTAGGATAGTACTGCTATCACTAAGAATACACAAGAAGGAATGTTTCTTTATCGTTCGCATTCGGGGCCGTTTCTGTGTATCAAATTATGAATCTTCATCTTTAAAACAAACATGGAAACCAGTTTAAAAATCGTTAAAATTCCTTTCTTTCTTTTCACATGGCATGAAGCCATATCTTTTCCATTTCTCTTATTATCTTCACCTTTATCAGCAATTCGCGATTCAGAAATATGAAAAACAAAAACAAAATAGTTTTGAGATGACGAGAAACGCCTCTTAAAATGTAAACCATTTAAGTTGCAATGCCAACACTCAAGTGTCGACTCGATAAGCAATGCATCTTTACTAGTATGGGGACAATTAATCAGAATCAGAATTGGGAATCGAAAAAAAAAATCGGAACTTTTTGGGGTATCGGAATCAGAAAAAATTGTACCTATTATCCGATGCCAAAAAACGAGATTTTTTTTCATTACCTATTTGTGTTTGATTTTGTTTAACTTAATTTTTCATGACTTGCATTAATGATGAAATCGATAAATATTTATTGATTTTAAACTACAAGTAAAACTAAAATCTATAGGTCACCCCCCACCCCACCCCAAGTTGTACATTTGCAAAAATATATGGACACATAACATAGGTTTTTTTTCTTTACGGTTATTCGATCTACCAAACCCCTGAATAAAAACTCTATATTTAGAAATTTAAAAAAGAATCGGAATCCGTAATTGTATCAGAATCGGGAAAAATATTGGCATCTTCCCATCATTATTATATATATTCTTGAATTTTTCTAAGAAATCATCAATTATCAAGACTAAAAGCTACTCGAGGATAAAGGTTAATGAGATGCTTAGATTATCAGTGGAATGACGAAGAATACAATGAAAGGGTTTATAACTAGGGACGATGGTTTATAACATCGGATTTGGAGATAACTCGGCAGCCCTCAGGGAAACAATCTTGTGGTAACGTGCTGACCGATTGAATTTATATTTGAAGGACATCATTTACACGTACAATGGGCGTGCTATACTTAGAGAAGCTTGTGAAGGTCTTTATTAATTCAACTCTGATTTTCTTCAGCTTTTTTGTTGAATGATGATGAATATTATGAGAGGATTGAAAACAATAAATGAAATAAATAAAAATTTTATGGCTTTTGAGGGCGGTTTATGGTCAATGTTTCTTGATATTGGATTTCTAGTAGTGATGGGACGATCCCAATATTTTTACCAATTCCGATGTAATTACCGATTCTGTTCTAAATTTCTGATTCCAATACAATTACTGGCTTTTATTCTGGTTCTTTTAAACCCTCTAAATATTTTTGATTTAGTATTGTTTTTGTTTTTATAATTCTTGGATTACCATAAAAACCCATGCAATATGTGCAGATAACGTTCACAGGGAACATGAGTTGGAACAAATACATTGAGGGCATTGCCAGGGCCGCTGCAAAGAAGGTGGGCTCTCAACCGTGCTAGAAAGCTACTTACACCTGAAAGTATCCTGTACCTCTATAAAGCCACCATTCGCCCATGTATCGAGTATTGTTGTCACATTTGGGCTGGTGCATCTGCTACTAGTCTCGCATGGTTCAAAAGAGAGTCGCCCACCTTATAGGTCCTGAACTGTCATCTAAGCTTCAACCTTTGTCTCATTGACGAAAAGTTGCGTCCCTCTGCCTGTTCTACAAGTATTTTAGCGGCGAATGCTCTGACGAGCTACAAGCACTTGTACCCCCTTGTACGTAAATACCCCCGACAAACCTGACAAGCAACAAAATCTTCGCTAGAACTGCTAGACTTTGGAACTCCCTTCCGGGCTGCTTTCCCAACAATACAGGCAGTACTGACATGCAGAAGTTCAAGTGTAATGTGAACAAACATCTTGCTGCTCAACTCCTTATGTCTCTGATAGTAGCCTCCTAATCAAAGTGGCAGCTGTGCCTTGTTTGGGGTTAAAAATGGAATTTTAAAAAAAAAGAAGATATTTTCGTATATGTAAAAATACACTTGTGTTGGGCAGTGATCTCTCTATATTAGTTTTATTGGTAACTAGCAATAAAACCAGGAATGGAAAACTAATTTAAAAAAAAAAAAAAAGCAATTAAAAGAATCGTTTTAGTCATTGGAAAGTAGGCACAAATTTTTCTGATTCTGACACCGATTTCGACATCGATTTCGATACCCCAAAATGTTCTGATTTTTCCGCTTCTGATTCTGATTAATCATTCCAACACTAATTTCTAGGTAACCATGTTGTAGTCCCCAGGGAAACAATCTGGTGGAAACGTGTTTCAAAAATGGTAGTCAGGCATGAAGTAACCCCATAATAAGTGGATCGATGGGCAATTCAATGATGATTAATATTATGAGATGATTTTAAACTAATGAATCGAATGGATAAAATTTGATGACATGATGTGTGTTCATGATCAGTGTTTATTGATATCGGACTTGAAAATGATTATGTTGTAGCCCTCAGGGAAGTAATCTTGTTGCAACATGTTTCACAGATGAAGTGACTCATCAGTACGTGAAAGATATTTATATCAACAAACCTTTAAATACGAGTCTATCCTCTCGTATGTAAACGGGGCAGATCAAACTGCACAACAAAATATTCAAAAAAAAGAAAAGAAAAGCAGTTGAGAGAAAGAGTTTGCTTTATGACGAAAGAAAGAAAAACAAGCAGTTATACAACTCCATTCTTTTAGCATCTACAGTAAATGGAGCTTGTCACTTCAACATCTACTTGTCAGTAAATTGTCTTGATAGACTCTGACACGCACATGATACATTTATTTGAACACGTTTAGGGTGAGATATTAAAAGATATTTTTGTTTAATATTCTCCGGTTAAAAAGAGGGAAAGGGATTTTTAGTTCATCCTTTTCGCTTTCTTTCTCGCCTTTTCTTCTTTTTTTACCGATGAATATCGAAAAGTAATTATCTGTTATTAAATTAGTACTTAGTGATTTGGGCAGCAGTATTAGTACTTTTGACTGTAGAAGTAAGAACTCCTCCGTCTTCCTTTATTTATGATTAATAAAATGTGAAATATTGATCAGGATTAAATATAAAAATTCAGAGTACGTCGTAAAAGTATGTGTGTTAGACAGAAAGAGTGTGACGTAACTATTCAAGATTAAAGAAAAATGACAAACTTAATTATTTAATTAAAAATACTCGAAGCTATCTTCACCAAAACCCAAGACCCTACATTTAATAGCATTGTCTGCGAAACGAGTAATAATATTTTTAAACTGCTTAACGTAATGCATTGTCGATTTCAGGGTGAAAAAAATGAACGTTTTTGGCCAATTTTTCGATATTTTTTTAGCGTAGGATGGGGCTTCGATATGATACTGAGTTTGTGAATTTTCGTCGTGTCTGTCGAAAGCTTTTAGCAGACACAAACATACACACATACATACATAAATTTTCGCTTTTATATATATACTAGCAAAAGTACCCGTCGTTGACTGGGTTCAAAAACAGCCTACAGAAAATGGACTCTGATTTATGAAAGTACTAGCGAGGGGTACCCGGCGTTGCCCGGGTGTTTGGAGGTGTGTGTGGGGGGGTTACATATTCTTATCATTTTTCTCACTAGGGTTATCATCCTGGGGCGCCATTTTGAATCATTGAGGGGGACCAAATTGAGC
>NC_136510.1:77590487-77615487 GCF_053919585.1 Euprymna scolopes
ACACAATCTGACTAAGACATTGGCAAATTTTAAAAAAATGCAAAATTCAACCAATCTTTATTTATGAAAAATAATGTCTTTTAAATGTTGCCCATTTTCAGCTTCGCATATTTGTGCTTTTTCCAAAACATTATTCATGGCAGATTGCAGAATCTCTGGATTGCGAATTAGCTCCCTTAATTTCGTTCCTGGTGTTTTCCTTCAATTCTTGCAGGGTTTCGGGTCTGTTAACATAGACTTTTTCTTTAAGAAATCCCCACAAGAAAAAGTCGGGGCTGGTCAAGTCTGGGGAACATGGTGGGCATTTGACATTGTCATAGCTAGAGATAATGTTGTCGCTCTTTGAGTCCAAACAATTGACCCTTGATTTTGGTAAAACAATTTAACAACGTGCGTACGTTGTTCGATGCTATACGAAAATATTATCTGTAAAATATCTAAAATAGAGAAAAAGATATACATCAATGGTAAAATGACAAAGATTTTCAACCCTTCAGTGGCTTTTTGGACACGCTGTATATTTTAGTTCAGGGATTGAGTTATGTTTTAAAAAATCCGTTTTGATTAATTTTTCTAATTATTAGTAATTTATATGTCAATGACTAAGTCACCCACCTCTTCGCCATTTTTGTATTTTTCTTGATTTCTTTCACTAACTAGATAACAACGCATGTATGTGTATGTGCAATTAAAATTAGATAACAACGCAGAGCATTGTCGAATTATATTGATTCGACAACGCTCTGCGTTGTTATCTAATTTTAATTGGCCTCGTTACATATCGTAAGCATTATGTAAATCAGATGGCAAAACAATAAGCACCTTAGACGCCTAATTTATCCATAAAGTTAATATAGAAGTAAAGAGACTTATTACTTTTAATTATGTAAACATGTCTTAAGAGCTACCATATATCAGTTTATGAATTTATTGAAGTAAAAGAGTGATAGTGATTGTGATTCAACAGTCGATGTTTGTTTGGTTGGTTGGTTGGTTGGTTGGTTACGGCATATCCACCCTTTTCGGGTTATTTAATGCCGAATCCAAAGATTTTGAAGAAATTTTTTTTAATAGAATATATTTGTTGTTTTCAAGTCGGTTTCTATTTAAGTTGGAACCCTAACAGGTACTACCACTCCAGGTCAGAGTGGACCTGGGAGCAATTAAAGGGTGGCTTCACACTCCCCAAAGCCCGCAAGCTGGGGCCTCACCACTGGATATAGTTTTAGGTCATATCCAGGACCTCAACAGTCAAGTATATATATATATATATATATATATATATATATATATATATATATATATATATATATATATATAAAGCTGGATGTGTGTGTGTGTGTGTGTGGTCACGAATAGGCTCCTATATGGTTGATTATTTTAAAAACTGATTACATATAATGATAGAAGATGTATCGAGACACAGAAATGGGTATGTTTGATCCTGAAGAACGGTGGTTCAATAAAATTGTGGGGTCTGCGTTCGCGCATGGTCTCCATAGAATCGAAATAAGCACACACTTTAATAAAGACTTTTCATATCTATCTGCGTGAGTATACTTTGATAATTATGTTTCAGTTTGAAGAAATATGGTATAATAAAATTATGGGGTGTTCGTTCGCGCCTATCCTCCATAGAATGGAAATATGTCAATATATAGTTTAACAAGGTTTTTTAATATAGGTCCACAGAATATTGTGATAAGTGTTTCAGTGTGAACAGGTATGGTATAATAAATTATGGGTTTATCTATTTTATTTTTACTTTCATCATATTTTGCTTCGGTATTGACACCCCCGAATTCGAAGCTATCTCTTTACAACCCTTCCTTTTCATAACCTATCATACTTTAATAAATCAGAGTTCATTTTCTGTATGCTGTTTTTGAACCCAGTCAACGACGGGTACTTTTGCTAGTGTATATATATATATATATATATATATACGTGTGTATATATGTATGTGTATGTGCATATATATGTATATATGTGTATATATATGTATATTTGTGTATATATGTGCATATGAATGTATATATATATATATATATATATATATATATATATATATATTTAATAATTATTAATAAATATTTAATAATTATTATAGTAAATCATTACTTCATATAACTCACCTGTTTAGCTAAGTCGGGTGAATATTAGACGAAAACAACATATAGAATTGTTATTATTACACCTGCATGCATCGATATATTGTTTATAGCATTTAAAAACAAATACTTTGAAGAAAACGCATCTTTTGATCAGTTGGAAAAATACTATTCTCATCCATTACTTGCCATTACGATGTTTTTGAAAAGTTTCATTACTAGTTCATTTAACCTTTTTTTTTTTTAAGCTGGAGAAAAAATACGTGCATTTATTAGTAAAAAAAATTTATACTAAATGACACAAGTACAACTCAAATGCATGTTATATAAAATCAATATATAAAAACCCTTTTTTTATATTTCGTTTGCTCTTATTTTACAGAATGAATTGAGAATGACTTGGCGATGACATAAATGAAAACTGTAAGTTCAAAATTTATTAAACTTTTTTTTTTTTGAGGATCGTTGGTGAACCAACATCTATAATATAAATCTCACCTGTTTGTTTAAATGTATGTATGTATGTATGTATGTATGTATGTATGTATGTATGTTGGTCAGATCATGTCATATGCTACTGGGACCATGTAACCCAGTACTACCTGCTTCATGGTCGGGTCACCGGCGACTAAACTGGTTCCCCACCAGACTTGTTTGGTGAGAAGGGCAGCTAGTGTCCCTGAAGGATTAAAAGCAAGCCCTTCCAAAGGGCGAATGAACCCTTTTTCGGGGTCAACGACCAACTAGCACCGTGTATATTTGTGTGTGTATATATATATATATATATGTGTGTTGGGGTGAAGAGGGCTCCCAAAAGCCGTGGTGAAGGCAACCTTTCTAGGAAAAGCAAATCTCTGATTTAAAAAACTATAAAGCGGGAGACCAGTACCCGCTTTAAGCTGGTCTGCAGTTTAACTTGTTGCTGGCTATCTTGCTCTTGCTTGTTGCTGGATCTAAAAATTTTGAACCGAGAGAGAGAGAGAGAGAGACTTAGCTGTCGTACAAAGCTAAAACTCTGTAACATCATCTTTGTATAGATACTCCCTCAGGCATTTGGGTTCATGGACTTAAATGTCTGAGGAAGTGGCAAGACGTTGCAATCATCATGTATGTATGTACGTAAACTTTCGATAGAAGCGATGGATTTTCACGAGATCGGTATCGTTTTGAAGCTCGGCCCTTCGGACGACAAATATCGAAAAATTGGATAAAAACATTAATCACTTCCCCATCAACTGGGCACTTTTCTACAAGGAGGGGTCGCTTTTTTCGTCGATATTTTCGAAAGTCATCCCCTCTTTTCGATTGACTAGCCTTAATCTTCGCCACTTCCGGTTTGGCGATGGATGCAACATCAAAGGCGTCACTTTTTTTCTTCGTTTTTTTCCTCCTTCGCGGTACGGGTTTGAGCCTGCATGCCTACTACCACCTTTTATTCTCAGTACACACCTCCAAACAACCGGGCAACGCCGGGCAACGCTGGGCACCCAGACTACTTTAGTATAAAATATATATTACACATACCGGGCAACGCCGAGCACCCAGGCTAGTTTTGTATAAAATAGATATTACGCATAAGAACTATGAAGTGCAGAGCTTTGTCAAAATGAAAGAATATATCAATCATGTCGTTTTAATAAGAGCGCTAGAGATAAAGAAAGAGGGCGGTTAGTCTGGCTGTTGTATCAACAATGAATGAAGAGAAATAGAGAGAGATGATAGGTAGCGAGTGACAGAAAGTGCAGTGGACGGAGCGATTAGACTAGTTATTGCATTGACAATGAGGAGAGAAAACGGGGGGGGGAGAACGAAAGTTTGAGATTTAAAATTTTAAAGATCCATAAAACTTAATAAATAGTAGATGTGAAATAGTAACCAATTGTAGACAAAGAATAAACTTAAATAAAAAAAAGCGTGAGTGAAGGAGATCTTTGTTATTATATATATCATCAATGACGAGAGCAAGAGAGAGAGAGAGAGAGAAAGAGAGGGAGATGAAAGTGCGAGAGAGATTGGTCTGATTGTTATGTCAACAATGAAGAGGGTAAGAAAGAAAAAGTACAAAGGGAGGGGAGATTTGTCTGACTACTATATCATCAATGATGAGAGAAAGAGAGCAAGAGAGAGAGGGGGTGCAACTAGAGTTTAAAACAAGAAAACATTAAAAAATGTGTCAGATTCGTATACTAATTACAATTAGTAGATTAAAATCTGAGCTAAAACACACAAATGAAAAACAGAAGAAAAAAAACATTACCATCCATTAGTGTCTACGGGTCTACACGTTTATTTACATTCCTCTGATTTGAAATGTCAGTGTCCCTAATATCAGAAGTTTAATGGCATATGTGGTACTTGTCCCCAAAGCAATTGTTGTGATATTTCAAAGCACTCGTGTGGAAGAATAAACATTTATTTATGTCTGTCTCCATTTTGCTTAAAACACCGTGAGAAAATTTAAATTAATAAATAAAATGAAATATAAAAATATTTAAAAAATTATTACTGTTGCTATTTTTCATAAACACATCGATATAACTTCTAATGTATACTAGCATGGGTGCCCGACATTGCCTGGGTGTTTGGAGGTGTGTGTTGAGCAAAAAAAAAAAAAGTTGTATTAGGCAGGCAGGTTCGAACCCGTGACGCCAAGGCGGAAAAGAAAGTGGAGGTATGTGTAAGGGTGTTGATTGAGCAAAAAAAAAAAAAAAAAAGGAAAATTGCAAGCGCAAAAAGGGGGGGGATAGGAGTAGTAAGTAGGTTCGAACCCGTACCGTGAAGAAGGAAAAGAACGTGAAAAAAAAAAAACGCGATGTTTTTGCTGTTGTGTCCATCGCCAAAACGGAATATTTTTTTAAATGTAAGTACAACTAAACAATGAAAATTCTGTTTCAAACTTCAGCATGACAGACCAACAAAAATACCGTTTAAAATTTAAGCACAACTGACCAATAAAACTTTTCAAACGTAAATGTCACAAGCAATGATGGAAAAAAATCAAATATATTGAATTTTGTTTAAGAACATTGTAAAGACAGAATAAAAATGGCGAGCCAGAGTTGGCGCTGTTTTCTTTGATTCTGTTTTATTTGCTTTGTTATCAGGCAAAATGTCTGTCGAAAAATTCCCCATATTTTCCCCGTCATTTTCCATATTAATCCTTCATATGTTCATATGGAAAGCAAATGTTCCGTCATGATTATGCTTAAAACTGAATACCAAAATGTCAGTCTGTCAATTTTTTTTATGTTAAATATTCTTCCTGTTATGATTTTCTGAAGTTGGAGTGAAAGAGAAATGAAAAGGAAAAGAAAGAGAATAAAGAAAATCCCCCAAAACAAAAAAAAAACAAAAAAAAGAGAAAAAGTGAATAGAAAAAGAATGAAAAAAAAGAATAAATAAAGAAATAGAAAAAAAGAGAAAAGAAACAAGTTATTATTACCAAAATATAGAATCATCCCCCCTCTTCCCACAACAAAAAGAAAGAACGAAGCAGATAAGATGAGTTAGAGGGAAGGTGGTTAAGTGGTTAACGACCAGAACTGATAATCTGCATGTACCAAGTTCGAATCCAGCTCTCTCCAGAAAAACACTTTCATCAAACCCACATTTGACTTTGTGTGTAACTTTCTGGAAATGGGATAAATAAAATAACAGAATAAAAAAATGTTGAAAAAAGGTCTTATAGAATAGTATGAAGGAGATATATATATATATATATATATATATATATATATATATATATATATATATATATATATATATATATATATATATATGAAATAAAATGGAGGTGGAAGGACCTGGATACTCAACGTTTCGCCCGGTTTCGGAGGATTGGGGCTATATATAATGATGGGGGAGAGCAGCGTGTTTTCCTTATGTAAATTAGATGTCATATATACATGTATATACATTTTATGAGAGAAGAACTAATTAGAGTAAACTAGTGTAGTGGATTACGTCTAAAAGATAAAATATCGTAGAGATTAAAAATTGTGTTTGGAAATATAGCGGTGATAGATTATTAATTAATAGATTATCAATTTTTAATCTCTACGATATTTTATCTTTTATCTTTATATATATATATATATATATATATATATATATATATATATATATATATGTGCTATATTTAGTGTTTTCTTGCATAGTATTTATCCCTGCGGAATTTTTGGAAAACAAACGGTATTAATTTATTATTTTTATTTATATTCCTTTTTTTTCTCTGCAAATACCATGCAACAAGTTGTACTGGGTTCTTTGACAGAGTATATAATGTACATATGCAGATAATTCCACGGAAGATATTTGGGGAAATTTTAGAACCACCCTCTTTCTTTCTCTATCCCTATCTATCTGTATGTATGTATGTATGTATGTATGTATGTATGTATGTCATATACTAGGACGAGTATAAGTAATATGTACACGATTTTGAGCTGCACACTTTCATATCAGCATAAATAAATCAGCAAATGTACGTGCGTGTCTATCTGTGAGTAAATATTTAACCGATAAACTCTTAAGCTACTAATCACATTGCACTGAAATTAACAGGAAATAGTAATCTTACACCAAGGATGGTTTATAACGAGCAAACTCTGTGTTTGGATGGATGAATAACGCGTACAGACATATAGCGGCAATTTGAAATGCAACCTGTTCCTTTCAACTTGCCGATATATTTTTACTCCTT
Organism: Euprymna scolopes; assembly: GCF_053919585.1. Classification (NCBI taxonomy): domain Eukaryota; kingdom Metazoa; phylum Mollusca; class Cephalopoda; order Sepiida; family Sepiolidae; genus Euprymna; species Euprymna scolopes. The sequence goes on from NC_136510.1 coordinate 77,597,301, forward strand.
CCTGCGCATGCCCAAATTCAATTCATTTATTCAAATCGTTTAATATTAAATCTTTTTTTACTTATCTCTCGATAGCTACATTGGCATGAGACGCAGCTGGGGCGCTAAATGTTTTAGTTTCGATTCTAGCTAAAAACTTTTATAACTTTTGTAATCACCACTATATATTAGATACAATATATTATTCAATTCAGAAATCTTCATGAATTAAAATATATTTAAGCGTATTTTACGATCCGGCAAGGAATTTTTTAGCGATATAAGCAGTTGCATATTTGTATTTAATTTTCGCTTTCCTAAACGATTAACAGGACGTATTTTTATTTTTTATTTTTTTTTTACATAGGCATCACCACTTATCAAGGCCCAGAGGCCACTCGATGATAAGGGTTAAAGAGTGTACAGTAGAAATTGGACAATATAGTAACCGTTTGTAATGGAAATTCGGTAAATTTGTTAACTTATATGGAACGGCTCATTAAGAACTTGTTTACGTTAGACTTGAAGAAAACCATATTGTAGTCAGTCGGAAAGCAGGAAAACGGAAGACAATTCCATAGGCGTGCAGTTCTAAGAAAGAAGCTTTGCTCATGGAATCTACGTTTAGGTTTAGGCGCAGATAAAGAGTAGGGGAAATTAGTGATAGTGGTTTCTGCTAGACGGGTGTTTCTTGTGAAAGTTTGGCGAGGGGGGGCATAGAATGGAGCTCAGACAAGCACTTGCCATGAAAATAACGATAAAGCAGAGACAGACTCGCAACATCTCTTCTGTGAGAAAGAGGTTGCAGGGAAGAGAAAAGGGCATCCCCTACAAGGCTACAAAGTCTATTTTGAACTCTATCAAGACAGATAGCAGCTCCTGCCCAGATGTGGCAACAGTACTCCATCCTTGGACGTACCTGGCTCTCATATAGATAGAGAATTGCATCAGCAGTGAGATATCTACTGGATCGATAGAAGGATCCTACCATTTTTCCAGCGGCCTTGGCAACGGATTTAATGTATGTGTTCCATTTAAGATCAGGAGTAAAGGTCAATCCCAGAAGCTTGTCAAAACATGAGGCATCCCCAAGACGAGAGCCATTCATTTCAATTGATGTCAGATGGGGATCAGAGCGTTGATGATGTAAAGATAAAAACTTGGTTTTGGATGCATTAAAATTAACCAGCCACCCCTTTCCCCATTGTACCACTTGCTCAAGATCAGAGGAGAGAGAATCAGAGAGAACTTGGACGTTTTCGGTCTTAGATGTGCTACCATAGATAGTAGTGTCATCAGCATAGATGTCTCCGAATGATGTAAGGATGTGATTTGGAAGATCATTAATATAGATCAGGAAGAGAGTTGGACCCAGGATGAACCCCTGAGGGACTCTAGCATTAATACTAAGAGCTTCTGATTTCTGCCCATCGACCACTACTCTTATGAACCTATCAGAGAGAAATGATTTAATAATTGAGAAGACATTTCCAGCTATACTGTAGCTGGATATCTTGTTAAGTAAACCTTTGTGCCATACTCTATCAAAGGCCTTTGATATGTCAAGAGCAATTGCCCTAGAAAGGTAGCCTCCGTCGAGAGATTCGCTAATCCTATGAGATATAATTGTAAGCACATCTGCTGTTGATCTAGCAGAACGGAAACCATATTGCGTGTCACTAAGAAGGTTATTTTTGCTGAGATGGTTGATTACTTCTCTATTTAACACAGATTCCAGCAACTTACTCATGATGCACAGGAGACTTATTGGCCTGTACTGAGAGGGAGAAGAGCGATCACCTGAATTCTTAAATACAGGGTATACTGATGAGATTTTCCAGGGTGATGGGAAGCAATTCTCCTTAAGACAACGTTTAAACAGTTTTGTAAGGATGGGCGCAAGTTCTGGTTGAAGTCTTTTGAGTATTATAATTGGAATACCGTCAGGGCCAGTTGCTTTACTGGAATCAAGGTTTTTGATTAGATTGGCAACATCACGTACAGATATACGTATATCACATAGCGTGTTTTCTGATACAGGAGGAAATATTGGAGGTTGGCAGCCTTGGTCGCAAAGGTTAGAATTAGCTGCAAAGTTCTTGGCAAAGAGTTTGGCTTTGTCTGATGCTGACGAGATTACCTCAGTTCCATTTATGAGAGTTGGGATAGAGCACACGCTTCTGTTCAGGATTCTGTTTGCTTATTGCCAAAACTGGTGGGAACTAAGCCGCTGCTCAGCTTCTTTGGACTTGACGGACTGAGCATACAACTCTCTTGCTTTCTTTATTACTTTTTTACAGTGGTTGCTGGCAGTTCTGAAAGCGGCTTTAGTCTCAGTACATCTATTACGTTGGAAGCAATGGAAAAAGTGATTTCTATGCACAATGGCAGCAGCTAATTCCAGAGAGAACCACGGCTGGCTGTTAGGTTTTTGCTGGAATTTTTTCGAGAGTATGAAACGGTCTATACTTACAATAAACCATTCTGTCAGGTCTGACACTATAGAGGACATATCCTTTTTAAACATGGAATGCAGAGGTAGATCTGATATAAATGTGCGGAAACTATCCCAGTCATCCATAGAGTATCGATATACTGTACGATAGAGAGGTACATCTGGAGACTTATTATTTTATATTTATTTTTTATTCATTAAAAATATTTATTTTCTTTGAATATGTTGTTAAGTTTTACATTCATAAAAGTTTATGCACACAATTTTATTTAATATACATTATGTATATATATATATATATATATATATATATATATATATATATATATATATATATATATATATATATATATATAATTTATTTGCGGACTATTATTCTCATCGTCAGAAACGTGGTGAGATAACAACAACTATGGAAGGCAGTAATTACTGAAGATACAGTTGAAGATTATATTATAATTTTATTAATAAAAAATCTTTTAAAAAAACCCTTGGAAGAAAGAGATGCAGGTAAAATATTTTCTCATAGGTTTCCCTTTCCTTAAAATGGAAATGGATTCCATATTGTTTCATTGTAAAAGTGTTTTTTTTTTCAAAACGTATGATGAGAGGCTATACTAGTGAAAAATTTCGAACGATATAGGGCTTGATTTTTTCCGAATGGTCTTGAAGCAATTGCAACGAACGATGAAATACACTATTTGTTGAGATCAATCTATTATTTGATATCTTGATTTTGTTAAATATGAATGCTCAAGTACAAAATATGGTAATTTTGAAGCTTACAATTTTAGTCATCTCATTCTGACTTAAAATTTATTGTTATATGAACGGTTACCGAATTATCAATTATATAAACCCAATAAAATTCGGAATACTATTTATATATATATATATATATATATATATATATTATTTAATATAATAATTATTAAATACCTACAGACACTAGTGCTTTATCCTTTCGGGAATCATCAGTGCAGACTGACACGATTACTGCCAGTAAGGAGATTCGAACCCTCAACGAAGTCATTTCTGGCTCCATTACCAAGGAATAAATCGTCTCGGCCAACCTTACCCGCGAGAAATTTAAACATTTATTTTTAAATATTTTTAACATCTGTCAGCGTGATCTAATGATTATAACATCATGGTGGTGGTGGTGGTGGTGGTGGTGGTGTGTGTGTGTGTGTGTGTGTGTGTGTGTAATTGTTTTAAATCCCCGAAACAACTGATGATCCCTTAAATTAACATTAATACTACAGTGAATTCAAGAGAGCAAGTTGGTGCATTGATTGCAGGTGATTAAATGACTTACTGACTAAATAGTTTTCTAACAAATGATAAAAAATATAAAAATTAAATAAGTTTTTTAATATAGTTTTAAAGGTTAAAAAACTTTCAAGACTATATATATATATATATATATATATATATATATATATATATATATATATATATATATATATATATATATATATACAAGAGAGATATACATGTGTACTCTATGCTACGATTAACTTTAGATTTGTATTAAATTTGATTAATAGTCAATTAAGCAGGATTTCTTGAAGTACATTTTTGTTTTCTAAAAGCAACTTAAGTTGTTTACATTTTTGACATATTTAGAATAAAAATCAAATGATTAATCAATAAATTTGATCACGATTGGAAGAAAGATTGTAGACATAAAATTCAGCATTATATCTGAATTTTAATCTTTGTAAAAAGCCATAAAAATAGTGTAAAACTGTTCTGTTGATGTATTTAAGTTTATGAAAAATTAATGTGTTCACGTCACTCACCATGTTGCCTAGAATATATATTTAATAATTCATAATAATATGTTCATTAGTTTAGGAGTGAATCTTATACATCGATATATATATGTATACAGTGTGACAAAAAAAAAGAAGATAAATGGAGGCCATCTAGAACATATGCTGTAGAACGGAGAAAAAAAAAGGTCAAATGCCCTTGTGTTTTGATGTGATGTTTTGAATATAATAAACTAGTTATGACCAAAGTTTCATTTCATTCGGACAAAACACTAAGAAACGGGGCCTAATTATAGTTGGGACCCGTTTTTTTTGGGGGGGGTCACCCTATATATATATATATATAATTCAAACACGGTCATTTAGAACTGATTAGGACAATTATTACAGTTTATCGATCACCTTCTCATCGATATTAAATTTTCGTTCAGTAAAACAAAAGTTATGATGAATTTTCTGGTCTTCAAAATCGCAAAAATATATAAAGAGGTGAGCGACGCTTTTTATAACTGGTTTTCATAGCAACCACGTCGCTTCAGCGACTACTGCTGCTACTAATTCAAAAAGAGAAGTAATTCGTGAATAAGACAGAATGAACGTGTGAAAGAGATATAATTGGAGGATTTTATTGAAAGCAGACGAGTGCCGTACATTGTCATTACATATGTGTTTGTGGGGGCAAAAAAAAATAAAACTGAAAGAACAATAGAGAACAAGTCAATTTATTGGAAGCCTGGAAAAATCATGGATTACAATAGAAAAATGCGAGCATGAAAAGTAATATGGTTGAGCTTAAACATGGAAAAGTAAAAGACTAGTTGTTAAAATCGAAAAAGAAAAGGACAAGATATTCTACTAAAAAATATTATAAATTTATAACTTAAAATATTGCAGCATTAATAATTTTTAAAAATTCAATTTTAACATTATGTAATCAATTCTTAATGCTGCTATATTTTAAGTTATAAAGTTATTATATTTTTATTAGAATATCTTGTCCTTTTCTTTTCCAGTTTTAACAACTAATCCTTTACTTTTCCATGTTTAAGCTTAACCATATTACTTTTCATGCTCGCATTTTTCTATTGTAATATATATATATATATATATATATATATATATATATATATATATATATATATACCGTTAATAAACAATTCCAATGTGACATGTATATTTATATAACATTCAAATCATTTTATTTATTGTACGATACGTCTTGCACGTGTTTCGTTGAATGGTACAGATTGACGAAACAACTCACCAGAGACCCATATAAATTCATAAGAAAAAATACGATGTTTTTATATATAATATATATGTAAACATATCAAATCTCGCTTTTGCTCCCACCTAGCACATTTCCTTCACATTCATTGACATGCCACATCAATCGTTTTACATCTACTAATCCTTCAAAAACTTTAACACATTATTTCAATATGGCAACACCACTGAAGTATCCTCTTCGGCACACATTTCCCTATAAATAAGGGGCAACTTTTATTCTCTAAAACGCCAAAATTAGGGCTTTAATGCTGAATGCAGTTTTGTATCATAACAAGGAGAGTTGGTGAGTGTATGTGAGTGTGAGTGTGTGTGGGAGAGGGGGGAGTTTTAAGTATTTGATAGGGTTGGGAAGTAGGGTAGGCAAGAAGGAAAAAATGCCGAAAAAGCTATTGAAGATGGATTTCGGGTGGTGGTGTATCCAAGGTAATTTAGTATTGCGCTTGAGACATACTATTTAACTCATAGTCCTAAGATGCAGCACTGTTGCCACTCAGAGCATCCTTTTCTGCCTCGACAGAGTACAAAATTGACTTCGAAAGCTAGTGGACAATGTCCCCCCCCGTCCCACTGCCTCTTTCTCACAGAAATTGCTAGACTTTCTTCAGTCTTTTGTTATTTTTATAGCAGGTTCTCGACTGAACTTCAATCTATGGTATATTCCCTCATAAACATTCATAACAAAAAGTCATCTAGCTACAATCATCGTCAATAGTCTCTCTCTCTCTCTCTCTCTCTCTCTCTCTCTCTCTCTCTCTTTCTCTCTCTCTTTCTATCTCTCTCGTTCACTCTCTCTCTCTCTCGCTCTCTTTCTATCTCTCTCGTTCACTCTCTCTTTCTCTCTCTCTTTCTCTCTCTTACTCCCTCTCTCTTTCTCTTTCTCTCTTTCTCTCCCTCTCTCTTTCTATCTCTCTCTTTCTATCTTTCTCTTTCTCACTCTCTTTCTCTTTCTCTCTCTTTCTTTCTCTACCTACATACATACCTACATACCTACATATATACTTAAAACTAAATGAAACTTCCAAGAGTAAAATTTATTTTCTAGAACTGCCTGCCTGTGGAACACTGTGTGGCGAGACTACTTCTCAGCTAACTACAACATGGCTGTTTTCAAGTTCAATATCAACAAATTCTTGTTGAGCTGTCCTCTTAAATAATCAAATTCTGCCCAATCACTACCATCATTATCAATCTACGCAGTGTTGTCTCACCGCCCATTTGACACACATTTAACCTTTATCATCCAGCGGCCTTTGGGCCTTGATGAGTGGTAAAAAAAACTATTTTCTGGTCAGAGTGGACCTGGAGAGGCAGTAATTATAACGAAGGGTAATTCCACACACCTCAAAGTCCCTAAATTGGTGCCTTACGACTGGATTCACATGAAGATCATGCCCAGGTACTTATCAATATGAAAAATGAACTCTAAGCGTGTGGAATAGAATCAATTGGGTTAGACATTATCTTCCGGTTCAGACATCTGTTAGCTGGTCTTTCACCAGATCTCATACCGTTAACAGATGTAGATGGAGATGATATACGAGTATCAGATTTTATCGGTAAAAGATATCATGGGCGGGGGGTCATAATTTATAAATAGTTTGTAGAAGTAGGTTAATTCAACAAAATAGAAAGTGTCCACTTGGCGATGGCTGCTGTTTTTGAAACCGGAAATTGACAACTGCAAGAAGTTAGACTAAAATTCGACCCAACACCTCTTCTCTCAGGAAAACTTTTTTTTCTTTTTTGTCTAGTAACATCAAAAAGAAACAAAGCGATAACTTTTCAAAATAGAAATTTGAAAAAATTAACTGTAAGAAACCTTGTCAGATTTTATTTAGGCAGAGACAAAAAAAAAAGGCTTTTAAAAGAATTTTTTTAACTTGACAGTTTTATTACTTTGTTTAGTAAAGATACTGCCTTTGAAGAGGAGGGGCAGTTTTAATTGTTCTTGAAGTCCATTTCTAGGATATTAGTAAGACGAAAAAATAAAAACAAGTTATAGTTAAAACGCTGTTATGATAAACATCTTATGACAGGCGGAATGCAAGGGAAGCATTATTAAGTCATGTCAATGGAATATTAAACAAACAAGCAGATCTTTTGTAGAAATACTGTCGATCATCATCAGCAGCATCATATCGTATGACTCCGAAGATTCTGTTATAGCATTGGTTTCTCCGATATTTTTCGAGGTCAGAATTCGTTCTAGAAAGATATTGAGTACTTACGGTAGGAACCAAGTGAAGGTTGCCAACATCCTAAGTGAAGGTAACTTTGTGGAACGAATTGGATTTGAACATGGAACACCCAGGTCGCCAGTCCGTGTTGTTAAATGAGAGGATGATTTTATAACAACACATATACTACACTATTCTCCAAAAGAGATAATGCCTGGCAGGATGGTTTACATAACAAAAGAACAAATACCAAACTACCCCGTACATTCCCCACAAAGAGAAGATAATGCTTGAAAAGTTGGTATTATAACAACAAAACAGATACTACTCTTACCCCATGAATTCAATATAGAAGGATAGCTTATTAATCTGTATTAGCGAAGTATACTAGTTGTATGTGCCGGCATTGTCAGGTTGAAACATAATGATGGGTCGAGGGTTTAGTTACGCTCTATTTAAGATACACGGAATAATTAGCTTCTTACAATATTGCTGAAAGTGGAAAAATGTCAGATTTATGGAAGCGTAAAACACATCCATTTTTTTCTTTGAAAATTAAACGGGAAATAACTCTCATAATTTAAAGGGGGAATAACTGTCACAGCGTAAATCAATAAACTTAATTGCGTTTTTAAAGGCAAATGAGTCGGCTAATAATAATTGAAAATAAATTAAATTAAGTATAAATTAAATTAAAAATAAATTAAATAAATCCATTTTAAGTAATATTTCTAAATAGAACATTCAAAACAGGTATATTGAAACACACAATTAATAACATCAATCAAAATAAGTTTTCTTAAATGTAATATGCAAATGAGGCTACTCATTGAATGTAGATTACTTTTGAATAAATAGTATATATAGAAGTAATTCTTGAATGAAAGTCAGTGAACGTCCGTTTTTAGTATGAAAATTAATTTGTGAAACAGCGTACCTTTTGTACATATTATTTAAATTGTGAACGAACAAACAGGAATATGACTTTATTATAATATATTGTACTAGCGGGGCTGGGCGCTTTGCCTGGGCGTAAAATACGCTTAAATATGATATTTTAATTTGTCCAGATTTCGTATATACAGGGTGAGGAAGAGGAACTTGCTTTTTTTTGGAATATGAATTAAAACAAAAAAGCAAGTTGCTCTGCCCCATTTTTACAAAAGTGAAAAAAAAAGTATTTAGGTGCCATCAGCTAGAATCGAAACTAAAACTGCAGCATTCAAAGCTGTATCACTGTGCGAACGTGACTCGCATATAAACGGATTAAGATATATAAATTAAAAATAAACTATAGGGCCTTGTGCCTAATTTTGTTTGCTGTAGATGTTGCAATGTTTTGTGAAAATTTATTTTTAATTTATTTTTATCAAGATTTTGTGTACGTTTGCCGGAAATAAAATATATAAATAAGATGAATGTACAAAATGATTAACGATTTTTTAAAAAAACTTTGACCCATTTTTGACCCCTTGAAAGCAATTTTAACCGACTAAAGACCCATAAAAGAACAGCCCGTAAAAAAATCCAATCATTTGAAGCCCATAGCGCAGCTCTGCGACTTTTAGTTTTAGGAGGAGATAGAGTTTGAAAATACGGAGCCAGAGAGAAAGACCGAGAGATAGAGCGACAGACAGACAGACAAACATATAGTCGTTTATACATTAGATTTGGCTGTATTTTTCCCTCATTCTGTGTGTCCCATAGCATTGAGTTTAGTAAATGCGTTTTCAATTAGAGAGTGATGAGGATAATAAAAATATATACTAAAAATAAAAACGTTTAGCTAACATTCAAAGGGATTCTGTTGGTAGTAATACCATTTTACCAACACTGTTTCTTCAGATGTTATTTATAAAGTTTTTGTTTTAGACTGTTTGTATTCTATTTTGTAACTATTTTATTCTTTGGGTTTTGAAATGTTCTGTCCTAAAGAATTTTCACCCAGTGAAATTGCCCTAATTTTATTTTTTATTTTATTTATTTATTTATTTATTTATTTTACAAAATGTCTGCCATATAATATTTCAGTGATTTAATTTGGAAGCCTCGACCTTGAATGTTGCTTAATCTCGTCTTTTTTTTTGCATTAATTGTAACTGGATGAGATGATTGTATTTCCAAGTTTTATTCCTTGATTAAACGCTACATTATTATAAAGAAATGGTGATACCTCATGTTTAAATAAAGTAGCGACTTTAAAATTTCTAGAAGGTCAACATAATGAATAACACTATAGAGAAAGCAAGCTTGCAGCTATTATTTGCAGTACAGACACACATATACACACACATATATACGCACATATGTACACACACAAACAGACACACATGTAGCTGTGCGAATTTTTTCCCTTTGACTATGATGTGACCCCAGTAAAATGGTTGATGAAAGCTTACAGTGGGGTTGTTTACATTACATTGTTTTGTTTTGTTTAAACCTGAAACCGATATTATGTTCTCATCTTCTGTATTACAATTAATAACACACACACACAAACACTCACACACACACACACACACACATATATATATATAAGTACATTTTTTATTTTCTGAGGAGTATAGGTATGAAAAATTCAATATTGACATATAAATAATTGATTGTTTCTGCGTAAGGAAACTGCTCTGTAAAATGTACACTAGTTTTAATAAACTGAAAGAACTGATGAATAAAACCTTTGAACTTGGAATGTAGCTCTCTCTCTCTCTCTCTCTCTCTATATATATATATATATATATATATATATATATATATGTATGTGTGTGTATATATATGTGTATATATATGTATATATATATGTATATATATACACATATATATGTATATATATATGTATATATATGTACATATATATATGTATATATATGTATATATATGTATATGCATATATATGTATGTGTTAGATGGTCACTACTTATCAAGGCCCAAGGGCCATTCGAGGATAAGAGTTAATGGTGGCCGATGATACAACATTGTGGAACTTCAGGGATGGATTATTTAAGAGAATAGCTCAATAAGAGCTTATTTACATTAGACTTGAAAAACAACGATGTTATAGTCAGCTAGGAAGCAGTATCGCGATCGTGTGTTTCACAGACAGACAGTTCTAAGAAAGAAATTTTGCTCATAACATTTTCATTTAGTTTTAGGCACTGATAGAGAGTAAGGGAAATTATTGACAGTTGTTGTAGCCAGATGAGTGTTTGTTGCCAATGTTTTGCAGCTAGTACGCATAGATTGGCTCTTGTAAAAGCAGAAAATTGTGTCGGGAGTGAGATACTTCCTGAAGCGGTATATATATATATATATATATATATATATATATATATATATATATATATATATATATATATATAGTAGCGCCCAAAAGTAAGGGACAAAATTTTACAACCTAATATTTGTTAGAAATAATGTGAAAAAGCTGAAATTTTGACAACTCGTAGTCTCGTTGTCATCCATAACATACTAAAATTTGAATCATTTGCAAATGATAGAAGAAAAATTATAACAATTATTTATTCCTTTTCAAAATAGGAACGTCCAAAAGTCAGGGACAAAATTGAGAAAAACAATGTAAACGCCCCAAAAACAAAAAAAAAAAACAATAAAAATACATGTACAATGTTATTTGTTTTTGTTTTTGCGATATGTTTTGAATGAATTAAGTTATTTACGAAAGTGCATTTTTACCTAAAATAATTTTCCCTTTAACCAATTTGGTACCTCCATATGGGGAGCGGCATGTATATATATTTTTATATATAATTATCCACTGACACGTGTTTCATCGTGTACGTATCTACGTCTCTCTCTCTCTCTCCCTCTCTCTCTCTCTCTCTCTCTCTCATATATATATATATATATATATATATATATATATATATATATATATATATATATATGTATATATATATATATATATATATATATATATATATAATTAACAAAAACTGGCAAACAGTTTTTTTTTCTCCGGGGAACACATACACATATCCGTCTCTGATGAGTTGTTTGGTAAATTTCTGCTATTCACTGAAACACGTGTAAGGCGTGCTACATTTACATGCTGCTAAAATACTATTAGTGTGAACTCTTGTCTATGTTAAAAGTATTTACATGTAATGATGTTAAAATTTAGCTTTTGGATATCTAATATTGTTACAATTAAGAACCTGAGAAGAGAAAGAAATAATTGGAACGGTGACAAACAAGCTGCGCTTAATGAAAAGGATGGGTGTAAGAAATCAGGTTAATGAAGTTTTTTTTTTTTTTTTTCGTTAATAGACTTGTTTACATCTACCTATTTTGCATCTGGTATGATTTGCATAACATAGGATCTGGTCGTCATAGCATGAAGATTATTATGCTGTCATAATTGCCTGTTTTGGTCTTCAGGATTTTATTTTAATAAAATATATGTATAATAATATTGCTGCTGTTGCCGCTGCTGCTGCAACGCTTTTCATTCTGGTGGATTAAGTCATGACCCTCATTATAAAGGTCTGTTCACTGGAAATGAGACGTCATGCTAGTGGAACAAGCAAACAAGATCAGGCGAATAGTTAGACCTTTGATAAAAATTCAAGTTTGTTTTATTATTATTATTATTATTATTATTATTATTATTATTATTTTAAAGAAGCCATTGAAACAATAAAAATTAGGAACACGATTAATACTGAAACTGAATTTTATTCAATAATAACTTTAAAAAAGAACAATGATTAATTAAAAATGAAAGGCTGCGTGTTTCTGCATTAAAGTAAATAAACATCGCATGGATTTTAAAGACCAAAATTCGTTTACTTTCACTGAATAATTTTAAAAAATCTTTTACGTATTTATTTAAATATAATATACAAAAATAAGATATGCCGATAATATATATATATATATATATATATATATATATATATATATATATATATGAATATATATATATGAATATATATATATGTGTATATATACATATATAATGTACACACGTATACAAATACATATATATACATATATAAATATATACATATATATACATGTATATATGTATACATATACATATATATGCATACATATACATATATATACACATATATACACAGATATACATATATATATATATATGTGTACATATATATACATATATACATACTTATAACATATACATATATATAAATATATATAATATATAAATATATATATGTGTGTATATATATATATATATATATAATAGAAAAATCATATTATTGAAAATTAATTCCAATTTTCAAAAATATATTAAAAACCTATAAAAGAGGTTTACCAAATTTTTAATTAGCCGACAAAAACTATGTATATAAACTTGAAAGACCTTATTCCGTGGAGTCTCGAAAAATGCAATTCTTCTCATCAGAGGAAAGAAGGTTTGCAAAATATACAATAAATTTTGCAGATTAATGCCTTAAAAGAAACTACAAATATGAATTGCATCATATTTGCTTAAAGATTTTAACAGTTATTGGAAGTTTATAGATTTATAATGATTATGAAAGCAGGACAAAAGAATAAGAAAACTGAATATATACATGTGTGTGTATGTTTGTGTGTGTGTGCACACATATAGTTACATATGTATATCTATATATATGTCGTAATTTAAATTTATAAATTAAAAATACAAAAAATCTGTAAATTCCATACCAAGTCGTAAATCACACTCTTAAACCATTGTACATTTATTTTAGTCACGTTCTTAACATGTTAAAACGTTTTTTTTTTACACACGAAACGATTCACTATTTCAAGTAATTTAAATGTAATTTGAACTGAAGCATATAAAGGTATCAAGATTTTAAACGAAACTAATCAAAAACTAATTGAAGACGACTAAAGAAAATCAGTTGAAAGTACTTACAAACAAAACAAAAATAAACAGATGAATGAAAACGACTACGGAACTTTCCTACACAAATTCGACCAAGACACAAGAAAGACCACTCGAAAATGAAAAAATTACAAAAAAAAAGATCATTAAGCAAAAGCACTCCGTGCTATTTAACAATATCTGTCCGTATGAAAACATGCTGCCTAAATACACAATATATATATATATATATATATATATATATATATATATATATATATATATATATATAGTCTTTGAAGTTTTTAACATTTGAAACCACACAAAAAATTATTTTTTATCATTCATCAAAAAAAAAAAAAAAACATCCAGTCAGTAAGTCATTTAATCACCTGCAATCACTGCATCAACTCTCTAATTTACTATAATACCAATTTTTATATTTTTTAAGGGATCATCAGTTGTTTACCATGAAACACTGTTTCGGGGATTTAAAAACAAAACAGTGTATTACATCATGGCTCCCCAGCAGTGTTGATCAAACACCACCACCCTTAATCTTAGGAAGAAGACAAGTTACAAAAAAATTTTTTTCCCCAATTTCCTATTCTTAATTGTAATTACTAACCTTATCATAGTATAAAAATGAATTTCTTACCTGTGCGATTCATCAATTTCCACATTTAAAATGGATACATTTTTTAATTTTTTAATTTATCATTCTTGTATTTATAAGATTTGGATTAATCCATTTAACTACTTATCACCCCCACTATAGTTAGTAGTTTGTATATTTACATTCTTATTTATTTAAAATTAGATATATAAAGGTTAAAAATATTTTATTTTTACATATATACATTTTTTTTTTTTTTTTTTAACTATATAAATTTATTATATGTAATTATAAATACATTTATACATTGCTAATATAGTTTTGGATTTCCTTTATCAATATAATCTGGTTTATCTTAAACGATTCAAAAGCATCAGGATAACGAACAAATGCTTTGTTTAACTGTTTAAATATTTTATTTTTATCTCCACCTTGTTTTATCATCCTTATTACTAAGCTAAAAACTGGTGGTATAAAATCTGTTAATTTTAGAGTAACGCGAGCTATTCTCAAAAACTCTGACATAATGGTTCCATAAAACACAAAAACGGGACAGGTGCTATCCTTATGGGGCATACGTACTATTTTAAAGGGGAAAGCGTTTCTTTTATCAAATATTTTATAAAGAAAAATTCCATCCTCAATTTTTATATCTAAATCCAGAAATGTAGCCTGTTGTCCTCTATGTTCACAATTTAATTTTAGTTCGTTTGGATATATAAGATGTTTATTTTTTTCGAATTCATCATTATCGTTTATGCATATAAGGTCATCTATAAATCTCCTACACCCATGAAAGTTATATGTTTTAGATATATCTGTTTTTAATAATGATGACATATATATATACTCGAGTCTATGTAAATACAAATTTGCCCAAAATGGTGCCGGATCCAATCCCATTGGGATACCTATCGTTTGGAGTAATATTTTATTTCCTATTTGAAAATAGCATTCTTTAATAAGATGGCTTACAAGCATTTTTAAAATACCTTTAGAAATACTAGTTTTGCTATTTTTATTTTTACACCAGAAAGCATTAGAGTTTGAAAAGTCTATATATTTACCTTTTCCACCTTGAAAAGCCAAATCTACAGTATCATTTAATTCTTTTATAAGTTTTTCGTGCGGAATTTTAGTATATAGCGTACTAAAATCATAAGTAGCTATAGATTTTGCTTTTATTCTGGAATTTATTTTATCTAATTTTTCTTTCACTGGTTTGGAATTATTTACTACCCAAAATAGATTTATATTACTATAGAATTTACTTTTCAGGTGAAAATTATTTATTTGATTTATAATTAATTTAAATATTTTAGATATAGCTTTACTTAGAGGTTTAGTGATGCACGTCTTTGAACCTACAATAAATCTAGCCCCAACTGGATTTTTATGCATTTTAGGTATCCAATACATACATGGAAGATTTTTGTGTTTATCTTCTAACTTTAATCCTACTTTTTCATTAATAATACTATTATTCAAAATAATACTATCTAAATTACTATTACTTACTTTATAAGTATCCGAATCGTTTCCTATAAGTCCTACTTCTATCAATAACCGTTGTATATAATATTTTTTACATATAAAGGCTATATTGTTTGCCGCTTTATCAATCGGAACTATTACGAACTTTTCTTGAAGTATTTTAAGTTCCTCCCGTATTTCTGAATTTTTTAAAAGAGGATTGGTTTTTCTAGGGCGTTTAAATTGTTTTATATGTTTAACCTTTTTATTTACGCATTCAATTATACTATTTTTCCATGCATCAAACGTAGACTGTGCTAATTTATATTTCTTTACCATAGACATAATAAAACCTTCTAGTGCTTTAGTAACTTCTTTAACGCATTTAGTGTAATTTAGGCATTTAGGTTCTCTATAATTTGGACCCTTACTAAGTAGTTTTCTTAATTTCGAATTATTTACTATATTTAAATCTCCTGTAATTACATGTTTTATCTCATTATTACAGAACGGAGAGGAATTACATTCACATTCTGGAATATTTATATTATTATCTTTTATATTTATATGTTCTACCGTTTTCTTATAATTAAAAATCTTATTATAATACATATATATATATAAGAATGAAAGATAAAATCATTGCATATTAACTTGGTTTATATAATTATTTTCATTAACAAATAGAGATATATATATATATATATATATATATATATATATATATATAGTATGGTTACATATGTGCATACATGTTTCAATCAAATCTTACTCTAAGGAAGCCTACCTAATCCCACCGAAAAAAGAAGTAACACTAAAACCAAAATCAAGATTCATTCATTATATGAACTATACCAACCTCCATTTTTTCCGGGTTTATATCACATCCACAATATCTTTTTGTATACAAAATGAATAAATCTTGATTTTTGTTTTAGTGTTGGGCCTCTCTAATTTGAGATTCCACTGAAACATGTATGCGCATATGTAATCAGTTATGTTTTTATAATAAATATACTCTCTATCAACTCTACCTCTATTGAGCACTTTTTAATAAACACAGAGACTTCAGTGGATCTGCATCTAGGAAATGAAACGATACAATCATTATACACACACACACACACACACATATATTAATATATATATGTGTGCGTGTGTGTGTGTGCGTGTGCGTGCGTGTGTGTGTGTTTATATATATAAATGTGTGTGTGTTTATATATATGAGTGTGTTATATATATATATATATATATATATATATATATATATATATATATATATATATATATATATATATATATATATAACAACGCTTAAAAATAATATACAGAAAACCCCTATAGGCCCCTTCCGCGGACAAACTCATCAGGAGTTAATCATTGGTAAATCACGGTAAGTCAAGTACGATAACCATTAGGCTAACTTGATATGATCTTTAAAATACGTTTTCAAATCAATTTATACTTAACATAAGGAAGCTGTCATGTTTCACGACCGCGCATGGCAGCCATGAACCAGCTGAAAAAAGAGAAAAATTTGTTTACCTCCACATACTAATTTTTCAATTTTGACCCCTAGCCGCCCTTTTTCCCCGATTGAAACCGATTAAACTGACCGAAACTGTTGTAATTTGTGGTTGTTGCTATTGCTGCAACGGTGTCCATCGTGGTGGGTTGAACCGGCTTGTCTCTTGCCTGCACTACCTGTCGAATTACAACGGCTCATGCATAGCAGTCTTGAGTAAGGTCGAATTACAGACGAGACAGAGGGATAAAAAAGAACAAATCAAGTTATGTGTTCATGGACCTTTCGTCTTAATTGCAAGACTTCTTCTGCATGAATGCCAACTCCAACAATAACAAGAGAACGTTTCTACTTAAATGTATACAAGGAAAAATCATCAAGAAGAAGTCTTACAATAAAGACAGAACGTTAATGGACACATGACTTTGTTTTTTTCTTATCTCGCTCTCTCTCTCTCTCTCTCTCTCTATATATATATATATATATATATATATATATATATATATATATATATAATAAAAACTAAAACACATATTTGCTCTGCAATAGTATTGAGCACTCTTCAAGTTTTTACTAATTACCAGTTTTACCAAATATATATATATATATATATATATATATATATATATATATATATATATGGTTTTTGTTGTTGATTTTTAAACGATATTAAGGTTAACGTCTCCGCCTGTTTTTCTTAGCAAGTCTCACATTTTTTATTTGGACGTATTTATTTATTTATTTATTTATTTATTATTTTTAAAAGCAGTAGTCTACGGACACGCCTGTTTCGGAGCCCTACTCCTCTTCAGCGTAGCTTGACTATTGTTGAGATTCGAACCTACAATCTTATGTATTTCAGTCCAGCGCCCTAACCTATTACGCTATGATGCCATAGACATTTACTATATATATATATATATATATATATATATATATATATATATATATATATATATATATATATATATATATATATATATATATAAAAAGCTGAACGTCTGTATGTGTGTCTGGTAACGAATAGGCTCCTATATGGTTGACTATTATAG
>NC_136510.1:77620487-77635487 GCF_053919585.1 Euprymna scolopes
TAAAACAAAAGAAAAAGCCGAGTCGGATTTATTTATTTGATACTTGTACTGTTTAATCAAGACATTAAAAAATTAAGATATCGAAAAAAAAAAGTTTAAATTGTACGTATCTGTTATGGAATGCAATTCTCAAAAAAAAATCCGCTTAATTTCAAGTAGTTTTTTTTTCAACGAAAAAACAATTTGTTATGATACCGAGCAAAAGGTTCGATTTTTAGGAAGAAAAGCTAGTATTGAAGATTGGATGGGGAGGGGGTGTCGGCGCTTTAACTTGAGTTATCTCCCCGTGGCGTGTTAAAAATTTCCAAGATGTCTACCTTCAACGTGCTGTCATAAAAACGTGTTTATCCAATGTAAAAAGAAAAAGAAAAAGAAAAAACTACTCGATCAAATTAAGTGATTTTTTTTCGGAGATCTTCAATCCAAAACGGATACGTACAATATAACCTTTTTTCGATATTTTCATTCTTTAATGTCTTCGTTAAACTGTACAAGTACCTTTTTTGTATAACAGGTTTCCAATAATAAAAATATATTCATATAATAGAATATATGACTCTTGAGATAATAAATTTTTGTTTGTTTGTTCTTTTGCGACGGTACCAGACAGCGTGTGGGTCCGAGAGAAGTCTGAACTGTAACGAACACTGTTCAAACGTAACGAAGACGTTACAGAGAATTCCTTATTACGGCACTGACTTAATCGAATAACAACTTTAGACCAGCACAATGTGCAGTGGGTGCACACATGCATTTTCGTATGAATGTTGCTTAGAGAAAGGAAAAAGAAGTATTTGTTTTTTTTTATTGAGTTGCGATGTGTAAACGAGATTTAGTCGTCTGTGAGCAGAAGCACAGTTTCTTTTTTTTTTTTTTTTCGTGTGGGTTGGGAGAAAGACATTTTCTAGAATCAAAACTACATAAGGACTTAGATCAAAATTAGCTTAAGGATTCTAGACATAAAATTTAGTATCATAACATTTTGGATTTTAAATTTTGTACGGCAGGCATAAAAGTGGTGCAAAACTGTTCTTTGTTCCGGGAATTAATTTTTCTATTTATTTTACCAACTAATCATGATACTTGATCGATTTTTCTTTCTTTGGTAATAAATGTTTACTACCCAGTTATGTTATGCAGAAACAATCAACTAACTTCTAAGACAATTACAAAATTATCGGTTTAAAAAAAACAGGCTAAAAGGCGAGAAGTTATAAAAAAAATTTCTTTAAAAAAAATAAAAAATAAAAAATAATGATGATAATAATAATAATAATAATAATAATAATAATAATAATAATAATAATAATAATAATAATAATAATAATAATAAACCACGGTGAAAAACAGAAATGACGACAAAGGGAGATAATTCGTTGATTGCAGTGTAATTTAATTAATTTCGGAATTAAACAAAAAGAAATCTGATTTTTTTAAAAAGAATCGACGCCTGCCACTTAAAAGGAGAATGATCGCAACTGGTCCATCCTCTTCGAAAATGTTTTTTTTGTTTGTTTGTTTGTTTGTTTATTTTATTATTTAAATTATTTTTTTAGAAGTAAAACGATTTTCATTGGAAAACAATGTCTGAAAAGTTAAATTTTACGCCAGTTTAAGTTCTCAGAAATCAAGGGGCTCTCTTCTGGTGTTAACACTTGAATTTTATGTGAGCTACACCCATATTCGAGTGTTCAATTAAGATGTTCTTCCGCGGTATAATCACGTTGACACACTGGTTCTCGCGAGATCACGGAAGTTAAGCAACGTTGAGACTGGTCAGTACCAGATGGGTGACCAATTTAGGAATTCCAGGCGCTGTATGTAGGATGACGTCGACACCTCCCTGCAAGAGTTACAAAAATATAATGTCGTCATCTTCCCTAACGGGAATATACATGCGACTGGAGAGCGCTTGTGAATTTCATACTCCTGTGGAACTTCCTTCTTTGGAGGAAGCCGGTTAAACTTGCATAGGATTAGTGCTGTTTCCATTTTTTCCATGTTCCTCCACCTTTCAAATGTGGAGTTAATAAAGAAGTGAAGAACACCAATATTCTTCTCCCTAATTGATAATTTAATTATGTTATCCATATATATAAAGGGCAAAATGTGTGTGTGTGTGTGTGTGTGTGTGTGTGTGTGTGTGTGTGTGTGTGTGTGTGTGTGTGTGTGTGTGTGTTGCAAAAACTTTTGACAGAGGTGACGGATCCTGACTATTTTGGTATCATTTTAAAGCTCAGTCCTTCGGACAACAAATATCGAAAAATTGGCCAAAAGCATTTATTCCTTCACCCTTCCTCCTTTCGATTGACTACGTTTAATTTAAACGCTCTCCACTTCCACTTGCGCGATGGAGACATCGACTAAGACGTTACGCTTTTTTTCACCTTTTTTTCCTCCTTCGCATTATGGGTTCAAGCCTGCCTGGCTACTAACACTTTTTTTTTTGTTACCCTTAACCTCCACACACCTGGGCAACGTTGGGGACCCCCGCTAATCTATATATAAAACTCAGTGTCTGTGTGTATGTTTGTGCGTGCCTTATAGGAAAGTGGTTAGAGAATCTACATAAAATCTAAATGTGTATTTCTATGTAAAATTAATCAATGGGAAGACAATGGAAGTGTTCACGGATGTCTAAGTGCACATATAAGAAGGCTATGGAGCAGATTTTGTCAGGAAGTGAGAGTCTTTCAGCCATGATTTGAAAAGAAAAACACTGTGATTTCAATGTATTCTTTCCACTCGGCATTGCCTTTCAAAATTATTTAACGTTTCTTACTCTTAAGCTTCTCTTTGGATTATGGAGAGGAGAGGACCAAATGCTCAGGAAGAGTGGGTTTAATAGTGCTCCATACGCATCCCTAATTTTACTTGGGTGATTTCAGCAGCGCTCTAAATATAAGATTACAGGATTAGATTTGGTAAGTGGTATAAAGTCATCCCAAAGTGCTCAATATCCTAGATACAGTAGGTGTGTTTAAACGCAGTATTATCCATGAGAAAGAAGTTCTCTATGTTTTGTTTAATCGGTGTTGCTGAAACGCCATACTATTAATAATACAGCATTTTTTTTTACAAAGGGATTACCACATTTCAAGGCCTGGAGCCCACTCGAGGATAAGGATTATTGTAGTCATTGGGACAGTAGCATAGTAATTTTTTGTGGTGGAAATTTAGTATTATTAGGTTATTTATTAGGTTGTCCGGAAAATAATGGCCAATTTTAGAGAAAAAAGGATTTATTAATCAAATGGATGACACTAGACATTTAAATTAGTCAAAGTATGATCCTTGAACAGCCATGCATTTTTGCCATCTATCAACTAGATCATTTATGCCTCGTTGATAAAAATTCTTTGGCTTAGATGCTAAGAAATCTTTGAAAAAAGATTCAACCTCTGCATTAGATCTGAAAGTTTTGTTGCTTAAAAAAGCGGCTAAATGCTTGAAAAAATGGTAGTCCGTGGGAGAAAGATCTGGAGAATAAGGAGGATGCTGTAAAGTTTCGTATCCCAAGTCTGTGAATTTCTGCAGTGTCATTCTCGCAACATGACGCCGCGCATGATTGGACCACACATATTCACTAATGCAGGTCTCAATTTTTGTAAATAATGATGCATTTCTTCGAGTTGATTGCAGTAAACCTCTGCCGTGATGCTCTGATTAGCATCCAGAAAGCGGTAATGAATAACACCAATTTCACACCACCAAACAGTCAGCATAATCTTCTGTTGGTGAAACTTTGGCTTTCGAAAATGTTTGGGTGGTTCATCACAATCAAGCCATTGACCTGATCGTTTCCGATTATCAGAAAGGATCCACTTTTCGCCACAATTAATGTTTCGCAAAAAGAGCATCGGGCACACTTCAAAACATCGAGCTTGTTGATTTTCATTGAGCTCATGTGGGACCCATTTGTCGAGCTTTTTCACCTTGCCAATTTGCTTCAGATGGTTCGACACTGTTGAACTGCTGACACCAAGTTCCCGAGACATTTCCCTGGCACTTTGCCGTGGGTTTTGCCCAACAATGGCTCTTAAATTTTCATTGTCAAGATTAGATGGCCGTCCTCTGCCTTCTTCATCTTTAAGGTTCTCATCACCACTACGAAATTTCTGAAACCACCTTCGTACTGTTCTATCACTTGTGATGCTTTCTACCCATGCCCTATTGATATTTGCAGTTGTTTGAGAAGCATTGTTACCAAGCTTCAACTCATGCAGGAAGAGTAATCGTAAGTCTTCTTTTCTCATATTCCAAATTATGGGCTCATTCACTCATAAAACGTTTTCTGAAATAAAAAAGTAAGAAATTATTAAAGAGCACATATCAATCAATAATCATGTTGATGTTTACCTGAAATATAATAAAAATCCTATGATAAAATCCAATTTCAGAACAGACTTCATGAAATGGCCATTATTTTCCGGACAACCTAATACAAAGATGGTTCATTAAAAACTTATTTATGTTGGACTTGAAGATGACAATATTGTTGTCAGCTGGTAAGCAAACCAGCGGAACAAAGTTCCACAGGTGGGCAGTTCTAGGAAAGAAGTTTTGTTTATGAAATCTATGTTTAGGTTTAGACACCGATAGAAAGTGGAGCAATTTATTGATAGTGAGTTTGGCTAGACAAGTGTTTTTTGTGGAAGATTGGTGAGGGAGAGACCATAGGTTGGAGCTCAGTCGAACAAAGTGCTCAATATCATAAATAGAGCAGATATGTTTACTCGGCATTGCCTGTGAGTCATCATTATCTTAGAGTAATCCTACACAGAGCAAGAGTTTTTAAACGCTAAGTTGCCCAGGAAAGATATTTCCACTGTATTTTGCTATACTATTGTATACCAGAAAACATATTCGGCACTGCTCAGGAGTCAGTGTTCAATATCGTTGATAGAGCAGGTGTTTGCAATAATATAGTATTCCTTTTTCAATGTAGTATATGTTTAGTGTAGAAGGGGTAAACTAAAATAAATATGAGTTTCATTATATTATTAAGGAAGAGATAAGTTGCTCAGGAATAAATCCAAACTAATATAGATTGCATGATATTTTAAAGAGAGAGAAATGGGCTGGGACGAAGTTAAAGAGGGATGGGTAGAGCGATCTGAAAAAAAAACAAGAAGGGGGAGAGAGTGAAAATAAATATATATAAATATAAAAGTGTTATACTTTTTAACCTCTTCTATTTTGTTTTTTATGGTCCTAGGCAACGCTGGGTAGCCCTGCTAGGAAAAGATTTCATTTGGTCTGGTCGAGTAACCAGCTTAGTGCTGTTACGTGAGTAACATCCCTAGAAGGTATACCATTCCTCATATTAGCCAGTATATAGCCATGTCAATGGGATCTTATTTGGGTTGGAAATGTTATTTTTATTTTTATAATATTTAGTTAGGGTTTACTTGTATAGTGATGTATCCTTATGTCAGGTTGCCCTGACAAACCTAGGTACAGAGAGATTGAAGATACTCGAGGGTGGTGCTGCACGCGCGCACGTGTGTGTGTGTGTGTGTGTGTGTGTGTGTGTGTGTGTGTGTGTGTGTGTGTGTGTGTGTGTGTGTGTGTGTGTGTGTGTGTTAATAATACAACTAAAGCGATCGGCGTAATTACATAAGAGTGGCACACCTCTCTTTCATAAAACTTCTAAAGGGGTAATTTTAGTTTATCAGTGTAGAGGCGAAGATCAAAAATGGTGGCCAAAGTCGAAAATGATGGCTTAAGTCCAAAATGGTGGCCAAACACAATTAATTAAATGATTTTCTTGAAATAGAAAGTCAATTTCTAATAAAAACAATGGAAACTCAAAGAATAAAAAAAATAAATAAAAACTTAATCGGGTTATGTAATCAAAATGAGCACAAAATCGATTGAACACAAAATTCTCAAATTATATAGAAGACACAAGACAAACAAGTGCTTTAAAACTTGTGAGAATTTTTTTTATCCTCAAAGAAAATTTCAATTCTTGCACAGAGCAGAAGAACTTCTTTCCTTCCCCCATAGTGCTCCAGCCATAGTGGTGTATATATATATATATATATATATATATATATATATATATATATATATATATATATTAATGAAAACAAAGCGGTGTAGTGTTTACCTGATATACGCAATGGTAAACTTCAAACTAATATAAATAACAGTATTTATATATAGAAAATATAATCCCATCCGAATTAAAAAAAGCTCAATACGCAATAGAGAGTAGAGCTTATTATAAAGAAAAGAAAATTAAAAGTTGAATCAATCAAAATTTATTATTCGACTGAATACTCCAAAAAACAATTTACAAAGTCCTTATTCCGCAAAGTCTGTCCCTAGTTAAATGGGACCTAATAGTAAAAAAAGAGAATTCCAATATGAGAACCTTCATCCTCGGCTTAATTAGAAAAAGACTTCTTTTTGTACTACTGCACTGCCCGGAAAAAAAAAAAAAAAAAAAATTTTCATTATTTCAGCTGTTTTGAAAACTTTCCGATCGGATTATATGCATCGTCATGCAGGACTTTATTTTGGAATACATTCTATCTAAAGAACTATTTTGCATTTTGGATCAACTTGAGAGGAGTTTTATGCAAGCTGAAATATTATGCGTGGTTTGTTTTTATATTTAGTTTTTTTACATATCCAACATTTTTTCACTTTTTTTTATTTGGCAATTACAATAAATTTTTATTTGGTAACTACAATAAATTGCGGTTTCACTTAATGCCTTAACTAGCAAATTCTAGCATTGCTACAAATATAATTTGCTGATTTCTTTATGTCCTCTGATAAGAATAATAATAAGAATAGAATTCTTTGAAACTCCGCGGAATAAGGACTTTGTAAATTGTTTTTTGGAGTATTCAGTCGAACAATAAATTTTTATTGTAAAGTTCAACTTACAGTTTTAATTTTCTTTCTCATATATATATATATATATATATATATATATATATATATATATATATATATATATATAAAACACTCCATGAACCGTCCGGCCGCACTTACTTGGATCTTGTCCATCAAAAACATTGTTGCCATGGAAACCAGCTTGTATTTAATAAAACTGGCGAGAGGGGGCACCCGGCTTTGCCCAGGCGTAAAATACGCTTAATATGATATTTTAATTCGTCCAGATTTCGTATATATTATTAGAGAGTCGGGATTTTAAAAATAAAAAGTATTTGGGTGCCATTAGCTAGAATCCAAACCGATGGCAAAACTGTAGCATTCAAAGCTCGTGACGTTACCACTGTACCAATGTGACACGCATATGAATTGATTAGAAATAAACTAAGATGAATGTACAAAATGTATAACGATTTTGTTAAACTTTGACCCAATTTTGACCCCTTAAAAACTATTTTAACCGGCTACATAACCCATAACAGAACGGTCCGTAAAAATCCAATCTTTGAGACCCCCTTAGTACTGCTCTGCGACTTTTAGTTTTAGAGTAGGTACAGTTTGGAAATAGGAAGACAGGCAGACATATAGCCTTTTATATATTAGATTAACACTCCTTTCCACAGTCCAACAATATTGAATGCAAATAAACTTCAGTCTTTGTTTAATTTGTAGACATCGTAGTCTCAATCATGAAACTATGTTTTGTTATGTTTTGGTTTCGGTTTCGATTCTAGGTGATGGCACTCAAATAATTTATTTTTACTTTTGAAATCATGACTATATAGTGGGTATAATATAATATGAAATAATTGATTCTATAATAATGAATATAAAATCTGCGTAAATTAAAATATCATATTTAAGCGTATTTTACAACCGGACAACGCCGGTGCCCCTGCTACTATATATATATATATATATATATATATATATATATATATATATATATATATATATATATATTCCAGGTTAATATTTTTCACTAATGAATTTTTAACGAAGTTCATACAAGAGTTCTTAATACCGAAGTAGGGCAAGAGATATTTTTATTTATTTTACATAAGCATTAATATGTCGCCACACATTCATGAGCATGTTTTGGTCTGTCGCTTACAAGTCACTAGAGACCTCTTCAGGCGATGTTGTCTACATAAAAGTTTTGTATAAGCAATCTTGCCTAAAAAAAAGTCTCTAGCTACTTGTAACTGATAGACCGAAACATTTTCATGACCGATTTATAAGTGCTTATGTAAAACATAAAATATGTGTATATATATATATATATATACTTGTTTATTGTTATATAAACATGCTCACATCCCGCTGCTACAAATAGCCACTTGTTTCAATCAAACAACAGATATCATCAGGCAGCGACTTGACTATTCAAAAGTTCAATGAATAATGGATTTTTATTTTAGGTAGGAACTCTTTAGAAGTTGGAGTTAAAAAAACTTAAAACACAGGACTTTAATTAAATAAAAAAGTAAAAAGGGAGAGGCAATTTAAATAAAGTTAAAAAATTACAATGGGGAGAGAGTGATTGAGAAGAGAAAAAAGGAATAGAGACAGAAATAGAGAAAGAAAATATAGAGAAAACAAAATAGAGAGAAAAAGAAGAGAGAAAAAAAAATTCTTTACTTCTCCTATCTTATATACCTGTGTGTCTATGTGTATATGTATGTGTCTATGTATTTATTTTATGACCGTGTGTACTTAGATCTATATATTTCTATATTATTTGGTATACCCTCCCATGTTTATTCAATCCATTTGTATGTTTCTATGTG
Organism: Euprymna scolopes; assembly: GCF_053919585.1. Taxonomy (NCBI): domain Eukaryota; kingdom Metazoa; phylum Mollusca; class Cephalopoda; order Sepiida; family Sepiolidae; genus Euprymna; species Euprymna scolopes. The sequence goes on from NC_136510.1 coordinate 77,629,190, forward strand.
TGTATGTATCTATCTGTACCCTTGCCAAATTATTTGTATTCTTATGTATTTCTATATATATAATTTATGTAAATTATACATATTTATGTGTGTGTATATATGTGTGTGTGCGTTGTTGTTTATTAGTATATGATTGTGTGCATATATTTGTGTATTTTTTGTATGTATGTGTATACATAAGATTATATATATATATATATATATATATATATATATATATATATATGTGTGTGTATGTATATATATGTATATATATATATGTATATATGTGCTTATTAGTATGTCGGTTGGTTCTCTGTGAGTATATACATATGTATCTTATTTTTAATTTGGGTACTATCTACCTGTGCGTCGCTATTTTTGAGTATTTCGTTGATTTAATTACTTCTTTTGCCTGAATATATTTATAGGTAAGTGTACTTGTATCTGTGTTATTAGTAATCTGGTATTGAATGTATTATTTTGTGATTTAATATGACTTTATATCGATACTTAAATAGCTTAAACTTCCAACTTAATAGTATAGTTACACCTTTACTTATGTGCATGTATATGTATATATATATATATATATATATATATATATATATATATATATGTGTGTGTGTGTATGTGTGTGTATATTTGGGTATATATATGTGTGTGTGTGTATATATATATATATTTGTATTGTATTCTTTTTTTATATACATAAATATTAGTAGTTTTTTATTTATAATTATTGGACCTATTTAATTTATTTAATCCCCTCTTATGGCTAAATATGTTATATTAAAAAGATAATAAATATTAATTTTATTCTGTTATTATTATTATTATTATTATTATTATTATTATTATTATTATTATTATTATTATCACTATTATGTTTATTGTTATTAATAATAATTTTAATATTGTTTTATCATTATTTTCTTCTTTTATTCATATATTTATCTAATAAAAACGCGAAAACTTTAAACCTATATCATTTAGCATAAAGGGCCTAATTAATGGTAGACGTATGTTTGAATTGCGTTGATTTTACTTGTGGACGTATGTAAGAGGATAAATATGCTAGCCGAATACATTCACTGCCTTTTTTGACACGTTCATTTCTGACGCTTGGATTGTATCTTCTGTTTGTATTTGTAATAATATGTTTCATTACTGAATTGTATAATTGTTCATAAATTGGTTGACACGCAGATTTTTTTCTTTTTCTTTTTCTTTTTCTTTTTCTTTTTCTATACACTGTCAAATTCTTACTTTCTCTCTTTCCCTATTTAACTAGATCTCATTATTCTTTCCTTTTCCTTCTAGTTCTTATTCTCTTTATTATAACCATTTATTTCTTTTTTCGTTTCTTCTCCATATCATATATATATATGTATATGTATGTGTGTATATATGTATATGTATATATATATATATATATATATATGTATATATATATATATATATGTATGTATGTATGTGTGTATATATGTATATATTTTTTTTTCTCTCTTCTTTTTCTCTCTATTTTGTTTTCTCTATATTTTCTTTCTCTATTTCTGTCTCTATTCCTTTTTTCTCTTCTCAATCACTCTCTCCCCATTGTAATTTTTTAACTTTATTTAAATTGCCTCTCCCTTTTTACTTTTTTATTTAATTAAAGTCCTGTGTTTTAAGTTTTTTTAACTCCAACTTCTAAAGAGTTCCTACCTAAAATAAAAATCCATTATTCATTGAACTTTTGAATAGTCAAGTCGCTGCCTGATGATATCTGTTGTTTGATTGAAACAAGTGGCTATTTGTAGCAGCGGGATGTGAGCATGTTTATATAACAATAAACAAGTATTATCAGCTCTTTTTATTGAGCACTATTTAACAACCTCGTTGAATTCATTAGTCCATTACTTTTGAATATAAAAAAAACCCGAGTATATATATATATATATATATATATATATATATATATATATATATATGGTAAAAATGGTAATTAGTAAAAACCTGAAGCAAATATATATTTTTTATTACCGTTTTATCTGCTTAGTTACACGTGTTTCGATTACCGAATCATATCAGCGATCCAGTAACTTCAGACTTTATAGAAATGGTTATTATGATTTGAAAGACGGTATTAGAAAAAACACCAAAAAAAAAAAAAGAGGGGAGGAATTTTCAATTCTAATTCGACAATAGTTAAGTTTTAAGATTTAATAAACATTGGAAGGTGGTAAAGGGCGAGGGGAGTTTAAAATATTCAACCAGACATGGAAAGGAATAGAAGAAGAGAGAGAGAGAGTGTGTGTGTGTGGAAAAAAGTGTAAGATGGGTAAAACTTTGAAGGTGGAGGAACTAAAAGGAGAAGGAGAAAGACAAGCAGTTAAGGATATGGTGCTAACTTGTAGACTATCGCGGTTAGTTGTTGGATACATGTCATACACACACACACACACACACATACATATATATATATATATATATATATATATATATATATATATATATATATATATATATATATATATACACACTAGCAAAAGTATCCGTCGTTCACTGGGTTCAAAAACAGCCTGCAGAAAATGGATTCTGATTTATGAAAGTATGATAGGTTATGAAAAGGAAGGGTTGTAAAAAGATAGCTTCAAATTTGGAAGTATCAAAACCAAAGCAAAATATGATGAAAGTAAAAATAAAATAGATAAACCCCATAATTTATTATAACATACCTGTTCACACTGAAACACTTATCACAATATTTTGTGAATCTATATTAAAACAACCTTGTTAAACTTTGTGACATATTTCCATTCTATGGAGGTCAGGTGCGAACGAACACCCCATAATTTTATTATACCATATTTCTTCAAACTGAAACATAATTATCAAAGTATACTTACGCAGATAGATATGAAAAGTCTTTATTAAAGTTTGTGCCTATTTCCATTCTATGGAAGCCAGGCGCGAACGCAGATCCCACAATTTTATTATACCATCCTACTTAAGTTAAAACATACTTATCAAAGTATTATTATGTACATCTATATCAAAAACACTTGTAAACGTTTTGTTTTTTTATTTTTTTAATTTTTTATTTCCATACTTTGTGGACCAGGCGCGTACGCAGACCCAACAATTTTAATGAATCATCATTATGCCAGATCAAACATACCCATTCCTGTGTATCGATACATCTTCTATCATTATATGTGATCAGTTTTCTATAATAGTTAACCATATAGGAGCCTATTCGTGACCAGACACACACACAGACGTTCAGCTTTATATTATACTAGCGAGGGGTACCCGGCGTTGCCCGTGGGTTTGGATGTGGGGGGGGGTAAAAAAAAAGTAAGTATGGGGATCGAACCCGAACCGTTGAGGCAAAGTTGTAAATTAAAGTGTGAAAAAAAAAAAAAAAAAACGTGCGACGTTAACCATTGCCCCACCGCGAGATGCTAACTGAAACACGTTTGAATTTATTTAATTTTTTTTTTTTTTTTACAAGGGTGTCACCACTTATCAAGGCCCAGAAGCAACTCGAGGATAAGGGTTAATAGGTATACATTAGTCATTGTGATTTTAGCATAGTAAACAGTGGGAATTTTGAAACTTGGATTACTTAGGGGGACGATTCAATTAGAACTTGTTCACATTGGACTTTTTCTTTTTTTTTTTTCATAGGTATCAACTCATTATCAAGGTCAAGAGGCCACTCAAGGATAAGGGTTAAAGAGTGTACAGTAGAAATTGGACAATATAATAATAATTAGTAATGAAAATTTGTTAAATTTGATAACTTATATGGAACGGCTCATCAAGAACTTATTTACGTTAGACTTGAACACAACCATATTGTAGTCAGCCGGAAAGCAGGAAAACGGAAGACAATTCCACAGGCGTGCAGTTCTAATAAAAAAGCTTTGTTCATGGAATCTACGTTTAGGTTTAGGCACAGATAAAGAGTGGGGGGAATTATTGATAGTGTTTACAGCTAGACGAGTGTTTCTTGTGAAAGTTTGGCGAGGGGGGACCATAGATTGAAGCTCAGTCGAACACTTTCCATGAAAATAACGATACATCAGAGACAAACTCGCAACATCTCTTCTGTGAGATAGAGGTTGCAAGGAAGAGAAAAGGACATCTCCTACGAGGCTACGAAGTCTATTTTGAACTCTATCAAGGCAGGACAAGTCCTTTCTAGCAGCTCCTGCCCAGATGTGGCAACAGTATTCCATCCTTGGACGTACCTGGCTCTTATATAAATAGAGAATTGCATCAGCAGTGAGATATCTACTGGATCGATAGAAAGATCCCACTATTTTCCAGTGGCCTTGGCAACAGATTTGATGTACGTGTTCCATTTAAGATCAGGAGTAATGGTCAAGCCCAGAAGCTTGTCAAAACTTGAGGCCTCCTGAAGACGAGAGCCATTCATTTCAATTGATGCCAGATGGGGATCAGAATGTTTATGATGTAAAGAGAGAAGCTTGGTTTTAGATGCATTAAAAGTAACCAGCCACTTTTTTCCCCATTGTACTACATGCTCAAGATCAGAGGAGAGAGAATTGGAGAGAACTTGGTCGTGTACTGTCTTAGATGTGCTACCATAAATGGTAGTGTCGTCAGCATAAATGTCTACAAATGATGTAAGGATGTGATTTGGAAGATCATTAATGTAGATCAGGAAAAGGGTTGGGCCCAGGATGGACCCCTGAGGGACACCGGCATTAATACCGTGGGCTTCTGATTTTTGCCCCTCAACTACTACTCTTATGAACCTATCAGAAAGAAATGATTTAATAATTGAGAAGACATTTCCAGCTATACCATAGCCAGAGATCTTATGAAGTAAACCTTTATGCCATACCCTATCAAAGGCCTTAGATATGTCAAGAGCAATTGCCCTAGAAAGGTTGCCTCCGTCGAGAGATTTGCTAATCCTATGAGATATAACTGTAAGCACATCTGCTGTAGATCTAGCAGAACGGAAACCATATTGAGTGTTACTAAGAAGGTTATTTTTGTTGAGATGGTTGATTACTTCTGTATTTAACACAGATTCCAGCAACTTACTCATGACGCACAGGAGACTTATTGGCCTGTACTGAGAGGGGGATGAGCGATCACCTGAATTCTTAAATACAGGGCATACAGATGAAATTTTCCAGGGAGATGGGAAACTATTCTCCTTAAGACAACGTTTAAATGGTTTTGTAAGTATGGGCGCTAGTTCAGGTTGAAGTTTTTTTAGTACTATAATTGGAATACCGTCCGGGCCAGTTGCTTTACTGGAATCAAGGTTTTTGATTAGCTTGGCAACATCACGTACAGATATACGTATATCACATAGTGTGTTTTCAGATACAGGAGGAAATATTGGGGGTTGGCGGCCTTGATCGCAAAAGGTAGAATTAGCTGCAAAGTTCTTGACAAAGAGTTTGGCTTTGTCTGATTCTGACGAGATTACCTCAGGTCCATTGATGATAGTTGGAATAGAGCGCACACTTCTGTTCAGAATTCTGTTTGCTATTTGCCAAAACTGGTGGGAACCAAGCCGCTGCTCAGGTACTTTGGACTTAACAGATTGAGCATACAACCATCTTGCGCTCTTTATTACTTTCTTACAATGGTATCTGGCAGTCCTGAAAGCGGCTTTAGTTTCCATACATATATTACGTTGGAAACAGTGGAAAAAGTGATTTCTGTGCGCAATGGCAGCAGCACATTCAGGAGAGAACCATGGCTGGCTGTTAGGTTTTTGCTGAAACTTTTTCGAGGGTATGAAACGATCAATACCTACAATTAACCATTCTGTCAGGTCTAATACTATAGAGGACACATCCTTTTTAAATATGGAATGCAGAGGTAGATCAGTTATAAATGTACGGAAGCTATCCCAGTCAGCCTTAGTGTATCGATATACTGTACGATGGAGAGGTACGTCAGGGGACTTATTACATTTCATTTTTATCTTAATTGATACAACAGAGTGGTCGGAAGATCCAAGAGGCGACAGAACAGAAACTGAACATAGTTCAGGGCAAGTTGTGAGAAAAAGGTCTAGTAGGCTCGCATACTGGCCGTCATTGTCGGGCACACGGGTGGGTTCCTGAACAATCTGAGTGAGGTCATAGGCAATGGAGAAATCATGACAGAACCTCCCCTCATCATCGGTCTTGTTTGAGTGGGTCAACCATTCGACGTTGTGAACATTGAAATCTCCATATACGTGAATGTTAGCTGAAGGATAAGCAGATAGGACTTGGTCAATTTTCTCAGATATGCTTTTAAATATAGTAACTCCGCTGTTGTGGGGGCGATAGAG
>NC_136510.1:77640487-77672987 GCF_053919585.1 Euprymna scolopes
CTCTCTCTTGCACTTGGTTCACCGGGTATATTTGCTAGTTAATCTTGGAATCCAATTGCTCCTATAATTACTGGGGTGATTTTAGTTTCTTTTCATGTCTTACATAAGACTTTTGGTATTTCGTTATCTTTTCCCTTTCAGTTCTGTTTAACCAAGCATCATGGGGGGGCACTAACTTATGTTAAGACATTTCGTGTTCGTCCGTACATTATCACCATTGACACACATTTAAACAAAATGAGATCATTCCATGGTAATGATTGATTACTCTAATGTCGCCAAGTCAAAAATTCCGACTTTACCCAATTTTAAAATGAATTGTTATCAAATTATGTTGTTTCATTTAGTTAAATTTTAAATAAATACATTTCAAAAAATGATATGCGTTTTATTTATTTAAAAAATGTTTAGGTGAGAATTATTTTTTACATTAATATCTATATTAATAGGATATGATTTTAGGCATTAATAGGATAGCGTGCGTGTTATTTATTTTGTGTGTCACGCTTACATTCGAGAGGCTGTCGTTTAATTGTTATGGACTTTCATTTCTTGTAATAAATAATTTTACTAAGAATTCTTCATAAGTTTTGGTTTCGGTTTCGATTATGGCTGAAGGAACTCCAGTTATATATATATATATATATATATATATATATATATATATTGCACAAGTTTCGGTTTCCGTTTCGATTCAAGCTAATGCACCCAAGTTATATATATATATATATATATATATATATATATATATATATATATATAGGCACCGCCAAAAATGGTCGAAAAATAAAGTTTTTGTTTTTTAAAACGAAATTACATTTATTAAAATCTATTATTTCTGAGTAACCTTTTTTTTCCAGAAAGATAAAACCCTGAATTTTATCATATAGAAAACAGAATGATGTAAAACTTTTTCTACTATTTTTAATATAATTTTAAATGTTAAATTTTCCCAAAAAGTTAACAATTGACATTTTTTGTCTTGCACAAAAAAAAACGTACATAAATATTTAAAAAAAAAAAAGGTTTTTAAAATAATTAATTTATTTTTTTGTTGTTTATTAAAGCGCAACTTTATAATATATAAAAATCGATAGAACATTAACTCTATAATAATATATATGAAATTTGCAATAATTAAAATATCATATTCAAGCGTATTTTACGACCTAGCTACGCCGGGCGTCCCTACTAGCTTGGATCAATACTTTTGCAGTTTTAACAAAAAAGCTACAATAATATCAGAGCGTCTCCATTTACGTTGTACATCTACAGAATGCCAACATCAATATATTACATATGAATGAGTCCCCTATGGAATTTCCACAGGTCCCGCTAGTAAAACACAATATTTATTGTTTGAAAGAAAATTAAATTGCTAAAATATAATACGAAGAAAGAAGCGATATATTCGTTTTGTTTATTTAAAGAATGTTTAGCTGAAAAATGACAATTATTTTTACGGAAGAAAAAAGTTTTGTTGTTGTTCTTAACCGTATTGATAATGACAGACATTTATTATTTCAAAGGGAATATTATTATTGACAGTAAATTGTATACGTTCGCATAGAAAACACCGTGGAATTTCCACGGGATACGGATAATTAGTATATAGGAACTAGGTGCAAATCCAGAGTTCAACCTAATTAAAAAAAAAAAATAAAAATAAAGAAGAAAAATTTATTCTGGAACGAAAATGTTATATTCAAAAAGTTTTCGTAAAGTGTATATACTAGCAGACCGTCCGACGTTGCCCGGTCATAAAATACGTATAAATATTATATTTTAATTAATGCAGATTTCATAATCATAATCATAAATGCCGTAATTATTCAATGTAAAATTAATTTCCTTAAAAAACTAAAGAAACTAAGCCATGTGCACGAGAGTATGATGTTTTTTTCTAAACAGTTCAATTTTTTAAAATAAAAAGAAAATACTCGAGTTGATATCGAAACCAAAACCTAAAGACAGTGAGTCAAGCTCGATAACCATTAGACTAGCTTGCTACTATCTTTAAAAAGTGTTTTCAAACCTACTTGTTCTTAACATAAGGAAGCTGTCATGTTTCACGACTGCGCATGCAGTTGACAAACAGATAAATATCCGATGACCTCCAAGTACCAACTTTTAAATTTTGACGCCTTAGTAGCCCGTTTTTCCGTATGAAAACCGATTAAATTTTTTTCCACATCTTAGAATATCCTATATACAAAGTTTCAAGTCTGAAGATCAAAAATTCGTTGAGTATATAGGTTGAGAATTGTCCTCACACACATTTTCACTTATATATATATATATATATATATATATATATATATATATATATATATATATATTACTAGGTTAAAAGTATTAAAAAGTGATAACTAATGAATTTAACGAGGTTATTAAGAGTGTCCAATAAATATATATATATATAGAGAGAGAGAGAGAGACAGACAGACAGAAAGACAGATAATGAAAACCTTCATCTATTTCTAGAGTTTTGTTTTATCTTTAAATTTTTAGACACTGTTATTTACTATTACTGAAGCTACTATTACTACTACTACTACTACAATAATTACGGTTTAAAAATACGATCGAGAGAAAATTGATTTAAAATGTCTCTTTTTTTTTTTTGTTTTTTGCTTATTTGTATTTATTTTCTTAAGAATGTTTTGATGTTAGAATTTCGAGGATTATACTCAAAAAATTTCCTCAATTTATATAAAGTTAAATATGTTTATGTGTTTATATGATTGTTTGTACAGGGCTCACTGCTAAATTAATTAACCGATCATTATGAATTTTGGGACACAGATGCTAGGCGTAAGGCTTCCGTATAACCTTATTCTTTAGATATGAAGAGTAAAATCCTAACAAAATCTAGAGCAATGGAATCGATTAGAACTTGAATGGTGTCCGTAAACCCCAAAATAATATGGGTAAGTCCAGTAGTGGTATGTCTATCCGTGGGTGTGAGAAATGCGTATATCAATAATTCTTGTTTAGGAAATCCTGTGGCAAAGAGATTATTCCTTGAAATGTTGAAAGCGATTAGAATAGACCGCTAAAGTTGGCATTGAAATCACGGGGATGGATAGCAAGTCGCGAACCAATTCCATTGCCAATAAAATGAAGGTTATTTTGTCGCCTTCATATACAGTGAAATCAATCGATTTTTGATCTATATACTTCTATATTATCTTTTAAACTTTTACTTTTCCCGTATTTTGAAGTTTTCAAACTATGTGCTAAGCAACAAAATTATAGCTAGTCCATATAAATATTACTTTGCTAACAGTTTTTTTTTTCTCTGAGGATAAGTTCAATTCTTTGAAACTTCATTGAATAAGGGAATATATATATATCTTAGTTGCGTATCTTTTGTTTTGAATAATAAACGTTGTGAATTATACTTTCAAAAAGTTTAACTTCCTTTCGTATATCTATAATACAAAGCTGAACGTCTGTGTGTGTGTCTGGTCACGAATAGGCTCCTATATGGTTAACTATTATAGAAAACTGATCACATATAATGATAGAAGATGTATCGAGACACGGGAATGGGTATGTTTGATCTGGCATAATGATGATTCATTAAAATTGTGGGCTCTGCGTACGCGCCTGGTCCACAAAGTATGGAAATAAATTTAAAAATTAAAAAAAAACCGTTTACAAGTGTTTTTGATATAGATGTACATAATAATACTTTGATAAGTATGTTTTAACTTAAATAGGGATGGTATATTAAAATTATGAGGTCTGCGTTCGCGCCTGGCTTCCATAGAATGGAAATAGGCACAAACTTTAATAAAGACTTTTCATATCTATCTGCGTAAGTATACTTTGATAATTATGTTTCAGTTTGAAGAAATATGGTATAATAAAATTATGAGGTGTTCGTTCGCGCCTGACCTTCATAGAATGGAAATATGTCACAAAGTTTAACAAGGTTTTTTTAATATAGATTCACAAAATATTGTGATAAGTGTTTCAGTGTGAACAGGTATGTTATAATAAATTATGGGGTTTATCTATTTTATTGTTACTTTCATCATATTTTGCTTTGGTTTTGATACTTCCAAATTTGAAGCTATCTCTACAACCCTTCCTATCATACTTTCATGAATCAGAGTTCATTTTCTGTAGGCTGTTTTTGAACCCAGTCAACGACGGGTACTTTTGCTAGTGTATATATATATATATATATATATATATATATATATATATATATATATATATATATACTAGCAGTTCAGCCCGGCTTTGCTCGGACCTTATGTACTGTTCATAACTTTATATGTATATATTAAAAAATGTGTATATGTATGGCAATGCCTTTCCATATAATAGGCTCCTTAACTACCACAGAGAGAAGTTGCTAGAGACCGCAAAGGTTAAATTTTCTTTTACTTTGATCCTAATTTTGGCCCCTTAACATTTATTGTTTTGGGCTCAAATCAAATTAAAACGTCTGACCCATATCCAAGTAACTTACATCTAAAATTTCAAGTGTTTAGACCCAAAACTGGCAGAGGAGTTTGGTAGAGTCTTCAAAGGTCAGCTCTTTCAATTTTGACCTCTTGGCAGCCAAATTTTCGCCCCAAAACTGATTAAAAAGCTTGCTGCATGTCTGAATACCTTTTATGTAACATTTTAAATGTTTAGACCGAAAATTGGCTTAATAGTTTTCTAGAAACCGCAAAGGTTAAATCTTTGGAACTTTGACCCCTTGGACGTCAAATTTTCAGCAAAAAAAAAAAAAAAAAAAAAAACGATTAAAATCTTGCCCTATATCTAAATACGTTTCGTGTAAATTTTCAAATCTTTAGACCAAAAATTGGCTGACTTATTTGTTAGAGGCCGCAAAGATCAAATTTGTTTGAAATGTTGACCCCAATTTTGACCCCTTAACATTTACTTTTTTGTGCTTAAATAGAATTATAAAGTTAGATCCATGTCCAAGTAATCTATATCTAAAATTTCAAGTGTTTAGACCCAAAATTGGTGGAGGAGTTTGATAGAGTTCTCAAAGGTCAAATCGTGGAACTTTGACGCCTTAACAGCAAAATTTCTGACCGAAACTTGATTAAAAGGATTTTCCGAAATTTCAATACTCCGTATGTCAAATTTCGATTCTGTTGACCGAAAATTGACAGTTATTTGGTAGGAAAATGTACACAGACACACACACAAACATCCACTCTAGGATTCATCAGGCTGACGAATCCTAGGATGGATGAAACACGGAATATTCTGTGTAGCTTAATTGCTATATATATTTTTATAACTTATATATACATATATATATATATATATATATATGAGAGTGGCCTTGTCTCTGTATGTGGAATGATCTCTATTAAACTACTCTGTCAATTTTCGGTCCATGAGTTTGAAATTTGATATATAGAAGATTCAGACCTCTGAAACAAATCTGATTTGGTTTTTAGACTGTAAAAATAGAAACTAAGTTTTCAAAATTGAAAAAAATGAAACTTGACAGGCGTAAGTCTATTAAACCGTTCTTCTTTTTATGAGTAAATACATATGGTTAACGACGTTAATTTTTAAAGTTTTAATGTGAACTTAGCTCAGATGGTAGCCAATAATGCTTGAGAGCTGTATGTTTTGGTTTCGATTCTAGCTGATGGCATCCAAATCATATCTTTTTTTAAACTTTGGAAATTGGGTACAATATAATAATCAACATAGAATTGGCTTTATAATATTAAATACGAAATCTGCATGAATTAAAATATATTTAAGTGTATTTTACAACTGAGCAACGCCGGGCGATGTGTTAAAGATGGCAATCATAACTTCCTACACTGATGATTCCAGAAGGATGAAACACTGGTGTCTGTATGTATTAAAAATAATTATTTATAATTATAATTATTTCTACCCTTTTTAAGAAGTAAATTTCTTAACTGTTGAGCACTGTCTGTTGAAATGAATAAGTCAGTCATTTGGCCTGCGTGCAAAATCGTCATAGTTTGGTCGCTTGATCACTGTAGACCATTATAAATGTTTAATTTCAGCTGAATATCGTTGTAGTTGACGGCGGCGCTGTTTTATTCAGCTAAAATTAAACATTTAAGTACTGGGTTATTATTGTTGAACACTATAAGTTGAAGTTAAAAGTCGGTCACTTAAGCTTACATGCGCAGATCATGATGTCATAATCATTAGATCACTATCACCGTCTTGACATTCAAAAATAAATGTTTAAATTTCGACTGTTTTTCTCGCGGTTAACAGTGGCCGTGTGAATTTGTTATGGAGTCAGAGATAGCTTCATTACAGGATTTGAATCTCCCGACCCGTGGTAATCATGACACCTTACACTGATGATTTCCGAAAGGATGAAACACTAGTGTCTGTCGGTATAAAAAAATAATTATAGTAATAATTATATATATATATATATATATATATATATAATTATTTTTTTACTATAATAATTAAATACCTACAGACACTAGTGTTTCATCCTTTCGGGATTCCTCAGTGCAGGGTGTCACGATTACTACCAGTCGAACGATTCGAACCCCGCGACACGAGACATCTCTGGCTCGATTAGCGGAGGCCGTATCCATTCGGCTACCATTAATCATGTGAAATAGCGTTGAATTTTAAACATTTTAATTTAAATGTTCATTACGTCAGACAGACAGTGATCAAATCGTTATACGATGATCTACGCATAAGAGCTAAATTGACCGACTTTTTAATTCAACAGAAAGTGCTCAACGATAAGAAACGTATTTCTTAAAGGGGCTGTCATAATTATTTTTTTACTATAATAATTAAATACCTACAGACACTAGTGTTTCATCCTTTCGGGATTCCTCAGTGCAGGGTGTCACGATTACTACCAGTCGAACGATTCGAACCCCGCGACACGAGACATCTCTGGCTCGATTAGCGGAGGCCGTATCCATTCGGCTACCATTAATCATGTGAAATAGCGTTGAATTTTAAACATTTTAATTTAAATGTTCATTACGTCAGACAGACAGTGATCAAATCGTTATACGATGATCTACGCATAAGAGCTAAATTGACCGACTTTTTAATTCAACAGAAAGTGCTCAACGATAAGAAACGTATTTCTTAAAGGGGCTGTCATAATTATTTTTTTACTATAATAATTAAATACCTACAGACACTAGTGTTTCATCCTTTCGGGATTCCTCAGTGCAGGGTGTCACGATTACTACCAGTCGAACGATTCGAACCCCGCGACACGAGACATCTCTGGCTCGATTAGCGGAGGCCGTATCCATTCGGCTACCATTAATCATGTGAAATAGCGTTGAATTTTAAACATTTTAATTTAAATGTTCATTACGTCAGACAGACAGTGATCAAATCGTTATACGATGATCTACGCATAAGAGCTAAATTGACCGACTTTTTAATTCAACAGAAAGTGCTCAACGATAAGAAACGTATTTCTTAAAGGGGCTGTCATAATTATTTTTTTACTATAATAATTAAATACCTACAGACACTAGTGTTTCATCCTTTCGGGATTCCTCAGTGCAGGGTGTCACGATTACTACCAGTCAAACGATTCGAACCCCGCGACATATATATATATATATACCAGGTTAAAGAGTGATAACTAGTGAATTTAACTAGATTATTAAGAGTGCTCAATAAAAGAAGAGCAAGATATATTTTATTAATATAAACAATTTTACATGGTCGTGACTCCTGACATGCTAACGTTTCGGACAAATGGTTGGTTAAAACCAGAAATCCTTATCAGGCCACTTAATAAATGGTCGCTTTCCACAGAAGAAACCAGTCCTCATATATATATATATATATATATATTGGAACAGAAAAATATAAACATGGTAATTTATCAAAAGGATATTTGTATCAGCCACATAAGACTGACCGACATCCATCTACTTGGAAAAGATGAACCTTATCAATGTAAGTATTGCCTCCAAGTTTCAAAAAAAAAAAAAACGACCCTGGTGTCTAACTCTGTCCTGTGGGGAGGCATTGTAAATAGGAACTAGCAATAAAACATGTTTGGCTTTGGATGCATTTATAATGGCGGTTATGATAGGTCGTTAAATACAAACAAAAATGGACAAGAGGCTATAAACTAGTAGTTTAAAAAAAACGGGGTCAAAAAGAATTCAGTAGGGGTCTGAAAAAAAAGGAAAATCTGAGAAAAGAAACGTTTGCTTCCATGAAATTCCACCTCATGTGAGGTACAACTCAAAATTCCCATAATGTCACGAATTGTGAATTTTAATGTTTTTATGGGTAAAAAGGGTAATTCTTGACAAGTTATGTGTAAGGATGATCACAAAAAATGTAGGGGCATTCTTCATCACCAAAAAAAAGAAAAAAAAAAAGAAAAAAGATTCCTGGGAAGATTGCTGGGTACCTTCTGTCAAAACAAAGGATATTTATATTTTATGGGTTTGGCCATTGGGCAACGTCTGGTATATCTGATAGGAAAAATATATAAGGATTGGAGGGGCAGGCACACGCGAATGTGTGAGAAAAAGAGAATGAAGAAAGGAACGAAAAGAAATAGTAATGGAGGAGAAGAAAGAAGGAATAAAAACGGGTGTAGGGGTGATGTTGGCTGATGTTGGCTAAGTGGTTAACGACACAGACTGAAAACCTGTGTATACCAAGTTCGAATCCAGTGGTCTCATAGAAACAATTTCATACAAACCCATACCTGGCCTTGTGTCTAACCTCCTTGAGAGAGTATAAAATAAACAGAAAATGGGGTATACATAGAGAACTGAAAAGAAAGGGATGAAAGAAAGAAAGAATAAAGGTTAAAAAAAATCAGAGGAGGAAAGAAAAACCTATTTATATCTATACATAAAGTTGAGTTATTTGTCTTGTCGCACTGAGATAGATATCAAAAGTCCACTTTTCTATCTTAAAAGTGAATACAACTGCTTTATATACTTAATCATGAATATACCAGCAACCTCAAAAGGATAACTAATTTGCATATTGCTTTAAAAGCGAACGTTTTATTAATTCACTGTTCTTTTTTTTCTGTTTTCTTATTGGATGATTTGTTTCATTTCACTATTGCACACAATTCTTTTTGTGCATAATTGCATAGCATTTGAAGCATATTTATTCATTTAAAATGCATCTCTATATCTGTGGAACAGTCTCTACCAAACTACTCTGTCAAGTTTTGATCTACACACTTGAAACTTGATATATGGTGTATTCAGATGTGCAGAACAAAATTGATTTAGTTTTTAGCCGGAAAAATAGCTGCTAAGGGATCAAAATTGTAAAATTGGAACATGGCAAGTATATGCTATACGCATGCGCAAATATACATTTATATGTTTCACTGCGTTAATTTGTCAAGTTTTGATATGCATGAATAGTTAGTTCAGAAGATAGCGAACACCTTTAAAAAAGCTAAATGTTTCGGTTTCGATTCTAACAGATGGCATCCAAGTCATATTTTTTTTTTTTTTTTTAGCTTTTGAAATCATTTCTATATATTGGATGTAATCAACAGATCAATACAAAATCAGCATTAATTAAAATACCATGTTTAATTGTATTTTACGACCGAGCAACGTCGGTCAGAGATAATATGGAATAAAGTACAATCCAAAAGAAATAGATTTAAAAAGAAAAGGTAGAAAGAAAGAAAAAAAGAAATAGAAAAAATAAGAAATAGGAAAAAAAGAAAAATAGAAGTGGGAGGAAAAATTTTAAATTGAGATGGGAAAAAATAGAGAAAGAAAGAGCAAAAGAAAGAAAAGGTGAAAAAAATTAAAAAGTATAGGCGGAAAGAACGAAAGGGAGAAATAGAGCTCAGAAGAAGAAAAAAAGAAAAGAACAACAAAAGAAGTAGTGGAAGGAGAGACCAAAAACTGAAGAAAAATAAGAAGTCAATGAAAAAGGATAAAGTGGAAAACGAAAGAGTAGAAGAAATGTAGACATGTTAGGAACGAATGAAATACAAAGAAAGAAGAAATAAAGGAGAAAAACAGGAAAGAAAAGAGTGAAAGAAAAAAAGTACAAGAAAGAATAATAATAAATAAAATGACAATAATTTGAAATTCCGTGCAGATTCCCGAATTTGACAAGAATATTCCAGAGTTCGACAAGATACACCCTAAAAAGGTCAGAGGTTACATCGACCGGAACGTTGTGAGAATAACACTCAAGACAAAAACAATAATCCAAATATCCAAATTAGCAGTCCTGTAAGTATCCTGTACCTCTACAAGGCCACCATTCGCCCATGTATGAAGTATTGTTGTCACATTTCAGCTAGTGCATCTTCTACTAGTCTCTCACTTCAGGACAGGGTTCAAAAGAGAGTCACCGCCTGATAGGTTCTAAACTGTCATCTAAGATTCAACGTCTGTCCCATCGACGAAATGCTGAATCCCTCTGCGTGTTTTACAAATATTTTAATGGTGGATGCTCTGATGAACTACAAGCTCTTGTACCCCTTCAACATAAATACACCCAACAAACAATCAGCAAAGTCCCACCCCTAGATGTCCCATCCCTGGATGTCCCATCCCTAGATGTAAGAAAGTCTTTTACTCTAATAGTTTCTTCCACAGAACTGCTAGACTTTGTAATTCCCTTCCGGGTTCCTGTTTCCCCAACTGTACTGACATGCAGAAGTTCAAGTGTAATGTGAACAGACAGATTGCTGCTCAACTCCCCTCATAGTATCCCTGCAACTTATGTCCCTGATAGTAGCCCCCTACATCAAAGTGGCACTGAGGTGAAAATGTAAAAAAAAAAAAAAAAAAAAAGTGTTCTCCTCTTAATAATTCAGAAACGCAAAAAAAAAAACACAAATGTGAAGAAAAGAAAACGAAATGGAAGAAGAAAGATAGGAAACAGAAGAAAAGGGAAAGAAAAAAGAAAAGGGAAAGAAAAAAGAAAAGGGGCATTAAAATATAGTAGAGAAAAAAGAAAGGAAAAAAAGAAAATTAAACAAAATTTTTTAATGGTAGATTTTAATCGGCTGTTTTAGTTGTTTCTTTTTTACTGCAGTTTAAAGACTTCTCATTCTTTACCATTTTTAAGCGCCCGCATTCTTGCGTAAAAGTAAAAGAAAACAGAGTTATCATGGGAAAATACCATTCTTTTACAATATTCCTACTGACTCGGGTCACTGTGCTCTTCTGTGCCATAGACATGTTTTTTAGCATACTTTAGGTTGCTGCATTCTTTTGGGAGTTGCCGGAAACTAGTTCAGCCATGACATATCTGCTGAAATTAGACTTATGTTTCTTGAAAACCACATGGCGATGAAACGATATATATATATATATATATATATATATATATATATATATATATATATATATATATATATATGAGAGAGAGAGAAAGAGATTTGTGGTCATTTACGAGCGCCGCTCCCATGAGCCGATGTGTAAAACTGCCAATTATCAACGTTGTAGGTTCAATCCTCGGCTAGGAAAAGGTGCTAGTCTAGCCACACTGATGAGTTGTGATACAACGAAACAGTACTGTACGTGGATAACTATATATACTTAAAGAGGGAGCCTCTTTGGATAGAGCACTGTCATAAATGAATCTCATCCGCTACTTAAATGGCTATAAAGCGGGGCTCGCTGTTTGTTTGTTTGTAAATAAACAAGGAGCTCGAGCACTATAAAAGTGGTGAGCGAATGTTTATTTCTTGAGGTCATTTACGAGCACTGCTCCCATGAGCCAATGTGTAGAATTACCAACTATCTACGCGATGGTTGTAGGTTCAATCCTCGGCTCGGCTCAGAAAAGGTGCTGGCTTAGTCACACTGATGAGTTGTGATACAACGAAACAGTACTGACGCAATTTTCTACCTATATAAGAGCCAGATACGTCCAAGGATGGAGTACTGTTGTCACATCTGGGCAGGAGCTGCTAGAAATACCCTATCCTGCCTTGATAGAGTTCAAAACAAACTTCATAGCCTAGTGAGGGAATCCCTTTTCTCTTCCCTGCAACCTCTTTCTCACAGAAGAGACGTTGCGAACCTGTTTCTGCTTTATCATTATTTTTATGGCAAGTGCTCATCTGAGCTCCAATCTATGGTCCCCCCTCGCCAAACTTTCACGAGAAACACTCGTCTAACTGAAAACACTATCAATAATTTCCCCCACTCTTTATCTGTGCCTAAACCTAATCGTAGATTCTATGAACAAAGTTTATTTCTTAGAACTGCACACCTGTGGAACTCTCTTCCTTTTGCCTGCTTTCCAGCTGACTATAATATGGTTGTCTTCAAGTCCAACGTAAACAAATTCTCGACAAGCCGTTCCCCTTAAGTAATCCAATTTACCAAATTCCCACTACTAACAATTATTACAACATTGTCCCATTGACCACTGTACGCTTATTAACCCTTATCCTCGAATGGTCTCTGGGTCTTGATAAGTGGTGACTTCTTCGTAAAAAAAAAAAATGTGGATGACTATATATATTTTAAGCCTCCCCCTCTTTAGATAGAGCACTGTTGTAAAACGAATCTTACCTCCTACTTAAATGGCTATAAAGAGAGGGTCGCTGTTCGTTTGTAAATATATATACATATGTACTCCTCTAAATTTGGGTTGTTTTTAGTAGTGATATTCATGTTAAACACCCTTTTTTATTATTTATTTAAAAAGAAAATACAACTTTGTTATATATAGGTCGTTGAATTGCATTCATCTGTAAAAGATCTAGCTTATTAACATATACTTTTAACCATTCATTTTAATTAATTCCCTATTAGTTTTTTCGGTTTTCTTATGGGATGGTCACCTTTAGTTACGTGCAATTATATTCATGCAGATATTCTACATGATTGACACTTGCCTAATATTTGTGTAAAAAGGTTATAGTAAACACAAACCCCTTTCTTTATATATTTATGTATGCGTATATGTATATTTGTTTAAGAAATTTTGCCTACCAAACTCCTCCGTTAATACATACAGCACCTAGCCTTCCCAACTCGTTACTCATCTGGTACTGGCCAGGCTCAACATTGCTTAACTTTGGTGATCTGGTGAAAACTGGTACATCAACATGATTGTGCTGTGTGCGTGTATGTATGTATGTGTGTGTGTGTGTGTGTATGTATATATATATATATATATATATATATATATTTACAAGGTGGTCATCACATATCAAGGCCCGGAAACCACTCAGGGATAAGGGTTATTGTAAGTACAGTACATTAGTGTGGATATTTAGAGTGTCTACTTGGGGGGGGGGGCGGTTCATCAGGAATTTGTTTACGTTGGACTTGAAGACATCCAAGTTGTAGTCAGGAGGGAAGCAGGCAGACGGAACAGAGTTCCACAGGCATGCAGTTCTAAGAAAGAAGCTTTGTTCATGGAATCTACGTTTTGATTTAGGCATAGATAAAGAGTGGGGAAAGTTTTTGACAGTGGATTCAGCTAGACGGGTGTTTTCTGTAAAAGATTGGCGAGGGGGGACCAGAGATTGGAGTTCAGACGAACACCTGCCATGGAAATAATGATAAAACAAAGATAGGCTTGCAACGTCTCTTCTGTGGGAGAAAGGTTGCAGGGAAGAGAAAAGGGCATCCCCCACTAAGCCATGAAGTCTATTTTGTACTCTGTCAAGGCAGGATAGGCTGTTTTTAGCAGTTCCTGCCCAGATATATATATATGTATAGTCGTCTACATACAATAATGTTTCGCTGTGTCACAGCTCATCAGTTCGGCTAGACAAGCAACTACCTCAAAACAGGATCAAAACCTGACTGCCCATATGACAGTTGGAGCTTTTAAACATTGTGCTATATTAAAGCTGTGTGTGTGTGTACACATATAGGCTCCAAAATGCTTTACCATTACACAAAACTGACCACATACAATGATAGAAGAGGTATCAAGGAGCAAAAATGGGTATGTTACATTATAAAAAAGGAAAAACGTGGCCAGAAAAGGACAAAAATAGTGACAAACAGGGTAGAGTCTTGTTAAACATTGGAGTACAAGAAAACTTTTAAACAAGAGGCAAGGTGTTATTCTGGAAGTACCTGTAAATAAATGTCTGTTGTTTCAACTGAAAAATAAAAGTGATTTGAATGCTTTCCTTGTCCTTGTTTCCTTGCGACTGTCTGCATACAACGTGTGGGTCACGAGTATTGACATGTACCAACTACATTACAGTGTCTGTTCTACAAGTACTTTAATGGTGCTTGCTCTGATGAACTGCAATCACTTGTACCCCCTCAACATAAATACCCCCGACAAACCCAACAAGCAACTAAATTCTACCCCTTCACAGAGATCCCTAGATGTAAAATAGTCTTCTACTCCAGTAGTTTCTTCCCCAGCACTGCTAGACTTTGGAATTCCCTTCCGGGTCCATGCTTCGCCAACTATACTGACATGCAGAAGTTCAAGTGTAACGTGAACCGACATCTTGCTGCCCAACTCCCCACATAGTACCCCTGTAGCTTATGTTCGTGATAGTAGCCCCCTACATCAAAGTGGCAATGTGCCTTGTTTAGGGTGAAAATGTAACAAAAAAAAATTATTAATTTTGACTTGTAAGTAACAGTGATTAAAGAAAAAATATATGCATTTATAGATTTTGAGAGTAAACCTGGCAAAAATATAAACTGAATATATATATTTGTTTACTGTATTTTTGAGAAAGAGTTCCGACAAAGTGCTCGATTACAAAGAAAAACTTTTTCGATATAAGAGCTAAATATTTGTTTATTAATTATACAGAAGTTCAGAAAAACATTGGTACCGTCGGTTTCAAGCCCAACACAACGGGATACCGTTAATGGTAACACGTAAATAATGTTCAGCTCTCGTCAGCCATCTTGTTTTCTGCCCTCATTGCCACTTTTTTTGTTACATTTTCACCCTAAACAAGGCACATTGCCACTTTGATGTAGGGGGCTACTATCAGGAAGGCAGAAAACAAGATGGCTGACGAGAGCTGAACATTATTTACGTGTTACCATTAACAGTTTCCCGTTGTGTTGGGCTTGAAACCGACAGTACCAATGTTTTTCTGAACTTCTGTATAATTAATAAACAAATATATATATATATATATATATATATATATATATATATATATATATATATATTACTAGCAGTTCAGCCCGGTTTTGTTCTTAACTTTGCTTTTAACATGTCCACCATCTGTGTTGAAGAAATTTATATGGGCCCTATTTTTGTATATTTGTTCTATATTACGGCAAGAATTGTTAAATTTGGACTAGTTTGAAATAGGACAAAAATTCTGGATTACTGTGATTTACTTACTTTTAATTTGTTATTTTTAGTGTTTTATTTGTTCATGAATCTCAACACACACATTGATCTTTATTATAAAGTATGGAGGTTTATTTTCTCAATTTCTTCACCAGTTTTTATTAATCATTTTTTCAGCGTTTTCCGGGGTTCTTTGCTTTGTACTCCTTCTTTTTAGACGTTCCTTAACTAAGGTTCAAAGGCCTGTCAGGCCTCCCATGATTTTGTGTCGACCGGAAGTTACCACTTCAACAACCGAAGTCTGGTTGATTTTTCGATAGGTTGCTGTGCGCATCAACTTCCGGTTATCAAAATCAAATATAAATGAAATTAATAAAAGACATTAAGAACCAATTTTCGTCCTCTCCTGCAAATCCATAAACTTTGATCTGGGGAGGGAGGGTGCAGCTTCCCAAGCCCCTCAAACACTGAGACTTGCCCAAACCCGCTTGAAGATCAAACTGTTGTCTAGACGTTTCAGGTAGCATTTATTTTTTATAATTCTTATTAAAGCATCAAAAGAAGAAAAGACCAAATATGAAAAATTCTTAATAACTAATAATGCAAGAGAGATAAGTCTATTCGATTGTGCAGTTGGACTTTCTCTTTTGGCTGAGATGTTTTTGGTCCTGTGAAGTTCTACGAGGTCCATCCTGCCAGGTTTTTCCTTCTCCCCGTAAGAAAGGGTTAGTTTACTGCTGATCGCCTGGGGAATGCCAACGAAGCTGTCAAGGCTTTTTTTTTTGCAGGCCAGAGAGTTCTTTCGTCCAAGGCATTGGCTTTTCAAATCCTACTTACCGGCCCTTATGTCACATTATCCCAGCATGGGAGGGAAACAAATATCATAAGAAAGATGTCATACTTTAAGCTGCAAAAGATTTATCTCCCTTACCTTGTTCAAGTCATTATTTAAAACGAATCTACACTCTACGTAAAAAAAAAAAAAAAAAAAAGCGATTAGATAAAAAAATTATTCGTATCATATGGATTATTCAGTGTACTGTTCTCATCTTGAATGTTATTCACACAATGTTTCGACCGATGTAACATCCGAACTACTTCAGGTGCATCTTGTCAAACTCGGGGAATCTACATGAAATTTCAACCGAAACCCTATATTTAAGGGACTGGAGAAGCATGCTCTCGTTTCGTCAGCCATGACCAGGTAGAAGCCCTAAATAATTTGCAATTTTATTATGAGTATCGCCTGCAATGAGGATTGAACCACCAACTTCCAGAAGGATGTCACTTATAACTGAATTTTACCAAGTACTTTATCCATTACACTAATGCGGCAATATTCAGAATATAATTGCGGATATAGACTTCTTCCGATCATAGTTGATATAATAAGAGCATATTACTCGGTTATAGCTGACGGAAAAAGAGCATACTACCTCCGTGGAGTAAATAAAGAGTTTTATTCGGGATTCCGTGCAGATTAAAGAACTCAACAAGATACACCACAAGAAGGTCAGAGGTTACATCCGCCGAAATGTTGTGAGAATAACACTGAAGATGAGAATAGTAGTCCGAATAATATATATTAACAATCCTTACCTAAAAAGAAAAAAATAGGAACATAAAAAAATTATCGTGGTTAAAGAAATGCAAACCCATAAAAACCTATAATGGGCACAGCTGATTATAGATAAAAGAAATTAATGTATGACTCCATATTAATGATAAAAATATTAATGATAAAAATATTAATGATAAAAATATTAATGATAAAAATATTAATGATAAAAAATATTAATAAAAAATATTAATGATAAAAAATATTAATAAAAAATATTAATGATAAAAAATATTAATGATAAAAAATATTAATGATAAAAAATATTAATGATAAAAAATATTAATAAAAAATATTAATAAAAAATATTAATAAAAAATATTAATGATAAAAAATATTAATGATAAATATTAATGATAAAAAATATTAATGATAAAAATATTAATGATAAAAATATTAATGATAAAAAATATTAATGATAAAAAATATTAATGATAAAAAATATTAATAAAAAATATTAATGATAAAAAATATTAATGATAAAAAATATTAATGATAAAAAATATTAATGATAAAAATATTAATGATAAAAAATATTAATAAAAAATATTAATAAAAAATATTAATAAAAAATATTAATGATAAAAAATATTAATGATAAAAAATATTAATGATAAAAATATTAATGATAAAAAATATTAATGATAAAAATATTAATGATAAAAATATTAATGATAAAAATATTAATGATAGAAAATATTAATAAAAAATATTAATGATAAAAATATTAATGATAAAAATATTAATGATAAAAAATATTAATGATAAAAAATATTAATGATAAAAAATATTAATGATAAAAAATATTAATGATAAAAAATATTAATGATAAAAAATATTAATGATAAAAAATATTAATGATAAAAATATTAATGATAAAAATATTAATGATAAAAAATATTAATGATAAAAAATATTAATAAAAAATATTAATGATAAAAAATATTAATGATAAAAAATATTAATGATAAAAAATATTAATGATAAAAATATTAATGATAAAAAATATTAATAAAAAATATTAATAAAAAATATTAATAAAAAATATTAATAAAAAATATTAATGATAAAAAATATTAATGATAAAAATATTAATGATAAAAAATATTAATGATAAAAATATTAATGATAAAAAATATTAATGATAAAAAATATTAATGATAAAAATATTAATGATAAAAATATTAATGATAAAAATATTAATGATAAAAAATATTAATGATAAAAAATATTAATGATAAAAAATATTAATGATAAAAAATATTAATGATAAAAAATATTAATGATAAAAATATTAATGATAAAAATATTAATGATAAAAAATATTAATGATAAAAAATATTAATAAAAAATATTAATGATAAAAAATATTAATGATAAAAAATATTAATGATAAAAATATTAATGATAAAAAATATTAATAAAAAATATTAATAAAAAATATTAATAAAAAATATTAATGATAAAAAATATTAATAAAAAATATTAATAAAAAATATTAATAAAAAATATTAATGATAAAAAATATTAATGATAAAAATATTAATGATAAAAAATATTAATGATAAAAAATATTAATGATAAAAAATATTAATGATAAAAATATTAATGATAAAAATATTAATGATAAAAAATATTAATGATAAAAAATATTAATGATAAAAAATATTAATGATAAAAAATATTAATGATAAAAATATTAATGATAAAAAATATTAATGATAAAAAATATTAATGATAAAAAATATTAATGATAAAAAATATTAATGATAAAAAATATTAATGATAAAAATATTAATGATAAAAATATTAATGATAAAAAATATTAATGATAAAAAATATTAATGAAAAATATTAATGATAAAAAATATTAATGATAAAAAATATTAATGATAAAAAATATTAATGATAAAAAATATTAATGATAAAAAATATTAATGATAAAAATATTAATGATAAAAAATATTAATAAAAAATATTAATAAAAAATATTAATAAAAAATATTAATAAAAAATATTAATGATAAAAAATATTAATGATAAAAAATATTAATGATAAAAAATATTAATGATAAAAATATTAATGATAAAAAATATTAATGATAAAAAATATTAATGATAAAAAATATTAATGATAAAAATATTAATGATAAAAAATATTAATGATAAAAAATATTAATGATAAAAAATATTAATGATAAAAATATTAATGATAAAAATATTAATGATAAAAAATATTAATAAAAAATATTAATAAAAAATATTAATAAAAAATATTAATGATAAAAAATATTAATGATAAAAAATATTAATAAAAAATATTAATAAAAAATATTAATAAAAAATATTAATGATAAAAAATATTAATGATAAAAAATATTAATGATAAAAAATATTAATGATAAATATTAATGATAAAAAATATTAATAAAAAATATTAATTAAAAATATTAATGATAAAAAATATTAATGATAAAAAATATTAATGATAAAAAATATTAATGATAAAAAATATTAATAAAAAATATTAATAAAAAATATTAATAAAAAATATTGATAAAAATATTAATGATAAAAATATTAATGATAAAAATATTAATGATAAAAATATTAATGATAAAAATATTAATGATAAAAATATTAATGATAAAAAATATTAATGATAAAAAATATTAATAAAAAATATTAATAAAAAATATTAATAAAAAATATTAATAAAAAATATTAATGATAAAAAATATTAATGATAAAAAATATTAATGATAAAAATATTAATGATAAAAATATTAATGATAAAAATATTAATGATAAAAAATATTAATAAAAAATATTAATGATAAAAAATATTAATGATAAAAAATATTAATGATAAAAATATTAATGATAAAAAATATTAATGATAAAAAATATTAATGATAAAAAATATTAATGATAAATATTAATGATAAAAAATATTAATGAAAAATATTAATGATAAAAAATATTAATGATAAAAAATATTAATGATAAAAAATATTAATAAAAAATATTAATAAAAAATATTAATGATTAAAAATATTAATGATTAAAAATATTAATGATTAAAAATATTAATGATAAAAAATATTAATGATAAAAAATATTAATGATAAAAATATTAATGATAAAAATATTAATGATAAAAAATATTAATGATAAAAAATATTAATGAAAAATATTAATGATAAAAAATATTAATGATAAAAAATATTAATGATAAAAAATATTAATGATAAAAAATATTAATGATAAAAAATATTAATGATAAAAAATATTAATGATAAAAATATTAATGATAAAAAATATTAATAAAAAATATTAATAAAAAATATTAATAAAAAATATTAATGATAAAAAATATTAATGATAAAAAATATTAATGATAAAAATATTAATGATAAAAAATATTAATGATAAAAAATATTAATGATAAAAAATATTAATGATAAAAATATTAATGATAAAAAATATTAATGATAAAAAATATTAATGATAAAAAATATTAATGATAAAAATATTAATGATAAAAATATTAATGATAAAAAATATTAATAAAAAATATTAATAAAAAATATTAATAAAAAATATTAATGATAAAAAATATTAATGATAAAAAATATTAATAAAAAATATTAATAAAAAATATTAATAAAAAATATTAATGATAAAAAATATTAATGATAAAAAATATTAATGATAAAAAATATTAATGATAAATATTAATGATAAAAAATATTAATTAAAAATATTAATGATAAAAAATATTAATGATAAAAAATATTAATGATAAAAAATATTAATGATAAAAAATATTAATAAAAAATATTAATAAAAAATATTAATAAAAAATATTGATAAAAATATTAATGATAAAAATATTAATGATAAAAATATTAATGATAAAAATATTAATGATAAAAATATTAATGATAAAAATATTAATGATAAAAATATTAATGATAAAAAATATTAATGATAAAAAATATTAATGATAAAAATATTAATGATAAAAATATTAATGATAAAAATATTAATGATAAAAATATTAATGATAAAAAATATTAATGATAAAAAATATTAATAAAAAATATTAATGATAAAAAATATTAATGATAAAAATATTAATGATAAAAAATATTAATAAAAAATATTAATAAAAAATATTAATAAAAAATATTAATGATAAAAAATATTAATAAAAAATATTAATGATAAAAAATATTAATAAAAAATATTAATGATAAAAAATATTAATGATAAAAATATTAATGATAAAAAATATTAATGATAAAAAATATTAATGATAAAAAATATTAATGATAAAAATATTAATGATAAAAATATTAATGATAAAAAATATTAATGATAAAAAATATTAATGATAAAAAATATTAATGATAAAAAATATTAATGATAAAAATATTAATGATAAAAAATATTAATGATAAAAAATATTAATGATAAAAAATATTAATGATAAAAAATATTAATGATAAAAAATATTAATGATAAAAAATATTAATGATAAAAATATTAATGATAAAAATATTAATGATAAAAAATATTAATGATAAAAAATATTAATGAAAAATATTAATGATAAAAAATATTAATGATAAAAAATATTAATGATAAAAAATATTAATGATAAAAAATATTAATGATAAAAAATATTAATGATAAAAAATATTAATGATAAAAAATATTAATGATAAAAATATTAATGATAAAAAATATTAATAAAAAATATTAATAAAAAATATTAATAAAAAATATTAATAAAAAATATTAATGATAAAAAATATTAATGATAAAAAATATTAATGATAAAAATATTAATGATAAAAAATATTAATGATAAAAAATATTAATGATAAAAAATATTAATGATAAAAATATTAATGATAAAAAATATTAATGATAAAAAATATTAATGATAAAAAATATTAATGATAAAAATATTAATGATAAAAATATTAATGATAAAAAATATTAATAAAAAATATTAATAAAAAATATTAATAAAAAATATTAATGATAAAAAATATTAATGATAAAAAATATTAATAAAAAATATTAATAAAAAATATTAATAAAAAATATTAATGATAAAAAATATTAATGATAAAATATATTAATGATAAATATTAATGATAAAAAATATTAATAAAAAATATTAATTAAAAATATTAATGATAAAAAATATTAATGATAAAAAATATTAATGATAAAAAATATTAATAAAAAATATTAATAAAAAATATTAATAAAAAATATTGATAAAAATATTAATGATAAAAATATTAATGATAAAAATATTAATGATAAAAATATTAATGATAAAAATATTAATGATAAAAATATTAATGATAAAAATATTAATGATAAAAATATTAATGATAAAAAATATTAATGATAAAAAATATTAATAAAAAATATTAATAAAAAATATTAATAAAAAATATTAATAAAAAATATTAATGATAAAAAATATTAATGATAAAAAATATTAATGATAAAAATATTAATGATAAAAATATTAATGATAAAAATATTAATGATAAAAAATATTAATAAAAAATATTAATGATAAAAAATATTAATGATAAAAAATATTAATGATAAAAATATTAATGATAAAAAATATTAATGATAAAAAATATTAATGATAAAAAATATTAATGATAAATATTAATGATAAAAAATATTAATGAAAAATATTAATGATAAAAAATATTAATGATAAAAAATATTAATGATAAAAAATATTAATAAAAAATATTAATAAAAAATATTAATAAAAAATATTAATGATTAAAAATATTAATGATTAAAAATATTAATGATTAAAAATATTAATGATAAAAAATATTAATGATAAAAAATATTAATGATAAAAATATTAATGATAAAAATATTAATGATAAAAAATATTAATGATAAAAAATATTAATGAAAAATATTAATGATAAAAAATATTAATGATAAAAAATATTAATGATAAAAAATATTAATGATAAAAAATATTAATGATAAAAAATATTAATGATAAAAAATATTAATGATAAAAAATATTAATGATAAAAAATATTAATGATAAAAATATTAATGATAAAAAATATTAATAAAAAATATTAATAAAAAATATTAATAAAAAATATTAATAAAAAATATTAATGATAAAAAATATTAATGATAAAAAATATTAATGATAAAAATATTAATGATAAAAAATATTAATGATAAAAAATATTAATGATAAAAAATATTAATGATAAAAATATTAATGATAAAAAATATTAATGATAAAAAATATTAATGATAAAAAATATTAATGATAAAAATATTAATGATAAAAATATTAATGATAAAAAATATTAATAAAAAATATTAATAAAAAATATTAATAAAAAATATTAATGATAAAAAATATTAATGATAAAAAATATTAATAAAAAATATTAATAAAAAATATTAATAAAAAATATTAATGATAAAAAATATTAATGATAAAAAATATTAATGATAAAAAATATTAATGATAAATATTAATGATAAAAAATATTAATTAAAAATATTAATGATAAAAAATATTAATGATAAAAAATATTAATGATAAAAAATATTAATGATAAAAAATATTAATAAAAAATATTAATAAAAAATATTAATAAAAAATATTGATAAAAATATTAATGATAAAAATATTAATGATAAAAATATTAATGATAAAAATATTAATGATAAAAATATTAATGATAAAAATATTAATGATAAAAATATTAATGATAAAAAATATTAATGATAAAAAATATTAATAAAAAATATTAATAAAAAATATTAATAAAAAATATTAATGATAAAAAATATTAATGATAAAAAATATTAATGATAAAAATATTAATGATAAAAATATTAATGATAAAAATATTAATGATAAAAAATATTAATAAAAAATATTAATGATAAAAAATATTAATGATAAAAAATATTAATGATAAAAATATTAATGATAAAAAATATTAATGATAAAAAATATTAATGATAAAAAATATTAATGATAAATATTAATGATAAAAAATATTAATGAAAAATATTAATGATAAAAAATATTAATGATAAAAAATATTAATGATAAAAAATATTAATAAAAAATATTAATAAAAAATATTAATAAAAAATATTAATGATTAAAAATATTAATGATTAAAAATATTAATGATTAAAAATATTAATGATAAAAGATATTAATAAAAAATATTAATAAAAAATATTAATGATAAAAAATATTAATGATAAAAATAGCTACTGAAGTATTAGAAAAGAAGCTCAAAGGCCAAATTGTATAATTCCAAAATATAATTTGTATAGCAAGTTCATAAACATAAATAAATGATGTATGATGACATTTTTTTTTAATACAAAGGCATCACTACTTAATAAGACCTGAATGCCACTCGAGAATAAAGGTTAATGAATGCAAGTTGGTAGTATAGTAATTGCTAATGGCGAAAATAGAAGGTAGAATTTGATTATTTAAGTGGATGGCTCAACAAGAACCTGTTTACATTGGACTTGAAGGCTACCATATTGTAGTCAGCTTGGAAGCAGGCCAGCGGAACAGTGTTCCACAGGTAAGGCAGTTCTAGAAAAATTTGTGGAATCTGCGTTTCGATTTAGGCACAGATAGAGAGTGGGGAAAATTTTTGATAGTGCTGTTACTAGTCGAATGTTTTTGTGAAGGTTTGGTAATTTGATAAAGTTTATTTTAAGACTGAGGGATATCTTCCTGAATTAATTTCAGGCAGTGAATGTTGTCTGGCTTTCTATTTGCATTCTTGCTTCCCCTGAAATGGTTTCGTCCTGAGACTAGAAAAGACTTTTTTTTTACCTGTGTGACGAGACAGATATCTGATATTAAGATAAAAATATACAAATAAATACACATTGGATTTTATTATACATTGGATAATTTACTTTTTGTTTTTATTTTCTTTTCCAGGATGTAGCTGATACAATATGATAGATCGGATTGGCGTTTCAAAAAAATAATGTAAGTTATATTTATATTTTTGTACAAACAAATTTTGGCTCAAAATGGACCATGCACTTCGGATATATTCCATTTTTTTTTTGTTTCCAAAATTTTATTTATTTATTTTTTTGAAATATTTTTTCTCAAATATTATTGGATAATTAGGTTAAAAATTTCTTATTACATTCACCAGGGAGGTTATGTTTTCAATCAAGTTTGTTGGCTTGTCACTATGTTTGTTTGTTTACAGCCTAGCTTCAACATCGCTTGACCAATCGTCACCAAACTTGGTCAAAATATTGATCATCGTCTAACTTGGACTGAATAGAACTATACCACAGCCCAACAGCAGCATAATCAGTATCAAACCGATTGTCCAAGGATGAATCGTTGACTGGTGCAAAGAGAAATAAGTTAATTCAACTTATTACATGAGGCGTTAGGATAGAAAATAAACGAGTTGGACCAGGCATTCTCCAGGGTATCACCAAACTTAACCCTAACCAGGGTATCACTAAATCTAACCCTAACACTAGCCCTAACCAGGGCACCACCAAACCTAACCCTAACACTAACCATAACCAGAGTATCACCAAACCTAACTCCAACATTAACATTAACCAGGGTATCACCAAACCTAACTCTAATACTAACCCTAACCAGGGTAACATCAGATCTCATCTACACTCCATTAATTCCAATATATTTTTTAATATTTTTTTCTCGAATATTATTGAACAATTAAGTTGATGCAAAATTTTGTTCAATTCAAAATTTCGTCTTAGAAAATGAAAAACTGTTTTTAAAAATCTTTATTCATAACAACAAAGACCTTTGCCTTCTATAACTCGATTGCATTTGTCAATGAGCTTAAAAATGCCTCCTTTGTAAAATTCTTTAGATTTTGATGTGAAATATGAATCGAACTCCTGTTTGATCTCCTCTTGTGATATTAATTAATTAAGGATGTGTGAAGATGAACATTATCATGATGGAAGATGACATCCTTTCTGTTAACCAACAATGTCGTTTTCAGGTCAACATGGATGAGAATATTGGAGAAAAATATGAATGATGCTTTAATAATCTGAAAGAAAAAATTATAAATTAAGCATGGTGATATGTTTAAGTAATAAAAATATGTTTAAGTAATATCAATATCTTTAAGAAATAATATACTTAAGTAATAACAATATCTTTAATACCAATATCTTTAAGTAATATCAATATCTTTAAATAATGACAATATGTTTAAATAATAACAATATATTAAAGTAATAACAATATGTTTAAGAAATAACAATTTATTAAGTAATAATATCTTTAAGTAATAACAATATATTTAAGTAATGGCAATATATTAAACTAATAACAATATATTTAAGTAATGACAATATATTTAACTAATGACAATATATTTAACTAATAACAATATATTTAACTAATAACAATATATTTAAGTAATGACAATATATTTAAGTAATGACAATATATTTAAGTAATGACAATATATTTAAGTAATGACAATATATTTAAGTAATAATAATATATTTAAGTAATGACGATATATTTAACTAATAACAATATATTTAAGTAATATCAATATATTTAAGTAATATCAATATATTTAAGTAATATCAATATATTTAAGTAATATCAATATATTTAAGTAATATCAATATATTTAAGTAATGACAATATATTTAACTAATATCAATATATTTAACTAATATCAATATATTTAAGTAATGACAATATGTTTAAGTAATATCAATATGTTTAAGTAATGATAATGTTTAAGTAATGACAATATATTTAACTAGTATCAATATATTTATGTAATGACAATATATTTAAGTAATATCAATATTTTTAAGTAATGTCAATATGTTTAAGTAATGTCAATATGTTTAAGTAATATCAGTATTTTTAAATAATAACAATATTTTTAAGTAATGTCAATATTTTTAAGTAATGTCAATATTTTTAAGTAATGTCAATATTTTTAAGTAATGTCAATATTTTTAAGTAATGTCAATATTTTTAAGTAATGTCAATATTTTTAAGTAATGTCAATATTTTTAAGTAATGTCAATATTTTTAAGTACTGTCAATATTTTTAAGTACTGTCAATATTTTTAAGTACTGTCAATATTTTTAAGTACTGTCAATATTTTTAAGTACTGTCAATATTTTTAAGTACTGTCAATATTTTTAAGTACTGTCAATATTTTTAAGTAATGTCAATATTTTTAAGTAATGTCAATATTTTTAAGTAATGTCAATATTTTTAAGTAATGTCAATATTTTTAAGTAATGTCAATATATTTATGTAATAACAATATATTTATGTAATAACAATATGCATAAAATCAACTACAATAGTTTAAAATGCCCCTTCTATAAAACGACAAAATCTTTTGCACCAATTTGATTGTAGGGCAGACTATACTCTGAAGCCTCGGCAAGGAAACTAGTATACAAGGAGTAAAAGCACACTGACCCTGCTCATCCCAGCATAGTTTCCTAGTACATTGGACTTCTCCTTACCATCACATTTAAGCATTGTTGGCTCAAGAGAAAGTAAGGTTGGTGGTTCTGCAATCTTTGCTTCACTATAAACTCATAGCAGCGCAGCCATCCATTTGAGTACGATAATTCGAATCTCACGATTGTCTTGAATGATAGTTATCTCTACACTGAGGATTCCGCAAGGATGAAATTTATAAGTACATATATATTTAAATAATTATTTGTAGCCCTTTCTTGGCTGAGTCCTTTAATAAGTAATAAAATAAGCCGTCAAAAAGCGATAATGCAAGTTCCTTCCTGTTGGACCCGTTTATGATGTTTCAATCATCTGAAAGATAAATGTTATAAATTACTTATGGTGATAGATTTACGCCATAACAATGTACATAAAATAAGTTACAATGGTTTGAAAATGCGCCTTTTACAAACTGACAAAAACTTTTGCACCAAGCTGATAAATATAATTTAGGGCAAGAGGTAGCAAGGAGTTGGACGCAAATATCAGCAGATCTCTGCATGTCACTGACACCAATTTGGTATTTTCTATTTATACTAATCGTTCACAGACCGATGAAGAAAACAAAAAAACAACTTTGCCCTTTTGCACAGACAGTGGTTTGTAGATGAAGTGGGGAGGAAGGGTGCATTCAAATTGAGGTGAGAGAATTCAATCATTTTCAGACTCTCTTTCTCATAATATTTGTCAATACTAGGACTTATACTTGAGCCCTTAGGGCAAACATTCAAGGAGTTGACCCAACGACATCATCACACATCTGTACTAAGACTTGTTTATCTCTTTAGGAGGTTAGACGCAATAATGAACCAGCAATACTTTATTTGGTATTAGCATTAGGTGGGCTATGCCAGCTTCATCCAAAGGAGGAAGTTTATAGGGAATATCAAATTCGCAAGCAGTCCCCAACCACATATATAGCCCAATCATGGGAAGATGACCTACAATGCCTAGCATTTCCAAATGGTCTCCCATCTGCTCCATGTCGCTTAAGTTTGGTGATTTCATGAAAACCAATATGTTACCACAATTATGCTGTACATAGGGTCAAGTGTTAAGCTGAAAAGTCAGTCCACTAGGATTAGCGTATTCTGGCCAACAAAAACTACATTTCCTGATAGGGGTGCCTCAGGCAATTAGCAATAAATAAACACCTTCTCAAAAGAGAAGGTAAAATCTGGGAGGATGGACCTCTTGAGATTGAACAGGACTATACCTCAGCCTGACAGCAGCAAAGTCAGTATTGAACTGATTGTGCAAAGAGAAATAAGTTAATTTAACTTATTACTTTAGTATTTAAGGTAGATACTCAAAAAGTTGGACCCAGACATACACCAGCACATCATCAAACCTAACTCTAACCTTAACAATAACATCACCAGACCTCCTCCACACCTAACTCCAACCAAGGCATCATCATAACTAACCCTAGCCAGGGTACCAGGGCATTAGGTTACCACCAAACCTTATGCTAACTACGGCATCATCAAACCTAACCCTTACCAAGGCATCACCAAACCTAACCCTTACCAAGGCATCACCAAACCTAACCCTAATCAAGGCATCACTAAACCTAATCCAAACTAGAGCACCACCAAACCTAACCCTAACCCGAACTAGAACAACACTAAATGTTACCCTAATCAAGACACCATCAAACCGACCTTATTTAGGCACCACCAAACCTAACCTTATTCAGGGCATCACCAAACCTAACTTTAACCAGGACACCATCAAACCTAACCCTAATCAGGCATCATCAAGCCTCCTTTACACGCCACTGGTGTGAACCGATTGGCGTTTATTGTAATTGCCAGTCTAATCGGGTGTGATCTGGTGTAATTACCTGAACATTTATTGGATAACAGGAAGAAAGGAAGGAGATATGCATATTGGTTGCGTTGGCCTAGGATATTTAATATCTACGCACTGGCCCTAGGTCGGCTAATTGTACCTCAATTAGATTGAAGAGTAAGTGATATTTTCAATGAATGTGGGAAGTATTGCAGAAGCTTTCATGTGTTTGTGTGTGTGTGGATGTGTGTGTGGGTGTGCGCGCCTGTTGGGATACATTTTAAAGTTATTTGCTCTCTCTCTCTCTCTAATATTGCGTAAAAAGTAGTTGTAATATTGAAGATATTTAAAACAGTTTTCACTTGTAGTTCTTC
The DNA here is from genome assembly GCF_053919585.1 of Euprymna scolopes. Taxonomy (NCBI): domain Eukaryota; kingdom Metazoa; phylum Mollusca; class Cephalopoda; order Sepiida; family Sepiolidae; genus Euprymna; species Euprymna scolopes. Next base: position 77,670,127 of record NC_136510.1, read on the forward strand.
ATATAAATACTTGGGTGGGACTTACATATTCTGCAAATTCTTAGACCAAAGGAAAAAGACTTGGGCACAGAAAAAACAAAAAATGAAAGAATTAAATAGGAGAGATTATATCCAACTATCGTGTTAGCATCAGTAAATGAAAATACACACACACACACACACTTATGCATAAACATACGCACAAATACATCAGGGAATTTTCTAATTTTTAAGTAAATATCAACAATTACTTTTATACGTACAGACACTAGTCTTCCGCGCTAATGTAACCATTAGTGTGACAAGTGATAATTACTGCTGGTCGGAAGGCATCCCCTATATATATATATATATATATATATATATATATATATATATATATATATATATATATATGATATTACATAACAGATGAGGAATAAAAGATATATACATAACTTTATTATATCATCAGAAAAAAACGGGAAAGTTTAGAAAGACAGGCAAGAAAATGATAATATTGTACAAATAATTAAATGTACAATATATAAGGATGAATCGGAAGGGTGATATATATGTAGGTAATAGTGTGTGTGTATAACATGCCATATAAATATTATATATATATTATATATTTATTATATATATTAGATATATATTATATATTTATTATATATATTATATATATACTACATATATATTATATATATTATATATTATATATATAAATATATTATATAAATATATTATATATATTATATATTATATATATATAAATATATAATATATATATAAATATATAATATATATTATAAATATATAATATATATTATATATATATAAATATATTATATAAATATATTATATGTATTATATAAATATATTATATATATATTATATAATATATATATTATATAAATATATTATATAAATATATTATATGTATTATATAAATATATTATATATATATTATATAATATATATATTAAATAAATATATTATATATATAATATATATTATATATTATATGTATTATATATATAATATATATTATATATTATATGTATTATATATATAATATATATATTATATATTATGTATATTATATTATATATATAATATATATTATATATATTATATTATATATATAATATATGTTATATATATTATATATATTATATTATATATACATTATATATACAGACTATATATATATATTATATATATTATATTATATATATGTATTATATATATTATATTATATATATTATATACATTATATATACATTATATATATACTATACATATATTATATGTATATTATACATTATATATACATTATATATATACTATACATATATTATATGTATATTATACATTATATATATATTATACATTATATATTATATATATATATTATATATTATACATTATATTATATATTATACATTATATATATATTATACATTATATATATATTATGTATCATATATATTATATATATTTATATAATATTATATATATTTTTTATATAATATTATATATATATTATATATATTATATATATATTATATATATCATATATATTATATATATATTATATATATCATATATATTATATATATATTATATATATATTATATATATATTATATATATTATATATATTATATCTATATTATATATATATATTATATACATTATATATATATATTATATACATTATATATATATATTATATACATTATATATATATATTATATACATTATACATATTATATATATTATATATATATTATATATATTATATATATATTATATATATTAAATATATATATTATATATATATATATTATATATCTATTTTTATATAATATTATATATATATTATATATATATTTTTATATAATATTATATATACATTTTTATATAATATTATATATATATTTTTATATATTATATACATTTTTCTATACATAAATTATATATATTTTTTTATATATTATTATATGTATAATATTTATATATTACTATATATATATTTTATATATATTTTTTTATATATTATAATATGTCTAATATATATATATTTATATATTACTATATATATATTATATATATTTTTTATATATTATAATATGTATAATATATATATATATTTATATATTACTATATATATATTATATATATATTTTTATATATTATTATATATATAATATATATTTATTTAAATATTACTATATATATATTGTATATATATTTTTATATATTACTATATATATATTATATATATATTTTTATATAATATTACATATATATTTTTATATAATATTATATATATATTTATATATATTATTATATATATATTACTATATATATATTATATATATATTTTTATATAATATTATATATATATTTTTATATAATATTATATATATATTTATATATATTATTATATATATATTATTATATATATATTATATATATATATTATATATATATTATTATATATATATTATATATATATTATTATATATATATTTTTATATATTTTATATATATTATATATATTTTTATAGATTATATTATATATATTTATATATATATATATATATATATATATTTTATATATTATTATATATATATTATAAATACATTTATATATATTATTTTTATATATATATATATATATTTTTTATATATTATTATATATATATTATAAATACATTTATATATATTATTTTTATATATATTATATATATTTTTATATATTATTATTATATATATATTATATATTTTTATATATTATAGATATTATAGATATTATATATAATATGTATATTATATATATTATATATATATATTATATATATATTATTTATATATATATATATATTTATATGT
>NC_136510.1:77681585-77686585 GCF_053919585.1 Euprymna scolopes
TATCATCTGTGTTGTGACATCCACCAGATGGCTGGCAGATGCGGGCGTTTCTGATAGTGGATGTTTTTCTTTCTATCTTTCTGACGAGTAATGTCCATAACATCGCCAAACTTGTTACCACTGTTATGAGAGCGTGCCCTTCTTTGCATAAGTGAATAAGTACATTGGGGTCTGGATAGAATACACAGTACTTGGTGGTTCTCTACTTTATCTTTTATATTCCGCCTCTCCCCCCCCCTCTTTCCAACTCCCCCCCGCCCACTCTCTCTCTCTCTCATATATATATATATATATATATATATATTAGAAAACTAGCTGGCTTGCTATCTTCATATCCCTTCGCATATTTCGCCACTTAAAATCTAAATTTAAAATAATAAACATTTCGTTCCCAAGTTCCTTGCAGATAAAAGACTAAATTCGCATAAACATTAACATTTATGTAATTTTTGTACAAATTTATTCATCTTTTAAATAAGACGCGATCGAATCAAAATAAAGAAGAAATCAATTCGTCTAAGCGATGATGTGGGGACTCTTTTTTACTTACAATTTAGTCATTGAATTTGGATTATTCGAAATACTGTTCTCATCCTGAGTGTTATTTGCACAATGTTTCGATCGATGTAGCCTTCGACCTTCTTCGGGTGTATAAGTTGAACGCGGGAATCTTTCTGTCCAGCTAGGGAGTCTGCATGGAACTTTGAAAGGAACACTTTATTTAATCCACAGGGCCAGCATGCTCTCGTTCCGTAAGCCATGACGGGGTAGAAGTCTCAATTCAGCTCGTGTGTGTGTGTGTGTGTGTGTGTGTGAGTGAGAGAGAGAGAGAGAGAGAGAGAGAGAGAGAGAGAGAGAAATTATCCAGAAAATGTTTCAATCTTACTTCAGAGAAACTCGCAAGAATTCATTCTGTTTTCATCTTAACGAAAAAATGGTTCACTGTTTTGATATTGAAAAGTAAAACTATTTTTAACACTATTATATAAAGCATAGTATAATTTTTCCGGACTTTAACCTTGTAGATGCGAACTTTACCTAGATTTCTATATCTATATATATACTCCTATCATTTTTATTTTTGTATGTGTGTATGTATATTATGTGTATGTATATTGTATGCATATTAAAACCCCTCTTTCTATTTTTTTTTTTTAAGAAAATACAACTTTGTTATATATGGGTCGTCGAATTGCATTCATCTGCAAAAGTTCTAAATAATTGTGTATTCTTTTAAACATTTATTTTAATGAATTCCCTATTAGCTTTTTCGGTTTTCTTGCGGGATGATCATCTTTACTTAACTATTGCATGTAATTATATTCATGCAGATATTCTACATGATTTATACTTGCGTAATATTTGTGTAAAAAGTTTATAGTAAACACAAACCTCTTTCTATATATATATTATGTTTGCATATAAATATTTGTTTAAAAATTATGCCTACCAAACTCCTTTGTCAGTTTTTGGTAAGCTGTAAGTTGAAATTTACAATCAAAATTTAATGTTCGACTGAATACTCCAAAAAAACAATTTACAAAGTCGTTATTCCACGGAGTTTCAAAGAATGCTATTCTTGCTATTCTTCTCATCAGAGTACAGAAAGAAATCGGCAAATTATATTTGTAGCAATGCTAGAATTTGCTGATTATGGCATTAAGTGAGGCCACAATTAATTATAGTCGTAAATTGCCAAGAAAAACAAGTGAAAAAATGTCGGATGTGTAAAAAAAAAAAAAAAAAAAAAAAAACGCGCATAATATTTCAGATTGCATGAAGATTCTCTCAAGGTAATGTGAAAGGCTAAAATAATTCTTTAGAGAGAATGAAGTCCAAAATTAAATCCAGTGCGATGTTAATAGTCCAGTTGGAAAGTTTTCAAAGCAGCTGGAATAATGGAAATTGTTTTTTCGGATAGTGTAATAGTCCAAAGAAAGGTTGATCTCCAGTCAAATGGGATCGAGAAATAAGGACAGAAAAACAGCATGTCATCTTTCATCGCTGGCTTAACTAGAAAAGGTGATTTCAGACTAATTTTTAAAAACCACATGAACTTTCTTTTAATCAGGTTGAAAAGAAAGTTCATGCTATTTTTAACTATTAAATTCAGATGAGCATATCTTGGCTCTAACAAGAATTTATTGATAGAAATAAGCACCCTCAGAATCAACACTCCTTTAGCAACGCAAATCTAGTGTGATAATGCCAGTAACCTAAAAAGCTTGTGTTCTGGTGACGGTAAAGTTGCTGAAGGCGTTTTTGATATTGCTTAGGTTTTTAAAGCATTTCTCACGCAGGAAGTTGTCGAGGTGCTTGAAAAAGTAGTAGTCGGTAGGTAAGAGATCTGGAGAGGGGAGGCAGAGTTTCGTAGCCCAATTCGTTCAACTTCTGCAGGGTGGGTTTAGCCACGTGCAATCGGGCATTGTCGTGGAAGAGAATTTGGCCTTTTCTGTTGACTAATGCTGTGTGTTGTTGTCGAGGTTTCTGATGTATTTCATCCATTAGTTGACAGTACTTTTCCGCCGCCATGGTTTCGCCTGCATTCAAAAACCCGTAATGGATGAAACTGGTCGCAGACCACCAAACAGTCAGCATGACCTTTTTTTTTTTTTTTTTTTTTGCAACTCTGGCTTTGGGAAGTGTCGTGGAGCTTCGTCGGCATCTAACTACTGAGCTGAGCATCTCTGATTGTCGTAAAGAACACACTTTTCATCGCAAGTCACAACCCGGTCGAGAAACGGGTCGTCTTTGTTGCATAAAAGAAGGGAAGATGACACTTCATAATGGCGTTTCTTTTGGTTGTCGTTCAATCTGTGAGTCACCCATTGATCAAGTTTTTTTTTTGTCTTTTCAATCTTTCTTAAGTGGTTGGAAATCATCGCATACCTCACGTCTAATTCAGAACTAACTTCTCGAATAATTGTGGGTGGATTGGCTTTGGCTAAGGCTCTTAATTGATCGTTGTCAACATCCGATGGCCGACCACTACGCTCATCATCCTTATGACTCTTGTCGCCGCTACGAAATTTCTTAAACCACCATGGTGCTGTGCGTTTAGTAGTGGTTCCTGAGACAAACGCTTCATCGATATAACGAACTGTTTCCGCAGCTTTTCGGCCTATCTTGAATTGAAATAAGACAATTGTGCGAATTTGCTTTTTTTCCCCCATCTTGTATTCAACGCTTTGAAAAGAAGGTACAATTGTTTTAAAACGACTGTCATTTAAACGATTAGATAGAGCGAATATAATATATAAAGTAAAGGTATTATAACGAAAACTGATTTGAAAATATATCATTTGAAATCAAAATTAAAAATTCCGCAAGAACTTTCTCATCAACCTAAAATATAATTAAACTTACAAAGATCAAATGTAATTTTTATATTAGCTCCATCGAGATAATGCTTTAAAAATAAATAAATAAAAACTGTATATTTTTCCGGGGGATTTATATTGTCTCTGAAGACTTGTTTGGTGAATTTCTACCATTCAATGAGACACGTGTAAGACGCAACATATCATCAATAAAAAAACAATATGAATGTGAAATAAGTACATCTATAGCTTTGGAATGATTACTATCGATACCAACACGTATAAAAGCGATATTGCCATGGCGATGTTTCGATTGGCAGACATTAAGACTACGTTCACTTCATGTAAAGAAAACAAGTCTGTTCATTAGCTGTTCATGTGAGATATATACATAGACACACATAGAGCGAGAGTTAAACTAAGAGGCAGAAATAGAGAGAAACTTACTTTGGATGAGAAGAGACCGGAGAGATATTTAGATTAGGCTGTAATCACGAAACTAATCCACCTTCGAAAATGATGACATTTTAAACGAAAGCAAAGAATGGTAATGTAAGATGCCAATGGAATTAAGCAAGAATGTTTCATGAAAGTAATGGACAGAAATACGAACTTTTTTTTTTAAATACTTTTAGAAAAAGATCTTTTATTCGAGAAACCAAACAGCGCCAAGAAAATACTTGGATTATGTTACTAGTTTGATTAAATTACAAACTCTATTAACAGATCTAAGAATGTGACCTTTGACCTATCACTTTGTCAACTGCCAAAACCAAAATCAGTAAAAAAAAAAATCTTACCATAATGAAGATTTGATGTCTGTAAATTCGTAGTGATACTGAGATGTAGGTGTCCTGGGTTTAAGCCATGATTAGTTTAAGAACAGTTTCCGATGGTTAGTTGTTCTATACAAGTTCTGGGGGTGACTGGTTCTCAGTGGACTGTTCTTGAGTTGGAAGCCACAGAGCAAAAGATTCTTCCCATGTTGACATGAAGAAAACACATATGCAAGGTTTCTAAAGAAAAGGTTTAATTTTTATGGAGCAATTCTGGTTTCTGATTGGTTGGTAGCTGAACGTGAATTAATTGATTCGTCAGTTCCAAGCAGCATCGTTTATAAATAGATTCTCCCAACTGTGAGCGACCATACCCTCATTAGTTAAAAATATTGCAAGAAAGTGTGTAAAAATGAAGTTGAAATCGGAAATCTTCACTTAAGCCTAAAATTAATTACAAATTAGAAAATTCCATAGGATGTTACAAGTTTAGCTTTAGGTTGACGCATACCGGTAGTTACGTCAAAAAGGATGTATGCGGCAAAAAGAAAATTAAGATTCTTGCTTTTGGAAATTAAACTTGAAGTTATCTAACGAGAGTTTTGAGTTCTACCTCTGCAGGTACTGGAAGAGGGAAGTGCAGTTGCTTCATATTACTGTAAGTAATTGAAATATCAGCGTAAGTAATGGAGTTATTTGCTGTTCTTTTTAATTGTTTCTTTCGTTTAAACCAAAAAGAGAGTAAAGAATACGTACAGAGGTTGATCAACCTCTGTACGACTGCCACATCACTCCGACCTTCTTTTCAACAAGACGCCACTAACTACTGTAGAGAAATGAACAACTGTTGTCTGTTGATGAAACCTTAAAATCTAATTGGCAGTTCTGTTAGTTTGATAAATGG
>NC_136510.1:77691585-77711585 GCF_053919585.1 Euprymna scolopes
TCTTATCTTTTAGTTCTCTTTCTTGAGGAGCATCATGTCTGGTTCGTTTACTGATTTCTCCAACCCAATTCTTTTTTGACACATCCCTCCTCCCACTCTAAGAGCCGCTTACTCCCGTTCACCCTTTCACCTCTTCGACTAAAGATTTTCTAGCAACTCCCCTCCCCCCATACTGATAACCTTGAATACACATCTCTTCTTTCCTTTTTCGTTTTTTTTTTTTCTGCCCTTATTTTGAATGTTTGGAATATATATGTTACATGACCCTTCTTCCTCTCCCTTCAAATTTTACACCATTTTATTTTTTTTTTAAATAGATTTTTTTTTCCTGTTTTTTTTTTTTCATTTGACTGGTTTCTTTTGTGGAAAGCAACCTTTTTTTTTACGTCACCTGACGAAGACTCGTGGTTTTAACCGACCATCTGTGCATGTCCACTGCTGCGACCTTTTAAATTTGTTTATATTAATAAAAATGTCTTGCTCTTCTTTTATTGAGCACTCTTATAACCTCGTTAAATTCAGGTGTTTTCACATTTGACCACCTATAAATTGGTGTGTATATATATATATATATATATATATATATATATATATATATACTAGCAGGCCGCCCGGCATTGCCCGGTTGTAAATTATGCTCAAATATGATATTTTGATTGATGCAGATTTCGTATTTATGATTATATTATATTGGACCCAATATATAGTAATGATTTTAAGTTTTTTTTTCTTTTTAATAACTCATGCACCACCACCGAGAATCGAAACCAAAACGTTTAACTTACGATTTACTTTTTCTTTTCACGTTAATGCCTGAGCTATGAAGATATGCTTTCTGCAAAGCTAAAAATTAAAACCTGAACAAATGGCTACAACGTTACGCATGCATATTCGTAATACCTTAATCCGACCTTCATCTGGCAAATTCCATTTTTCACACTTTTGCACCAATTTTCCCCGGCTAAAACACAAATATAAAGTTTCGCATGGGCTCGAATAGCCTATATATTAAGTTTCATGTCTGTAGACCAAAAACTGACAGAGGAGTTTGGTAGGCAATTTTTTTTAAACAAATATATATACGCATACATAAATATATATAGAAATAGGTTTGTGTTTACTATAACCTTTTTACGCAAATATTAGGCAAGTATAAATCATGTAGAATATCTGCATGAATATAATTACACGGAATAGTTAATTAAAGATGATCATCCCATAAGAAAACCGAAAAACTAATAAGGAATTAATTAAAATGAATGTTTAAAAAATATGCGAATTAGCTGGATCTTTTGCAGATGAATGGAATTCGACGACCCATGTATAACAAAGTTGTATTTTCTTTTTTAAAAAAATAGAAAAAAGGGTGTTTAATATGAATATCAATACACAAAAAAATCATAGAAGTATAGATACAGACATACATACAAACATACATGATGATTGCAACGTCTTGTCAGTCGAGTGCCACTCCCCCAGACACTTAAAGTCCATGAGCCCAAATGTCTGAGAGAGTATCTATACAAAGATGATGTCACAGAGTTTTAGCTTTGTACGACAGCTAAGTCTCTCTCTCTCGGTTCAAAATGTTGAGATCCAGCAACAAGCAAGAGCAAGATAGCCAGCAACAAGTTAAACTGCAGACCAGCTTAATGCGGGTACTGGTCTTCCGCTTTATGGTTTTTTAAATCAGAGATTTGCTTCTCCTAGAAAGGTTGCCTTCACCACGGCTTAAGGGAGCTCTCTCTACACCAACACACACACACACACACACACACACACACACACACACACACATATATACACAGTACTAGTTGGCCATTGACCCCGAAAAAGGGTTCATTCGCCCTTTTGGAAGGTCTTGTTTTTAATCTTTCAGGGAGACTAGCCGCCCTCCTCACCAAACAAGTCTGGTGGGGGAACCAGTTTAGTCGCCGGTGCCCTGACCATGAGGCAGGTAGTACTGGATTACATGGTACCAGTAGCATATGGCATGACCTGACATTACATACATACATACATACATGACATACATACATACATAGTGATCGTCACTTCTTAACAGAAGAAGGCCATCTTTCCCTTGCTTTATTGTTGATTATTCATCCATTTCCATGCACTTTTAAAATATTTTTTTATTATTATGTCGTTTAATACGTTTTATAATTTATTATTATTTTTTTTTATTATTTTTATTTTTATTTTTTTTTTTTTTTTCATTTTATTTTTTTTTTTTTTAAATATATATATATATATATATATATATATATATATATATATACATGTGGAGATGTGATCAAGATGCATCAATTTCTATCTACTGTGGGAACGAAGGTGGCTCTTCAGACCACCCCTGCTCTTACACAGTCTGTTGCAAAGGTCACACTTAAGCTGAGATTGAGGGATGCCAACTGGTGCTGCTCTACTGTGGACATTCATATAACGCTTCAGGCCTCCACTCGATTTAGAGACCACAGAGCAAATACAACATCTGTGCCCTGCAGTATTTTCCCCATCTAAGAAAGCTTGATCTCCATGCATATAGCTAGCTAGGCCGGCTCTGGATAAAGTCATTTTACTGCATAAATCACAGACATGTTTCTGCACGAAAGCCTCCGACAGACCTTATATATCTGACAGATTTTTCTTCCGGATATCACGCTTCATTTTTGCATGCTCATATTTTTCTTCTCCAAACTATCACAGCTATGATAGACCAACGAGAGCCATTTTTTACGGTCATCGGAAGCACTTTCCCAACTGGACACGTCAATACCGAGAGCTTTAAGATTATTTTTTAGGCTTTTCCTAGGTTTATGTTGTGGGTGCTTTCCTTGAATAATTTCATCACACATACATACACACATGATGATTGCAACGTCTTGTCAGACGAGTGCCACTCCCTCAGACATTTAAAATCCATGAGCCCAAATGCCTGAGGGAGTATCTATACAACGATGATGTTACAGAGTCTTAGCTTTGTACGAGAGCTAAGTCTCTCTCTCGGTTCAAAATATTGAGATCCAGCAACAAGCAAGAGCAAGATAGCCAGCAACAAATTTAACTGCAGACCAGCTTAATGCGGGTAATGGTCTTCCGCTTTATGGCTTTTTAAATCAGAGATTTGCTTCTCCTAGAAAGGTTGCCTTCACCACGGCTTACGGGAGCCCTCTCCACCCCAATACACATATACACACACACAAATATACACTGTGCTAGTTTGCCGTTGACCCAGAAAAAGAGTTCATTCGCCCTTTGGAAGGTCTTGTTTTTAATCCTTCAGGGAGACTAGCCGCCCTCCTCACCAAACAAGTCTGGTGGGGGAACCAGTTTAGTCGCCGGTGACCCGACCATGAGGCAGGTCGTACTGGGTTACATGGTACCAGTAGCATATGACATGACCTGACATACACACATACATACATACATACTAGCAGGGAAACCTGACGTTCCTCGCAATTGAATGATGAGCAAACGTTCCACACTCTCATACTTTTATTGTCATCGAAATCGGTGAAATCGCCCATTTTTTAACCAAATCGATTTATTGCCTGCTCTAGTCGGAGACTCGCCGTGGTGCACCAGGAGGAAGCTTTAGATGACTCCTTGCACTGACTTAGCCCACAATGCATTAGTCTATATTGCATTGTAAAGAACCTATGGTTTATTTTATGAAATTATTTTTATATAATCGCTTGAATTAAAGTTTAAAATGCAAGTATCATGGATTACTTGTGCTCTAAACATAAACATTGATTTTGAAAGTGCCCCTGTCTTATCAAAGAACTCACTGTTGATTTCTTATGTCGGGCCCTTCTGCTTGTGCGGTGATAAAACTTCTCAAATGGACTTGTTAGACTGTATAAGCGTGGTAAGTTTTGTAAAAATCGAACTGCCCCTTATTTAATCAGATTTTGTTTATTATCAATTTTCGATATTTGTTGGAGGCATTCTGATACAAAACTTATCTAAGAACACTCCCAGACAAATAAAGTACATTTGTATGAAATTGAAAAAAATATGGGCTATCCGTTTCAGAGTGTATAAGGAACGAATTAATACGCACGCAGACACGCACTCAAACAAATAGCCTTTTATATATAAGTAGATATATATAGATTTTACTTTATTTGTTTTTGCGATACGTTTTGAATGAATTCAATTATTTATACGAAAGTGCATTTTTATCTAAATGCGAGTTGGGAATAATTTTCCCTTTGGCCAATTTTGTACCCCCAAATGGGGAGCAGCATATATAATGTCTTTAAAATATAATTATCCACTGATTCACGTGTTAGTCGATAATTATATATTTTTTAAAAGTATATATATATATATATATATATATATATATATATGAGAGAGAGACATTGGCCTTTATTATAGAGTGGAGAATTCCAAAGACACTAATGTCCAATGTTTTATTCTTAGAATTCATATATGAAATGTGTCCATTCCAAGTTAACCTACAACCAAAAAAAGAATCTGTTCTTGTATTCATACGAGTGGTTAATGTTGAATTGAAGGGGGGAAAAAAATTAATTTCCGATTTTTCTTTTTTTTCTATCTCTGTGATAAAATAGACACATGTCCGAATATAGAAATGGCACTTTGCATTCTTATCCAAAATAAGCCAAGTTGGAGAAGGAAAGAAGTTTATCTGACAATATGATGTTCGATTTGCTTCTTTAGAAAAATATAGAAGCAAATCAAATTTAAGAAAAAAAAAAAAGATAAATAAATAAATCCTCCCTCTTCAAAACATGTTTCTGGGTATTTTTCCTGCTGCTACACACACACACACACACACGCACGCACATATACGCACTAAGGCACACACACCTACACACACATAAATATATATATATAAAATATGTATAATATATATTATATATTAATTATCAGCATAAAATTTACAAATTCTGTCTGTGTTTTAAATATTTTCAGGACTATCCACCTTATTTACTACCAAAAATGCTTGTTTATTTTTGTGTCTTAAACTTATCCCCCCCTTTTGTGCTGATGAGATTATATTCGTTCCATATAAGTTAAAAAATTTACCGAATTTCCATTATTAACGATTACTATATTGTCCAATTTCTACTGTACACTCTTTAACCCTTATTCTCGAGTGGCCTCTTGGCATTGTTAAGTGGTGATGCCTATGTAAAAAAAAAAAAGTCAATTATTGTCAATGCTTATTGTCAATTAATAAAATGAACATCGTTTCCGAAACGATCGTACATTCAATTTGATTTTGTTTGTTTTTCCTTTTGAAACTGATTCATAATTTACAATCATTAATCTTTATACTCAATATAAATATTGCTCTATAATAAATATACCTATTGAGTTTATTATATAGCTGCATTACTATGAGCACTGTTCTTTTAAAGAATTAATACATTAAAATAAACTTTGCTCTTTAGACTCTAGGTCTAATTCCCTCTATCATATATATATATATTACTCCTATGATTTTTTTTTGGGGGGGGGTGCATTGATATTTATGTTAAAAAACCCTTTTCTACTTATTTAAAAATAAAATACAACTTTGTTATATATGAGTGGAGTTGGAATTCTATTCATCTGCAAAGGATCTAGCTAATTTGTATATTCTTTTAAACATTCATTTTAATTACATTTTTAGTTAACTATTACATGTAATTACGAGGGGCGTGCAATAAGTAATGCCCCTGACCCACTTCCCATAGTAGTAGAGCAACGAAACTTGGCACAGTTATTAGTCTTTCTCTATATAGGAACCACCCAGAGTTATGTATTTCTCCCATCGTTTGATGCAGCTCTGAAGATCATTTTTGTAGAACACGCCAGGTTGGTCCTCCAACCACGATGTGATCTCAGAAATCAGGGCTGCATCATCTGGGAAACGCTTTCCTTTCAAAAACAACTTCATGGCTGGGAAGAGGTGAAAGTCAGAGGGTGCAAGGTCAGGAGAGTAGGGAGGATGGGGAAGGATTTCATGACCACACGCCCGTGCTTCTGATCTAGCGACATGCGAGTTGTGGACCAGAGCATTGTCCTGCAGAAGGAGGGTACCTTTGCTGATCTTGCCCCGTCTCTTGATTTTGATAGCTTCCCTTAATTTCCTCAAAAGTGAAGCATAATAGGCTCCTGTAATTATGGTACCCTTTGCCAGGAAATCTGTCATCACTACTCTGTTCTGGTCCCAGAAGTCTGTGAGCATGACCTTGCCAGTGGAGGGCTGCACCCTTGCCTTCTTTGGTGGAGGTGGTGAGTCCAAGTGCTTCCACTGCATTGACTGGGCTTTGGTCTCTGGATCATAGTGATGGCCCAGGTTTCATCCCATGTAACCAGTGTTTTGAAAAACTTTGACTCATCTTCTTGGCACATCTCCAAATTCATCCTCGAGCACTCGACACGTTCTCGCTTCTGGAATGGTGTGAGCAACCTAGGAATCCATCTGGCAAACACCTTATGCATATGCAAATGGTCATGAATGATAGTTTCCACAGACCCTGTACTAATATTGACATCTTGGGCTATTTGGCGAATAGTAATGCGCCGATCTTCCAAAATGGCAGCTTCAACTTGACGGACAAATGCCTCATCAATGGCAGAAGGAGAGGCGACCAGGTCTGGGAGCGATTTCCACAGACTATGATGGAGCATTATCACCCTAAGTTTCTTTCATTTCATCAAAAGTCTACTGTGGTGTGCTTCCTTTCAAATACAAAAACCGGATCACTGCTCGACATTCAACAGGCTCCATTTCACACCTGACTCAGTTCAAACACCTGTAAAACAGAAACCAAAATTAGTTCAGAGCTGTAATTTGCCACATAACCCGTAGAGATATAAATCATTGCACATGCAAAATTTCAGCTAGATCAGACAACTGGAAGTGGGCCAGGGGCATTACTTATTGCACGCCCCTCGTATATTCATGCAGATATTCTACACAATTTATACTTGCGTAATATTTGCGTAAAAAGGTTATAGCAAACACAAACCTCTTTCTATATATACTTGTATACATATATATATACAGAACAGTATATCATACACATGTATATAATGAAATAAAATTATAAATAATACCGTAAGGCGGGACGAATACCGTAACCAGAGGCAGAAAACATCATATTCCTCATCGCAATCTGAAAAAACGTATCCTGAGGCCTCTGTCTCCCGGGGTTCTACAGTAGTAAGTTATGCAAATATATATATATATATATATATATATATATATAGAGAGAGAGAGAGATAGAGAGAGGAAGAGTGTGTGTGTGTGTGGCTGACAAGTAAAAAGCTTCCAGAAATAGTTTAGAAGAAAATGGAAATTTCTTACAAAAATACGCCCTTGGCCATTTTAGTAATGTTGTTTAAAAAAAAAAAAAAAAAAAAAAAAAGTGCCTCATAAATGAGATTAAAAAAAAAAAAAAGATAGATAAAAAAAAAAAAAGATGGATAAAAAAAAAGAAAAGATGGATAAAGAAGAGGAGCGAAGAAAGAAAAAACAAAAAGATTTTTATTTATTTTTTTTTTCTTTTGTAAATTCAATCACAGGTGGAATAAAGTAAATCTCGAAGACGTGTTTATTCAGAACTTCAAAACCAGAGACAGATGAAATTAATTCGTGACTTTATCGGTTACAATTAGTGTCAGTCATTTTTTTTTTTTTTTTTTTTTTTTTTTTACTTTTTTCAAATTCTTTAGTTTTTGGATACGTTGTAATGTTGATAAGTTTTTAATGTTGTGATTCCCGGAGGCAGCCCTTGTAAGTTGATCGTGAGCTGGGGAAGTACAACTTGGTGTTTTCATGCCATGGGGACGTTTCTGAGAGGGCTGTTAAGTTCTGGCACAGCACCCATATAACATACTACTACCGTTTGCCAGAGTGTAACTGAGTGTCAACATGTCATCAGGACATTTCTGCAAGTGGTGTTAGGTTGTAAACAATAGGCATATCTTCTTTTAAATGAAGGCTTAATCTGTCGCTTTCTTGATGGGTCTTTAGCAGGCTTTAAGAATCATTAATTCTCTCCAAAGTATTATCTGATACAAAAAGAACAAACAAACAAAATTTTTATACATAAAAATATATAATTTATTTTTACACTTTGAAGGAACATATAACCCTCAGTTGGTATAATCAAGTTCTACACCAGTTCACGTTAGATCACCAAAGTTTGGCAACATTGAGCCAGGCCAGGTGATCATTTGTGACTACCAGGTGCTGTATGTTAGAGGACGTTAATACGTCGCTGCAAAAAAACACTCAATAAACAAAACGGTGTTGTCTCCCTTGCCTGCGATTGAGGACCACTTGTGAATTTGATATTCCCATAAAACTTCCTCCTTTAGGGAAAGCTGGTTCAACCTTCGTAGGGTTAATGCAACTTAAGTTAACTAAACTGGCTGGTACAACAAACTTAAATGAAGTCGAATTTCTAACTGCTAAGTCTTCTCCTTCATAGTGACAATAATAAAAGAGAGGGAGGAGGGAGAGAGGGAAACATAAACGAATATCTAAAAAAGAAAAAACTACGGCCACTGAAGTTCTTACTTCAATATATCTCAGACTACAGTTAATTTGGTTCAGTTTTTTTTTTTTTAACTTTTGGCAGTACCGTCTAGCCCTCGATTTTATAAACATCTGTCAAATTCCGTTGGATGAAATCTGATAGATGACACACATTTTGTTGTCCTTTGACATGTTTTAATAACATCTTTTCGATTTTATGTGTCTCTCCACAAGAATCATAAAAGTCAGGCACAAGGCTTTCAATTGTAGGGATCTCCAGCCCTCAAAAAAGGGCGTTTATCATTGTGCCACATGCTAGAAAATGAAAAACACAAAATCTTCTGAGACATGAACCTACAGACAGATAGACTCACCCAAGTAAGGAGACCAGATGTCATAATAGTCAGCAAGAAAGAAAAAAAAAACTGCCAACTCGTATTTGATTGAAAGGAATATGAAAGACTAAGATAATCATCACGAATGCCAATAATTATGGGAGCACTAGGAACACTCTAGGAGAACCTGGAAAAAAAGATTAGGAGAAATTAGAATTAAACGCAAAGATTGAGACCATACAACATACGGCAGTGATGAGAACGGCCAAAACTTTAAAGACAATCCTATAATGCGAAAATCAACCCACATAAAATATGAATACTTACTAACCACGCGAACGTTGAAAATAAAAATCAAACATAGAAAGGGAACCGAAACCATCATGTATTCTATAAACTGACCAATAACTAACGACTGGTGCAATGGAACATGAAGAAAATGACTGTAATGTCAATAAGCGCTAGGAACAGTGCTGAAAAACATTAAAAAAGACAAGGAGAGAATTGGAACCAAAGGGAAGATTTTCACCATAAAGTGCCAAAATCTTTAATGCAGAAACCAACCAACAAACAAAACTAACGAACGCTAATTTGGCAAGACATATAGAAAGAACATCACACGAGTACTAGGGAAGTGAAAACGTCCAACAATCAAATAAACTTCTCCCTCCATCCCCATCCCCGTCCCCACCCCTCCTATGCAGACATGCAAATTCGGACTTACACTCATCCATGTGATGACGTCAGCCTCGGCTGGCATTACATAAAGACGGTTCAGAAAGGGTCAAGGAGGGTGGAAAGACCGAGAGACTTTGTGTAATTGTGCCGTAGCAGATAAAGTGCTTTTAGTAATAATCAGTTTTAAGTGACAGTTTCTGGTGCTACCAGATCAGGCTGTCTAAAGGTATTGGCTTTCTGAGACGAAATGCATTTAACATTGATTAACATTTTGTTTTTCTACTTCCTTTTGAAAAACTGAATTATGTATGCAAAAAACAAAAAAAAAACCTTTTCCTCCTTTTCCTTCTTCCCATTTCCCCTTTCTCTTTTTATCTCCCCCACTTGCTGACTGGTTTCATAACTTAAAATGTACCAAACATTAATGCTATAACCCTTTTCCCTCTCCCATTGCAAAACTCATTCATGTTCTGCAGGACAGGGAACAAAAACGATAAAATCCACTATAAAACAACCAAACCAAACACTACAAACTAGCGATTGAAGATACAAAGAACTTGAATAATAAAAAAAACTTCTACAAAATAACTGAATGCAACATGAATACTATTTCCAAAATAATTGGATTCGGCATTAAATAACCCAAAAAGGGTTGATATGTCGTAAAACAAAACAACCAAACCAAACTAAGTGACAGTTTTCTGGAAGTTGAATGAGAGAAGTCGCAGTTCTTTGGAAGCACTATAAGTGTGATCATGTGGGTTTAAAACTGTACTGATAAGACATTGTGGCATTGCGTGGGCGGCTTTATGCAAATGAATGCAAAATGACGTCACCGATAAACAACAAAAGACAGCAGAAAGAGAATAATTCCAAAGAGAGAGGCGTGAATAACACTTGAGATCTTGCTAGAGGCATAACGTTCAAGATCACGTGAGAGATGTGGAGCATGGAACAAGATAACGTTCGAGATCACGTTGGGTGACATCACAGCCATAACAATGAGGAAATCTCATTATACAAAAGAAATGTGAGTCGAAGTTCTTTTCTATTCTTTTTCTCCTTTTTACAACATGTTGGTTTCCGGACAACGTTATAATATGAATCGTCCACTAGTCAGGTTGGAATAAGGATTCTAGACATCGGATTTAGTAGTATTATATCTTGATTTCAGGATTTTTTAGATGAAGATTGATAATCTATAAAATATTCTGCTTGTTCTGTTGCATATTGGGGTTATAGGAAAAGAGTCTTAGAGAGAGAGAGGGAGAGATGCTTAGAAAGAGTCTTATTACAAGTGATGCTTTTTCTTAGTGAGAGAGATGTTCTTGTAAGAGAGATTTATTAAGAGGGATGTTGAAAGACTCAGAGAGATTGTTCATGTTATGAGAGATTCCTATATTTTAAATGTTCATTCCTTGGACGTGTAGAAGAAGAAAGCTCTTAGATTGAAGGAGATAGTGTTCAGACAGTCTTAGTGTAGATATGATGTAGATTCACATTGTGGATATGAGATGTCGGGACGTGTATGTAATGACATTTTATAACACAAATATATAATACAATTTCACTTTACCTTTTTGTAAGAATCATAAGACAAGACGACGTTTTACATAAAATTCATGATGGTTTATTTCGTCACGACCGGCCGTGGTTCCCATCATCAAGAATTCAAAGCTTCACATTTTAGTTTCAAAGTGATCGTCTCGCTTCCTAGACGTTCGAATTCCCAGACCCTTTCTGAGTTTCTCACTGACTGACTTCTTTTCCTCTAAAGTTTTTTTCTCTATATCTAGAACTTTCTATTTTCTGTGACGTCATACACATGTTAAAACATGTGCCTTCTTTCACGTGTTCTGGACATGCGTGTCCAAAACTTTTTCTATTTCTACAAAAGGAATTTTAACCTATACTCAGTAACCTATTTTTCCAATATGTTAAAAACATTATCTTATAAGCTGCATTCTTTCAATTTAAAATTTCATAACAAACTTGACAGTTCACATTCTTTTCTTGAAATATTTTATCTCTATTCTAAACAATCGTTTGTTTTACATTTTTAAATTCTCACACGTAATCTATTTCTAAACCTAAATTACGAGGTTCGAATTTCGTCTATTGCTATTTCATTTTCATTTTAACTAATCTCTCTATTTTTATACTTTTTTTTTTTTTTTTTTTTTTTTTATTACATTTTCACCCCAAACAAGGCACATTGCCACTTTGGTGTAGGGGGCTACTATCAGGGGCAACAACTACGGGGGTACTATGTAGAGATTTGGGCAGTAAGAAGTCGGTTCACGTTACACTTGAACTTCTGCACGTCAGTACTGTTGGGGAAGCAGGGACCTGGAATGGAATTCCAAAGTCTAGCTGTTCTGGGGAAGAAACTACTGGAGTAGAAAGATCTTTTACATCTAGGGATCTCTACAGTGTGGGGGTGGGATTTTGCAGCTTGTCGGGTCTGTCGAGGGTGTTCACGTCGTGGGGGCACAAGTGCTTGCAGTTCTTCAGAGCATTCACCATTATAATACTTGTAGAACAGGCAGAGGGATGCAACGTTTCGACGATGGGACAGAGGCTGAAGTTTAGATGCCAGTTTAGGGCCTATCAGATTTGCGACTCTCTTTTGAACCCTGTCAAGGAGCGATAGACTAGTAGCCGATGCACCGGCCCAAATATGACAGCAATACTCCATACATGGGCGAATAGTGGCCTTATAGAGGTACAGGATACTTTCGGGTGTTAGAAGTTTTCTAGCACGGTAGAGAGAGCCCACCTTCCTTGCAGCGGCCCTGGCAATGCCCTCGATGTAATTGTTCCAACTCATGTTTCCTGTGAACGTTAGGCCAAGGAGCTTGAGAGACGTACTCTCAGATAAAGAGTCGTTGGCCATTGCTATAGGTGGTAGAGAAGGTTTCTTGTAATTATTGAATGAAACCAGTTTTGTCTTGGTGGCATTGAACGTTACCATCCATTTTTGTCCCCATTCCACTACTGATTGGAGGTCATCCTCTAGTGTTTCTGCCATTACTTTAGATATATGTTCATTTTTTTTCCTGTCGTGCCTGCTATAGAGTGTGGTGTCATCAGCATATATACCCATCTCAGAGGCAATTTTGTCGGGGAGGTCATTTATGAATATCAGGAACAGCAGAGGTCCAAGGATAGATCCCTGGGGCACTCCCGCATTTATATCATATTGTTTAGATGTACGACCATCAAGGACAACCTGGATTTTTCTCTTATCTAAGAAGGATTTAATTATATTAAGTATTCTACCAGTGATACCGTAAGATCTAATCTTCCTGAGGAGACCCTCATGCCATACCCTGTCAAAAGCCTTAGATATATCTAGAGCTACCGCTCTGCCCTCTCCCGCTTTGTCCAGTGAATGGTATATGCGTTCAGAGATTACAGTGAGGATGTCTGCCGTGGAACGGGCTTGTCTAAATCCATATTGATGGTCGGTCAGAAGTTTAGCATCTGTAAGGTGCTGGACTAGAGCATGGTTAATTAAGGTCTCAAATATTTTGGCAAAAAGTGGGAGGAGGCTAATAGGGCGATAATTTAATGGGTCAGTTCTTTCGCCAGAATTCTTGAATACTGGTACTACAGAAGCAGTTTTCCAACAGCTCGGAAAACAAGATTCATTAAGGCATTTGTTGTAGAGTTTGGAGAGAACTGGAGCTACTTCGGCTGAGCACTTTTTTAATAGCACAGCTGGGATGAGGTCGGGTCCACATGCTTTGGAAGTGTCAAGGTTTTTTATGATAGCATGGACCTGAGCAGGGGTGATTTTCAGATCGTCTAGCGTGGCGTCTGTCCGCATAGGAAATTGAGGTAGGGGGTGGTTGGAAGGGTCCAGTGTGGAGTTTGAGGCAAATCGACTGGCAAGCATGTTAGCCTTCTCGGTTGCTGAGCAAAGAACCTCGTGATTGTTGGTTAGTGAGGGAATTGTTGATTGCCCATTATTTACTACACTGTTGTAGATTTTCCAGAAGTCACGAGTTCCTAGTTTTTGTGCTTCGATGCGTTTTTTAGTGGTTTCCGTAAATTCCCTCTTAGCTGTCGCTATTTCTTTCTTAACGTTACTTCTAGCTTCTATGTACTTCTATCTGTTTGAACTGGACTTATGTCGGTTAAACCTGCGGAATGCATGCTGCCTTTGAGCAACGGCAGTTGCGCAAGTCGAAGTAAACCATTGGGGAGAGTGGGGCTTGCTATAGAATTTCCGCATGGGAACATGCGCTTCGATTGCAGTTTTGAACCATTCAGTTGTCTCGGTTGCACACTGTTCAGCAGGAAGAGAAAAAATATTTCCCCATGGGGCGTCTCTGATAAGATCTCTGATAGCTTCCCAGTCAGCCTTTTTATAATATCTCGTTGTTTTGAGCACTGGCTCTTCAGTTTTGGGTCTAGAGTTTAGGGCGATTTCAACCATTATCACCGCATGATCAGCGTTCCCAAGTGGGCTGTCGGCTTTCGTTACACAATCATCAGGAACTGTGGTCAAAAACAGATCTAATAGTGATGCGTGTTGTTCTTCCTGATCAGGGAAGCGGGTTGGAAAAGTAACAATTTGCGATAGGGAGTGAGATACAGAGAAGCTATGAGTTGCGCTGCCTGCTGCATCTGTAAGTAGAGAATCCAAGCCAGTTTTTGTGATGGACATTAAAGTCGCTAAATACATGTACTTGGGCGCTAGTGTAACAGTTCCTTTCTTAGTTAGTTCGTACATTACATTTCGAAAAGGGCAAAATACAATTTTTGAAGGCCAAAAAGGCAAAAAAGGACAAAATACAATTTTTGAAGGCCAAACTGCTTTAAAAGAGGCCAGATTCGTGAAATTTGGCTTAAAAAAAAGCCAATCTTTTAACTCTAGATAAGAATGTGAAAATTACCTCCCTTTAAAGCCTCGTTTTATAATAATAATAATAATAATAATAATAATAATAATAATAATAATAATAATAATATCTGACCATTGTTGTAATCGTGTGAGAAAGAATTTTGTAGTAATTTCGACGTGCAGCTGTTCTTCTCCAATGAAAAAAAATCAGTGAAAGGGAACATTAAAAAGTAATGAGGCAAAAAAGAAGAGCAGTGTCTACCAAAGGTGCTGAACTGGAGGAGAAAATTAAAGATTGTCTCTTACAATATGATTTTATTATTCGTATTGAACTATGTAGCATAATCTTACTTTTGGAGTATTTTTAATACTTATTAATTCATCTCATTTTGGTCAGTTCTATATTTAAAATACAATGGACACTATTTTCATAAGAATGTAAATAAACTCATATTTGCTATGTGCGATTGGTTCTTCTGTCCAAAAAAAAAAAATTAATCTTTTTTCGTTATCTAGAAGAATATCAGCTTCATCAAAACATATTTGTTGATTGAATATATTTCTCATTCCGGGGAATTTCTAAGGGTCCTGCTAGTTTGTATTATTTGACAGTTATAGTCAACTAACGTACTTCCTAACTTCCGGCGTGGCTGCTACCGGAAGCGGTGACAAGGCAAAGCAGTTTATAATAATTTTTAAAATAGCTTCTGATTAGGAAAAATCTTTACGGGTAAGTTTGTCACCTGATCTTTTTGTTCACATAATGTCTTGCTTCGTTCAGAAGGGACTTGTCGTTTGGGTACAGACATTTATTTATTCATTTTTTTATTTATTTTTTATCCTTTTGACAAAAATGGAAAGAACGGATTCAAAAATAAACCGTTTTAAGATGGCCTCCGCAGAGACATTTTTAAAAGTTAACTACGCCATTGTCAGGCATTTTTTCATTGGTGTTTTATTATCGTTATGTTTTTATCGTCATCTTTTTTCTTCTTCTTCTTCTTCTTCTTCTTCTTCTTATTATTATTATTATTATTATTATTATTATTATTATTATTATTATTAACGGCTTTCTTTTTCAAACGTCATCGTCTGCCATTAAAAATAATTTTACAAATGAGGAAAGAGGAGAGAAAGAAAACCTAATTTTAGTTTTTTGTTTTGTTTGTTTAAATTTTAGTTCTTTCATATGTTTTTTTTGGTCATTTTGTATCCAAACAAGTCGTCGTTTTTTTTTAACTGGAAGGAAGACATTATTTGAAAGGTCACCTTCTCAAATAACCTGGTGACTTCACCTTAGAACTTTTCGAGGACGACCCTTCAACGCGAGGACAGACGAAGGGGGGAAAGTAACGATTTAATTCTTTCCAATAGCAACAATAAACACAATGAAACAAAATACGTCTTGTGTCAAACATTAAAAAAATTGCCTTTTTGCTTTAACCCTGACAGCTAACTAATTTACAGGGTTGACTTTAAAAATGTTATTTTCGTGTTTGAATTTAACAAACAATAAACAAAATCATATTTGCATATTTCGGTTCTTGTTCAGAATTTTTCTTATATTAAAAAAGTCAAAAAGTAAAGAAAAATCTGTATTATGTATGTAACCATGACCAAACGAAAATATCATATTAAAAAAAAATTACGTAAATTGATCTAGAAGTTTTATTTTTTAATAAAAAATCAAATTTTATCAGTGACATGAAAGCGGCTGTCGTATCTGCCATTTTGAAAACAATCTAAAAAAAAAAAGAACAAAAAACAAAGGGAGATCACTCAATAATTCAAACTTGCGAGATTTATGTTGTAATGCTTACTAATTCCCATCAATCGCTTTAAAATGATTTATCTATAATAATTAAAATGGAAACAATTTTCCCCGTCTAGAAAAAAAGTCATACAAACCCAGACGCCATATATAAATTCCATATTGTCACAGTGTCTGTCAATCCGTGTTGTAGATTTTGCGATTATTATCAGTCACTTTTTATTCATTATCATAAATACTTATAATAGTTCCGAGGAGAATCATGCTCCACAACACATCATATTTACAGGTAGTAGTAGGATACTTACTCATTTATTATTTTCTCCTCTCAATCCCCTACCATTCACCGGGGCAAATACTTCAGAGTCTTCAATTATCATGCTTCACAGTAATTATTTCACTTTGTCATTACGTGATTTTGTCTTTCACTTAAAACTCATTTCCTACATAAATAATAAGTGCTTCACTTCTACTTTAAACGTCAAATTAATTTACTAACACAAAAGTAACTTTTATATTCTTATTTCTTATATAAAATTTGTTTCTTATAAACATTCATATTTCTCCATTTTTCATTTATAATTTTTCGTTTACATTTTAAGCAGCCATTGCTATCTGCTGATCCTTCAATTCTCTTAATGTTGTAATCAAAAGCAATGTTAGAAAGCGCGCTACTCGGGCATTTCTAATTATTAGTCCGAATAATTAAAACAAGACATACATGACATAAATAGAAAAGCTCAAAAAACGTGAATCATGTTAGCTCTGGCAATGTTCAGTTTAAAGAAATCTAAGACTTACAGCCGGATACAACTATGTACTTATATTTTGGCAACAAATTGTTAGCCAATCATGCCTGGTTAAATACGATAGTTTCCTTGACTATATTGACAATTTTCTCGATTTGACGAGCAATTCTTTTGATATTTGCTGGTAAATTATGTCTTATGGGACTGAGTGTACAGAGGTTTAACGGATATATATATATATATATATATATATATTATATATATATATATATATAAGCGATGCTCTTTGTGTAAACAAATCGAGCTTAGGTATTTCGGACGATGTCAAAACATCGTTAATTCAAAACTCGCACAGCAGCCGCCGATTAGCGTAATGGTTAGGAGCCTTGATTGTCGTACAGGTGATTGGGTTTCAATACTGACTTGAGGTAGTTGCCTGTCTAGCCTCACTGATGAACTATGAACAGTACTGTATGTGGATGACTAATATATATAAAACACCCGTTCACATACACTTTTTCATGATAAAGCTAGAACCCAGAATCAGATAGAATCGAGCAATTGCATCGACAACGGGCAACGCCAGACTCAAGGTGGGTTTCGATGTACTGCATATATATCCACGATGAGAAATTTAAAAAAGTCAGCGTCCCCGTTACTTTCAAAACATACCTGGGCATATATATGTACATTGTTTACAACTTCCGCTTATTCGAACACTCTAGATTGTCTAATGTATTTGCTCGAATTCGGCGGTTAACAGTTCTAAATTCCTTTCATCCCTGTGGTAATTGTTTGATGGCTCTGCGGTAAAGGCTTAGCAAATGGAGCAAAAAGTGGCTTCATAGCTGGGTTTGAATCTCATGAGCGGCAGGAATTGTCACGCTGTACACTGATAATTGCGTGAAACATTAGTGTCCGTAGGTATAAAGAAACTTCCAAGATTATATATATATATATATATATATATATAAATATATACACTCCTATAATTTTGTGTGTGTGTATTGATATTCATATGAAAACCCCTGTCTTCTATTTAAAAAGAAAATACAACTTTGTTATATCTGGGTCGTGGAATTGCATTCATCTGCAAAAGATCTAGCTAATTTGCACATTCTTTTAAACATTCATTTTAATTAATTCCCTATTAGTTTTTTCGGTTTTCTTATGGAATGATCATCTTTAGTTAACTATTGCGTGTAATTATATTAATGCAGATATTTTACATGATTTATACTTGCGTAAAAGGGTTACAGTAAACACAAACTTCTTTCTATATATATTTATGCATGCGTATATATATTTGTTTAAAAAATTTTGTCTGCCAAACTCCTGTCTCAGTTTTTTTATTTACAGACATGAAACTTCATATATGGGCTATTTGAACCCATGCAAAACTTGTTTGGGTTTTAGCCAGGGAAAATTGGCGCAAAAGTGTGAAAATTAAAAAAAAAATGCAATTTGCCAGGTTAAGGTTGAAGGACGGCATTACGAATATACATGACGTCATAGCTATTGGTTTGTTTTAATTTTTAGCGGTGCAGCAAACATGTCTTCGTGTCGTCAAAGGAAAAAATAAATCGTAAGCTAAACGTTTTGGTTTCGATTTTTTTTTTTACTTTTTAAATCATTACTATATATTGGGTCTAATATAATATAATAATAAATACGAAATCTACGTTAATCAAAATATCATGCAAACTGTCATGCGTGATCGAGAGAACTGGAGAAGTCGTGAAGCGTCATGAAAGATGACAGAGATAAGAGATGATGAAAAGATAATATGGACACAACCTCTAATTTGAAAATCCAAATATAACAGATTTGTATAAAAAATTTGATCCACAGTCAATAGACACCAATTAAGTGAAATTCTCTCAATGTCATGTTCTTCTTAAGACACATTAAGCTTAAGCTTTAAATGTTGGACATTTTCTAGAATAAAAACCATGTTACTGGATTTTGATCAAAATTGGAATAAGGATTCAAGACATAAGGTTTTGTATCATTATATATTGATTCTAATCTCTGTAAGGGGGCGAGAAAGAGATACAAAATTGTTTTGTTAATTTTACCCGTCCTCCGACGGGTATTATTCTAGTCTACATATCTATAAAACTGTGTGTGTGTGTGTGTGTGTGTGAGAGAGGAAAACTCTCAATCTATATACTCAACGAATTTGTTTATCTATATAAGGCATTCAGACATGTGGAAAACTTTTTAATCAGTTTTCATCCGAAAAAAAAGGGTTCCTAAGGGGTCAAAGTTAAAAAATTGGTACTTGGGGGCATCGGATTTTTATGTTTGTCAACTGTTTCACAACTGCACACGCGTGAATCGTTCACATGAAAACTTCCTTATGTTAAGAATAAGTAGGTTTGGAAACACGTTTTAAAGATCGTAGCAAGCTTGCCTAAGGGTTATCCTACTTGACTCACTAACTTAAGGTTTTTTGTTTCAATCACAGCTCGAGTATTTGAAAAAAAATGTTTTAGTTACAAGAAGTGAACTGTTCAGAAAAAACATAACATTTGCATGCACATGTCTTAGTTTCTTTCCCTTTTTTTTTCACTTCATTTTTTAAAGGAATTCAATGTTACATTTAATACCGGGCAATGCCGGGCATATCTGCTAGTTATGCATAATTTAAAGTGCAGTAGTCTATCTACTTGGTCCCTTCATACTGACCAATCTCAGGCACATACGTTGGAGCTTCTGGTGCATTTTGTCACTTTGTCGACAGTACTTCTCCGCCATAATCATTTTGTCCGGATTTAAGAAGCTTTGATGGATGAGACCAGCCGCAGACCACCAAACAGTCACCATAAGCTTTTTTTTTTTTTTTTTTTTTTTTTTTTTTGGTGCACTTTTGGCTTCAGAAAGTGTTGTGGAACTTCGGCATCCAACCACTGTGCTGAACATCGCTGGTTGTCATAGAGGATCCACTCATCACACGTCACAATCCACTCGATAAATAGGTCGTTTTTGTTGCACAGAAGGAGCATAGAAGACATCTCAAAACGACGATTTTTTTTTATTATCGTTCAATTCATGCGGCACCCATTTATCCAACTTTTTTTACTTCCTATTTGCTTTATATGGC
>NC_136510.1:77716585-77769085 GCF_053919585.1 Euprymna scolopes
CTCGCTTTATAGTGGCGTGCTCAACTCTCAAAACCTCAAAATTCTCACATCCCGTGTAGATGTAGCGCCTCCAACTTTCCCGGTCTTCAGCTATCTCTTCCCACCTTGTTATTTCTATGCCAAGTGCCCGCAGGTTTCCCTTAACTACATCTTTGTACCTTTTCCGAGGTTTGTGATTGGGTCGTTTGCCACATTCAAGCTCCCCATAAAACAATTGCTTAGGTATCCTATAATCCTCCATTCTCACTACGTGACCCGCCCATCGAGTCTGGTTTCGAAAGACTCGAGCCTCTATGCTGAATGTGCTCGCCTTCTTGAGCACCTCTTCATCGGACAAGAGAGCTTGTTTGGTGACATTAAATATCCTGCGTAGGCATGTCTGGTGGAATCTTTCCAGAGCCTTGATATGACAGCGATATGTCGTCCATGTTTCCGAGGCATATAGGAGGACAGGTAGTACACAAGTCTCGTATACCTTTATCTTTGTTTTGAAGGTCAGGGCTCTGTCTGCCCACACTCGTTTTTCGAGATTACCAAAGGCCTTACTTGCCTTATTGATCCTTCCTAAGATTTCCTTATCGAGGGTTCCGTCGCTCGATATAGTACTGCCAAGATTTACAAAGTCATCAACGGTGCCCAGTTTCGTTCCATTTACACAGATGACCGGTTCCTTGTAGCGGCTGTTTGGAGCTGGGGTGAACATTACCTTGGTTTTCTCCAGGCTAATTGTGAGGCCAAAGGCAGTGCACACCCTGGAGAAGCGGTCCATGATGCCCTGCATATCTTCTGCCGTGTGTGCGACGAAGTCTACATCGTCAGCATACAGCAGCTCCCTGACAAGTGAGTGAAATGTTTTCGATCTGGCCCTGAAACGAGTAAGGTTGAATAACTTGCCCGTTGTCCGAAATCGAAAGAGCACTCCCGTTTCACAGTTTCTAAATGCGAACGCGAGTGTTGTTGCGAAATAGATTGAGAACAAGGTTGGAGCTAGAATATCTCCCTGTTTAACCCCGTTGTCGATGGCAATGCCCTCCGAAACTGTGCCGTTTATCTGGAGACGCGCTTTCATGTTTTCATGCAGTTGTCTGATCATATTTACGAAACCAGGTGGACATCCATGTTTCCCCAATATTATCCACAGGGCAGTTCGGTTTACAGTGTCGAAGGCTTTTTTCAGATCTACAAATACCTGGTATAGAGCTAGCCTTTGTTCTTTGCATTTTTCCTGTATCTGACGGACTGAGAAGATCATGTCCATTGTGCCACGCCCGGGTCTAAACCCACTTTGGGCTTCGGGCAGTACTGAGGGGCAAATATATTCATTTAGTCTGTTTAGTAGGAGTCTGGCAAATACCTTACCGACTACCTCCAACAGACTTATACCCCTGTAGTTCCCACATAGGACTTTTTGTCCTTTTCCCTTATACAGTGGGATTAGTATCGCGTCGATCCAATCTTGGGGTACAGGAGACCCAGACCAGACCTTGGATATCAATCGGTGTACTTCAGCTGTAATTTGATTGCCCCCATATCGGAGAATCTCGACAGGAATGCCGTCCAGCCCCGGCAACTTTCCCGTATTTATCTCGCTAATAGCTTTGCTAATATCATGTTGAGTCTGGTGAGCCAGCATCTTTTGTCTGATTTCCTGCTGTGGCAGATTCCTGATGACTTCCTCATCAATAGTTGAGGGGTTGTCGGACAGATCTCTGAAGTGTTCTGTCCAGCGCTGCATGATTTTGTCCGGGCTCCTATTTAGCGACGCCCCATCCTTTGATCTGAGGGGCACCATCACTGAGGATTGAGGCCCAAATACCTGTCTGATAAGGTGGTACATAGTTTTTGCATCTTTGCTATCAAACGCCAGTTGCACCTGGTTGGATATATTCTTCCACCATTTATTGTTCATGCTTCGTATTTTGCGTTGTAGCGATGCTTTCGCTTCCTTGAACTCCTGCTTTAGTCTCGGCCGGTCCCTTTTGGGCGCTCCGAGCATTTTCTGGAGTGCGTTATTTTTTTGCTCTATAAGTTCATTGATTATGGCATCATTTTCGTCGAACCAGTCTTGATTCTTCTGTTTCACGACACCTAGTACTTCACAGCTGACACTGTGTACGGTCGACTTAAATTTCTCCCATGAACCATCGTAGTCCGCACTTCCGAGAGCGACTTGTAGTTCTTTCTGCACGGCCTTGGACTTTAGCTTACCTGTGGCTAGTCTTTTGGGTGGCTGCGCACCTTGTGACCGGAATCTCCTCCTAATGTGGAGTTTCATCTTGGCTCTAACAAGCATGTGATCCGTTCCACAGTCCGCACCCCTCATCACGCGAACCTTGCAGACATCCTGAATGTGTCTTCTTCTGGTGATAACATAGTCCAGGATATGACCGTGTCCAGAGCGAGGATGAAACCATGTCGCTTTATGGGCGGCCTTTTGCTGTGAGAACGTATTGCATATCACCAGCTCAAATTCAGAGCAAAGCTGTAAGAGGTGAAGTCCATTCCTATTCGTCTTACCCGTACCATATTTTCCCAACGGGGACCAAATCTCATGGTCATTTCCCACTCTAGCATTGAAATCCCCCAGCAGTATTATTTTATCCGCTTTCGGGGTTGAACATAGGGCTGCTCGTAACTCCTGGTAAAATGTAATGGTGTCTTTTTCGTCCCTGCAGAGCGTGGGAGCGTAGATGGAATATACGCTACCGAAACGATTTCTCCCTATGGGTGCTCTAAGGTACATAATCCTATCAGACAGCGCGCATGGCTGTTCTAATCCTTTAACTAGTTCGGTTCGGATGGCAAACCCCACCCCACCGACCCTCCTTTCCCCCTCCGGTTTTCCCTTCCAGAAGAAAGTGTAACCACCTCCCACTTCGGTTAGCTGATCTTCACCACTCAGGCGGGTTTCCGCCAGAGCAGCGATATCAATCCTATACCGCTTAAGTTCCTTCGCGACGATAGCCGTTCGTCGCTCAGGATTAGAAGAAAAATAAATATCGTGGTCAATAAGTGTTCGGACGTTCCAGGTCGATATCATGAGTCTTTGTTTGTTCTTTTGGGTATTTTTCCTGCTTTAAGGAACAGCCGCCAGCCGCAGTAAGCTGGCCAGCTCGGATATGAACAGGCAATTTTTGGGTCACCTTTTCTAGACCCCTCCCTATAGAGAGGGTGAGAAGTGCTGTCCACAAAAGGGCTGCTCAGACACTCAAGACCTCGCCGAGGCAAGCTGCTGTTCATTCAACTAAACAACGACGTTAGATGGGTCGAGAGTCGCACACGTGTGGAGTCATGACTGTCCACTTCCAGCTTGTTAGGCCTGTGGACGTCGCCATTTGTCAATCGCCATGTGACTTTGTAGAGGGTTGTCTGTACAGAAGATTACCGTGTTTTACGCTTGTACGACACGTAGAACACGCTCTTTCTCCACTAAGCCAATAACCAGTGACAGGCTAAGCAAGATGACTGATTGGCGGAGTGGAGTGCAGGTTTACTTTCAGAGTGTCCTTCTCCTAGACAGATGGCCTAACAAGACCTACGGGTCCATCTCTCCGGGTGGGCTTAACCAGCGCCTGGGCACCAAGCCAGGGATTTCTACGGCCCCGCACGGCAAAAATTTTTTTTTTTTTTTATTTACACATATACACATATGTACATATATGCAATGGTGCTAGTTGGCCGTTGACCCCCCAAAGAAGGGTTCATCCGCCCTTTGAAAGGTCTTGTTTTTAATCCTTCAGGGAGACTAGCCACCCTCCTCACCAGACAAGCTGATGGGGGAACCGGTTTAGTCGCCGGTGACCCGACCATGTGGCAGGTAGTACTGGATTACATGGTACCAGTAGCATATAGCATGACCTGACTATATATATATATATATATATATATATATATATATATATATAATTATAATTTTAAGAATATGAAATGATATAATTATTTATACAGCCAAACAACGTCGTAGCTCACACAAGCCATGAAAGCCAACAAACCAATAGCTGTGGAAATAATTATATCATCTCACATTCTTAAAATTTTAATATCAATTTGGTTGCTAGGTTAGCTCGTTGGATGACTTCATCCTAACGAGTGTAAAAAATCCTACTTGTGATACATTGACTTGGATTATCAATGGTTGGATTACCACACACCTTGTTTTGAGATGAAGTAGGTACATTCCGTATATCAGCTGTATCATCTGTTTGGAGTACCAGATGCTGTATGTGTTAGGACAGCGACACCTTCTTGCACAAATTAACCTCTGATCGAGATATGCATTTTTTTTTTTTAATAGAAAACGCCCCAGACAAGGCATTAAGCTACTTGATGTAAGGAGTTAACAAGAACGAAAGCTGGCCACCACAAATACAGGAGACGCCTATTGACCTTAATCTATAAAATACAAAGGCTATAGGTAGGAGGAAAACAGTCAGCAAAAAGAGTTTCATTGCACTATTTGCAAAGAACCCACTAGCAGAGCAAGCTATATTATAAGGAGATATAAAAAGATATGACTTGGGACCGCTTGTGAATTTGATATTCCCTACCAACTTTTTTCTTCGGAGGAAGCTGGCTCGACCTGCTCAGGGTGAATGCTGTACAGGGTGTTGTTTTAGAATCACCATGTGACATTAAATGAATAAAATTACCGTATTTTTAATGCTTTCTGCTAACATCGTATCAGGGTCCCGGATATGACCTTAATCTATAACCGATGGTGAGGCCCCAGCTTGCAGGCTTTGGGGAGTGTGGAGCCACCCTTTAATTGCCATTGCTCCCAGGTCCACTCTGACCCGGAGGGGAAGTACCTGTTAGGGTCCCAACTATGAGTTAAATAGAAACCAACTTGAAAAAAGATATATATATATATATATATATATATATATATATATATATATTCTATTAAAGAAATTTTCTTCAAAATCACTGGATTCGGCATTAAATAACCTGAAAAGGGTTGACATGCCGTAAAACAAACAATATCATATCAGTGCAGGTGATGCTTATGGAAGTCGAAAGGGTTGATACTAATGTTGGGACGATTAATTGGAATCGGGAATCAGAAATATCAGAGCTTTTGGGGTATCAGAATCGGGAAAATTTGAGCCAATGCCAAAACCGATTTTTTAAATTATCTTTTTTTTTTTAATTTTGGTTTAAGAAACATCATCCCCTGCTTGTAGTAATAATAAAATAAAAAATAGTTATTTATTTTAAACTTCCAGTAAGACTAAAATCTCTAGATCACCCCCTCACAAGTGTGTTTTTTACGTTTGAGAAAATATAGGCACATTTAAGATGCTTTTACAGTAATCGAGGCAAAATAACATTTTTATGGTTAAATATTTAGAGATTTACAAAGAATCGGAATCGGTAATAGTATCGGAATCGGGAATTTAGTACGGAATCAGTAATTGTATCGGAATCGGGAAATATATTGGAATCGTCCCATCACTACTTGATACGCAGTAAAACAGACAACGGAACCCTTACAATAAGTATTGTATTTTGACTTTAAATTCCTACATAGATGGTGATATACTGAACAACCAACTGTTCTCTCTCTCTCTCTCTCTCTCTCTCTCTCTCTCTCTCTCTCTCTCTCTCTCGTTTTTTTATTTTAATCTCTGAAGATGATTGTCGGAAATCGCCATTCCTGTAGTACAGTCACTAATTCTGTATTCATCAGACAAGACTTGCTTGAGACAAAGAAGAAAATAAGGTCGCCAGGTTCCATTTTTTTTTTTAGACAAAAATCTTCTCTACTAGTATAACAATTTTTTATTTAACAGTTTCGTCAACACAAAATATGACTTAAAGAAAGGAAGACTGAAAGCGGGTTGGTTTGGGCCAATGGATATAGAAAAAGGGGTAATATTTAAAGGTCGCGGTCACAGAAAAACACAAGAATAATTCTGTATAAGCTACAAATGGTTTTATGATATTGTCTTTATTATGGATTAATAAATGACGAATTATTTCCATTTTAAAATCCATTTAGTATTATGCATGGAAAATTAAGAAAAGCATTATTGAAATATGTCAACATTAGGTGAATAAAATAAATCAAAACAAAATGGCCACCGAATTTAACCCGATATCGTGTAAAAAAAGAAACTATCATCTTCTATCATATAAATTTCACTTGTCTGTTTAAATGTATGTATGTATGTATGTCTTGCAAAAACTTTCGACAGAGGCGATGGATTTTCACGAGATTGGTATCATTTTGAAGTCCGATCCTTCGGACGACAAATATCGAAAAATTGGTCAAAAACAATATTAATTCCTTCACCCTCAACTGGGCACTTTTCTACAAGCCTCCGTCACTTCCGGTTTGGCGATGAGCGCTTCAGCAAAGCCGCCACATTGTTTTTTTTTGTTTGTTTGTTTGTTTGTTTGTTTTTTTCACATTATTTTCCTCCTTCGCGGTATGAGTTCGAGTCTGCCTGCCTACTACCATTTTTTTTTTTTGTTTTTTTGTTTTTTTTTGCTCAACACACACCTCCAAACGCCCGGGCAACGCCGGGCAACGCCGGGCACCCAGGCTAGTTTTATTATAAAGGATTTAAAGTTACTTACTCTAACAATGGATGAGAAAATGACGGGTTACCAGATTTGAAGAGTGTGAAGTGTTTACACGTTGGGTACTCTATTTTTAGTAGGAAAAAAGAATCTGTGTTTGTAGTTGGATTTTTTTCATAGGCGGCATTCATTTGCATATGAGGACAACAACTAGTTTAATAAAGAAGACAGTTGAATTCTTGACAGCCGAGAGAGAATATTGGAGCTGAAATTTGTTGCGTGTTTATTGTTTTGAAGAGGAGTTTTGTTAATTCCCTTTTGTGGTTTTAACTGTGTTTCACCATAAGGTATGTTGCAGCTTGGTTGTAAGAGGCTACTATTTGGGATCACGTCTAACATGGGACTTTGGGGAGTTGAGCAACGAGATGTCTCTTCACATTACATTTAAACTTCTGTATGTTAATACAGTCAGAGGAGCAAGAAAACAGGGAGGGAATCCCAAAGTTTAGCAGTCCGACGAAAGAAACTATTAGAATAGAAAGCTTTCCGGCATCTAGGGACTTCAGCAGTAAAGGGGTGAGATTTTGCTGCTTGTCATGTTAGTAAGGAGTATGTACGTCGATAGACGAGCTATTAGTATATCAGAGCACATTCCATTAAAGTACTTGAAAAACAGGCAGAGGGATGCAACAATACAGTAATAGTATCAGAATCGGGAATTAAGAACAGAATCGGTAATTGTATCAGAATCGAAGAAAATATTGAAATCGTTCGATCACTAATCGTTTGATCCACATGATCACTGGTGATAATACACTTTCGATTGCACGTTCATTTTATCCTCTACGCATTTTAATCCTTAAAAAATAGGAGACTTTACTTTTGGAACGACCCTTGTATAATAAAGCGCACTCCAGACGCCCATGCACAGCCATCGTTCGCCGCTGGCAAAAGTTCATTGCGAATGGTGGCAACTATGTAGAAAAATAAATTCTGGGGCACAAAAGGTCGCTTGTTTTAATGGTACTACTCCCGTCTTCAAAGCGTTTCAACTTTTGGGTTTTAAAAAAATAGGATGCATTACTTTTGGAACGACCCTTGTGTTTTATTTTGTACTTGATCTAACTTGTTCTTGAACCACGTGCCTTCAAGTTGAGCTGACTTCCGAAAAGCTCTGAAATGACTAATGATAATAACGATAATTCATGATAATGTTTGGCACCTCTACAGAATTGGGACGAGATTTTTTTAGTCGATAAATGGAGTTTTCAGATAAAAAACAATGGTTTCAACTGATTTTTTTTTTTTTTTGTCAATTCTAATAACTTGGAAGCTACCATTGTAATTTATGCAGTCGAAATTATCTAAATATTACTGAATTATTAAAATAAAACAACTTTAATCGTATTAGCAGGTGAAAAATTTCCGCCATCTTGTTTAAAATCAAAACGAAAAATACCTCCCTTTTGAACTCTCCTGTTTCTTACGATCATTTCCATCAAATTCTATTTTTTATTTTCTTTAATAAATAATTTTCTACCTTATCGATTTTCGTAATTTTTGGATATAATCGTCTTAAAAATACGAGGAATACGTAGATACTATTGTTTTCATGTGAAATTCAGTTTTACGATTTCCGAAATTTCGTCTCAATAGTGTAGAAGCGCCTAATTTTTTTTTTAATTCGTTGTAGCGGAACAGTATGCATGAAAAGGTTAACTTTCTTTTTTCTTTTTCTTTTTTTTTTTTTTTTGGTGCCGTGATTGAAATTTTTTTTTTCTTTTGAATTGGACAAGCGTTGACATCTTACTCGAT
Source organism: Euprymna scolopes (assembly GCF_053919585.1). Lineage (NCBI taxonomy): Eukaryota > Metazoa > Mollusca > Cephalopoda > Sepiida > Sepiolidae > Euprymna > Euprymna scolopes. The sequence goes on from NC_136510.1 coordinate 77,724,926, forward strand.
GTACGACAAAATGCGCAATGTCAAGTTTCCAACAAGCATCATTTTATTGGACAGAGTTGCAGGTGCGGTTAAATTGTACACCTTGTGTTTATAAACTCGTCCAGTCCCCCTCCCTTTCATTCTCCCCCACCCCAAAAAAAAAAAATCGAACAAGACCCTTTACATATTTCTAAGCATCTTTTTGTTTTTTGTCACCGCAAGAAACAAAGAAAGAAAAGAAAGAAAAAAAAGAAACTTTTCTTTGTGTCTTTCTTCTATTTAAAAAAAAATAAAATAAAGGGAGTTCTGAAATATTCAAAGAACTTTTCTTCCTTTTTTTTTGTTTCTTTGTTATCTTCTTTTATTAAAAAAAAAGGAGAAAAGAAAAAAAGTAATTCCATGGTTGCTTGGTGGTTAGTAAGTCATTGTACATCTGCTAATCTGTTTTGTTTTGCAGGTGAAGGTTGCCTTTTTGGCAGCTGCAGAGGAATGTCTTGCGTCTGTGGTGCTCTTCATCCGTCTGCAGGTGCTCGTGTGTATACGGAATAATGATTAACGATGGTCGAGAGGATAGCCGTTATATCTACAAGTTCAGGGATTATACCAAGTGAATGCTTCCAAGCAACCCATCGCTGACAATCAGGTAAGTAGCAGACTCTCTCTTACTTTCTTTCCCCCCCCCCTCTCTCTCTCTCTCTCACTCTCTCTCTCATATATATACATATATATATATATATGTATATGTATATATATATATATATATATATATATATATATATATGTATATTCGGGCCCTATGTACTGCTCATAACTTTATGTGCATATGTATATATTAAAAAGTGTGAATATGTACGGTAATGCCTTTCTATATAATAGGCTTCCTTAACTACCATAGAGAGAAGTTGGTAAGGACCGCAGAGGTCAATTTTTTTAACTTTGACCCCAGTTTTGACCCATTAGCATTTATTGTTTTGGGATTAAATTAAATTAAAATTTTTGACCCATGTCCAAATAACCTACATCTAAAATTTCAAGTGTTTAGACCCAAAATTGGCGGAGGAATTTGATAGAGTCTGCAAAGGTCAACTCTGTAAACTTTGAGCTCTTGCCAGCCGAATTTTCGCCCGAAAACTGATTAAAAAGCTTGCTACATACCCTTTATATAAAATTTCAAATGTTTAGACCCAAAATTGGTTTAATAGTTTTCTAGAGTAAAATCTTTTGAACTTTGACCCCTTGGAAGTCAAATTTTCAGAAAAAAACAACGATTAAAAAGCTTGCCATATGTCTGAATACACTTTATGTAAAATTTTAAATGTTTAGACCAAAAAGTAATTTGGCAGACCGCAGAGGTCAATTTTTTTTTTTAAACTAATTACTCAACCAATTTTTGGTCTAAGTATTTGAAATTTTACATAAAGTGTATTCAGACATAGGGCACGCTTTTTAATCGGTTTTGGGTTGAAAATTTGGCTGCTAAGGGGTCAAAGTCCAAAAGATTTTACCTTTGTGGTCTCTAGCAAACTATTCAGCCAAGTTTTGGTCTAAACATTTGAAATTTTACATAAAGGGTATTCAGACATGCAGCAAGCTTTTTAATCAGTTTTGGGGCGAAAATTTGGCTGCCAAGATGTCAAAGCTGAAAGAGTTAGCCTTTGCAGACTATACAAAACTCCTCCGCCAATTTTGGGTCTAAACACTTGAAATTTTAGATGTAGTTTACCTGAAAATGTGTCAAACTTTATATATATATATATATATATATATATATATATATATATATATATATATATATATACACACACATAAAGTTATGAACAGTACAAAGGGCCTGAGCAAAAGCTGCACTGAACTGCTAGTTAAGAATAAATACATTTTTTTTAATGTGTGTTTGCATATGAGTTCGTTCCCTATAGACTCGAAAACCGCTGGGCCGATTTTTATGCCATTTTACACGAAGGTACTTTATGTGCTTGGCAGTGTTCTTAGATAGGTTTTGTGTCAGAATGTCTTCGATCAATATCGATAATCAAAATAATCGGATGAAAGAAGGAACAGGCGATTTTGACCAAAGTTAACACCTTACACAGCCTTACATCACAGGTGTATTTGAGAAGTTTTATTGCCACACAAGCCGAAACACCCGACATATAATATCAACAGTAGCTTATTTGATATGACAGGAGCACGTTCGAAATTAATGGTTTTGTTCAAAGCACGATTGAATTATGATACTTGATTTTTGCCTTTTAAATTTTAATGCAAACCATTATATATAAAAAAAAATAATTTTATAAAATCAACAGTAGGTTCTCTACAGTGCAATTTAGACTACAATGTATTGTCAGTGTGGGGAGGCATATGAAATTTCCTCCCGGTGCAGCACGATGGGTTCCCAACTAGAGCAGGCAATCAATCGATTTGATTGAAAAATGGTTAATGTCTCCGATTTTAATGACAATAAAGATATGGGAGTGTGAAACATCCGTTGATCATCATTCAATCCCAGGCAACGTCGGGTCCCCCTGCTATTTTTACATATACAAAAAAAAAACAAATTCGTTTTATTTATTTAAAGAATATCTAACTAAAAACTGAAATTAGTTTTACGAAAGGAGAAAGAATCATTTTTTCTTATTAGTATAAATCTTGGTTTGGTTGTTTTGTTTTACGGCATATCAACCCTTTTCGTGTTATTTATTGCCGAATCCAGTGATTTTGGAAATAGTATTCATGTTGACTCCAGTTATTTTGTTGAAGGTTTTTATTCTTCAAGTTCTTTGTATCTTCAATCGCTAGTTTGTAGTGTTTGGTTTGGTTGATTTATAGTGGATTTTACGTTTATGTTCCCTGAAGGAGAAGGAAAATAGTTACAGTATTTATGCGTGGTACCTTTTACGTTAGGAAACCAGTCAGGAAGTGGGGGGGGATAGAAAAAGAATGGGGAAATGGGAAGAAGGAAAAAGGGTTGTTTTTGGTTTTGGTTTTGCAGAACAAAGTTTTGCAGAAAGAAGTAGAAAAACAAAAAGCATCAATGTTAGGTGCATTTCGTCACAGGAAGCCAATATCTTCAGACAGCCTGATCTGGTAGCACCAGAGTATTAATCTTGACAGAAATTATTATTTCAAAACCAGTATCATTATTAACAGCAAATTATACAGATTGATGTAGAAAATAATAATAATAATAATAATAATCATAACAACAATAATAATAATAATAATAATAATAATAATAATAATAATAATCTACAAAGGTTATCGAAAGAGGTGCGTAGTACTGGAAATTTGGGAAAGCTTGTTGTAACTCAGACTCCAGAGAACATTACAAGTTGTTCTCAAAGTACGTAAATAATAATAATAATAATAATAATAATAATAATAATAATGATAATAATAATGATAATAATTTCTCTAACCCAACCCTACTTCCATTACCACATCACTGCCCCTCCCTTCAAAAAGAGGGAGACCAAATAATCAAGTAGAGTCAAGGAGGAAGAAAAGACCGATGAACTGACCAGACCTCAGACAAATAAGTGTGAAGAGAACTGGGACTTTGTGGAGGCTTATTGCCACTCAAATCCCAGCAAAGACCAATAGCTGCTGTCAATGAGAAATCAATGGCAAGCAGCTGTTGCGATGATCCAAATTTATTTGCAAATGTGATCGAAAGAGGTGGAGGGTACTGGAAACCTGGGGAGACTTGTTGTCGCTCAGCTTCCAGGGAACACCACAGGCTGTTTTCAGGGAAAGATCTCTGAAGACCTGTGTGAAAGCTCCTTATGAGCCGCCAACAACAACAACAACAATAATAATAATAATAATAATAATAATATATAGAAGGATAATATAGAAGAAAACTGATGTTTAGTTATACAAGAAAACTGTCTTTACAGATGTATCAAAATTTATGAATTTTCGAATGAAATCAAAATCGAATAAACAGTGGTAGTAGTTGTGACTCAACGGGGCACGCACATAATTAGTCTAATTGTAAATCTAATTACATAAAAAATACGTAAAAAAAAAAACCGTTTCAATTCTATTTAGTCTTATGATAACATATACAACACTTTTAGATTTTCAGGAATTCCCCAAGAATAGGAAACAAAAGCAAAAGTAACGGATCGTTGAAGATAAGGTATTCTTCTTCTTCTTCTTCTTCTTCTTCTTCCATCTCTATCGTTACCTCTCCTCCCCCTTCTGAACTTAACCGATTTCTTTCTTTGATCTTCTGCCAAAAATGGTCTTACCAAATTTATGCTCTTCCTGCATTAAATGGGAGACGAGCACATCATATGTTTCTTTGATTGCCAGTTGAACGGGGGGGGGTGCGTTCTGCGTCTCTGTACAAAAAAAGTTCCTTTACGCAACAATGTGTGAGGGAGAGGAGAGGGTTTTGTTGCAGGTGCACGCTGCAGCACTTGATTGACATTGACTACAGACACAAGCACAAGATGTTGAGATGCTAAGTATACATAAGCAAATTAACATAGAATCTTCGCAGAGATGATATACTTGTGTGTTGTCGTCTTAGTGTATCACTATGTCTGACTGTGCCCGATCCTTAAATGTCATCACCTCCGAATATGTCTGATCTTTGAAATTTATCATATCGGAATGTGTCTAATCTTTTCGAGTCATCATTTTCTGTTGTGTTTGATTTTTGCCTGTTGTCATCTCAATGTTAGCTGCATTCTGCATTTATCATCCTTGACAATAGCCCAAAGAGAAACGATCTATGACTAATGGAGATTTGGTATCTGTCTGTCTGAAGCAGAAACAATATGATTACTATTTTTCTTTTTTTAATGTTCAGTTCAGAAATGGGAGCTAGTGTTGTATATGTTCTGTTTTCATGATACTATCCTCCCAGGCATTATTTTCTCCTTTTTTATTTTATTTGGAGAGTATCTTTTATGTCGTCAAGATCGTCCAAAGAGTTATCTTTTACTTTTTGGGGGTAGTTGTTCTCAATAGATGCTTTATTAAGAAGCATCTATTCTGTTGTCACGATACCATCTTCTCAGGGATTACCATCTTCTCTTGTTTGCAGTTAAGGGAGCGTTAGTACTAGTGATGGGACGATTCCAATATTTTTCCCAATTCCAATACAATTACCGATTCCATGCTAAATTCTCGATTTTGATACAATTACCAATCTCGATTTCGATTCTTTAGAAATTATTCTAATTAATTAATTAATTATAAAATTATTATTTTCCCCTGATTTTCGTAAAAACATATGTTAAATATGCAGATATTTTCCTAAACGTCAAAATACACTTGTGGAGGATGATCTGTCGATTTTAGCTTTACTGGGGGTTTAAAATCAATAAATATTTATTATTTTATCATTATTACCAGGAATCGAAGATTTTACTTTAAACAAAATCAAATAAAAAAAGACAATTAAAAGAATCGTTTTGGCATCGGAAAATAGGCATCAATTCTTCCGATTCCGATACCCCCAAATCTTCCAATTTTTACGATTCCGATTCCAATTAATCGTCGCAACACTAGTTACTACAGTATTTATTCTGTTGTCATAAGATCATCCTCCAAGGTATTGCCTCCTTTGGGAAGTAATTTAATATGGGTTAATTCGTCATGATACCATCTTCATCTATTTGGAGGGGAGGCAATTCAGATGTTTGTTCCTTATATATATTAGCAAAAAAATGTAGCAAGTGGGAGATATTTTTTTTATGTTAATCGCTTCAGACAAGGCATGAAGCCATTTGATGTGTGTAAGGAGTTAAAAAAATAGTACTTTAAGGTCAAAAACTTGCCTACGATGGAATAGATTCTGACCGAGAAAACAGCAATTCTTCACGCTTTGACTTTGACAGAAACATCACTCCTGGAATGTGAGGACTAAAGGATAAAATAAGAGAAGCAAGAGTTATGCGACTGCTGAAAGTAAATCAAAGATCCACTTTCTACTTTCCTTATTTGCTAGTGCATAACTAAAAAGAAAAATCTGATAAAAACTTTCTTTTTTTCATTAGTTATTTATTTATATATATATATATATATATATATATATATATATATTGGTCTCAAAATTTATTTGTTAGTGTTTACCATTTCCAAAGGTTCCTGTGTGAAATCGAGCCGGGATCATTTCACACTCTTCACAGATAAAATGGAAATAAGAGATTAAATCTGGTTTCCAGGATGAACATGGCATCATGATGAATGAGGGAGGAGAATTGGAATTTAATCGTGCACAATGTTGCTCTGCCTATAAATAATAATACGCTTTACTCTTCATGTCTCGTAAATACAATGGTATGATAGTTGATCAGGTCACTACACGTAACCCTTTCATAGCGACTTCAGTACTTTTGCAGAATAGGCACTCCATTATTGTCGGAATATTCTGGGCAGTCTACGTAAAATACCGAAAGGTGCCGAAATGCTTAGTCAATGAAATCACAGCGGCCAACAGCCAACAAATGGTATCTTTCGTTTACGACATTTTTTTTTTACGGTATCTTTTGTTTATTAAATTTTTTTACGATATCTTTTATTTATTAAATTGATAGGTCAAAGTACAGAATAGTTCAAATGACACCCCTCTCCATGTTAAGAATGGTTTTCTAAATAATAAAGCTATTATTGCAGCATGGTCCATAATCTGCACAAGTACCTTTTTTTTCTTATTAAAATTACCATACGATAACTGTTTTCGATTAATAATTATGTTTTTTCATTAATTTTTAACTGTTCGATGGCGTGTTAAGAATTGGTGCTCGTTTTCGGTTAAAAAGAAAACTGAAGTTTTTGTTTGGCATCTTTATAAAATTGGCCAACATTTTCAGAAAACAAAAGTTTTGCTTTGCACCTTCCGGCAGTTTAAGTAATCTGCCCGAAATATGCTGAGGATAACGCAGTTCCTATTCTACATAAGTATCTGGGTTTCTTTTAATTTATCTATTACAAGCAAAAATTTATCTGCCATCCAACGGTTTTTAATCTAGCTCTAAGGATCCTTTTTTTTTTTTTTTTTTTTTAATGAATTACATTACATATCTATTATATAAATCTCAAACGTCTGTGTGTGTGTATGTTCGTATGTCCGTTAAAAACTTTTCTCGTCCACATCACTGTACCAGCATCGTTAAAAAAAATAGCAATCTCTTGGACAAAAAATATCGAAAAATTGGAAAAAATCGTTGATTACTTCGTGTAGAAATATTGTTTTGTTTGAAGAAGTTAGATAAAAACCTTGCTTTCAAAGCAATTTGCAAACTGCGCAAACGCTAACTGTCGTTATGCTCTTCCATTTTAGATAGCTAAATTTGCAACCTTAAAACGTCTGCGTCCTCATGGGTCCATCGCGTCCTCGTGGATCCATTCACTTACTAACATAAGTTATGCAAGTTCGAGCCTGGCACAGATGGTTTTTTTTTTTTTTTTCTTGCTTACAAAATTTTGCTTTTGGTTTTGCTTCTGGCCGATGTCACCCAAGTCCCATTTTTTTGTTGTTATTTTTTTTACGACCGGGCAACGCCACCCCCCCCATCCCTTCTCCGTTGTCACAAATTTTTTTTGCCCCCATCCCCCGATGTCACAATTTTTTAGATGACTGGGCAACGCCCCCCCCCTCCCGCCCTCGTTATCATTTTTTTTTTTAATATCTTTTTAGATTATAAGTTTTCATTTAAATTACTTTCATTTGCCTATTAATTAACAGTTAATATTTATTAAAAAAAAAAACAAAGTTTTGGTAATTTATTTATTTTGTTTTTTAATGAAATCACTTTAATTAATTATTGTTCTTATTTTTCTTATGCATCAATTCCGAGCTACCGTGGAATCCACTATGATGGATTTTTGTCTCAACTTCACATGATCATAGGCCTTGTCCTGGTGAAGGCTTTAATTAATTACTGTTAATATCTAAAAAACTGTTACATATACATATATAGGAAAATAGGCCAATAAAATTTACAAATAAATCACACCAAACATTAATTTTATTATAAACTGTTAAAAAATAGTTATGCAAATGAAGCATGTGCGATTCTTTATTGCTTAGTGTTTATATACAGTATTTAAAATGAATATGTTGTATTATTGGTTTAAATATCAATGTTAGTTTATTGTTAATTGTCTGAGGCATATCTATTACAGAATGTCGACAGGGTTGCTCAGGTATTTTTGTGAGCCAGAGTGTACTTCATTCAGTGTGCTGACTTTTCAAATCTCCATCTGATGCTTTGTTTGCCTTCTGATAAGGAGATAAAAAAATCATTTAGATAGTAGAATCATCATCATCATCGACATCATCATCATCGTCGTCGTATTCAGTTTAATGTTCATTTTAGATGTTGACATGCGTTATACGACTTTAGAAATTACTTCTAAGGTAATCTATCTGTAGCCGGGTCTTTATTTATCCATTTTTCCCTTAGTATACGTTTGATAAATGAAAATAACTTTCACATATATTTGTTTAGAATATATTCATTGTGAGTTGATCAACGTTCGTTCCCTTAAAGCATTTATATCCGAGGGCTCTTTTAAGAATGGATGCTGTTCCCTTTATGGCTGCTATTTGTATCTCGTTACAGCTTGGTCTTCCAGGGATTGCTTCTAAGTATTTCTGAAGTTTTCTTTTTTATTAAGCCAGTTGCTCCTATCACAACCGGTATAATGTGTATTTCTTTCAGAGACCATGTTGTTTTTAGATCATTTTTTAGGTCCTGATATTTTGTTATCTTTTCCCATTCAGCTCTATTAAGGCCAAAATCATTTGGGACTGTGACATCGATAATGAGTGCAGTTCTTTCAGTCTTGTTCCATATTACAATATCTGGTTTGATGGCCTTGTCTTTTCTGTATCTGGCCGCCTGTATGTCACTTTTCCATTTGATGTTATCGGTGGTGGTTCATGTTCCCAGATGTTCGTTGCTCTGTCAAGTTGCATCTCTCCACAGATCTTCCAATGGAGGTACTTACATACTTTGTTGTGACGGGAAGGGTAAAGGCCATCTGCCAATAAGATTGGGCATGCAGACATTAGGTGGCTTGGGCTCTCAATTGCTTTGAGTGGCAAAACCGGCATCGGCCATTTGCTTGTAGGCCCGCCATTTTTTTTTTTTTTTAATCCATTTGTGAGTAAGCCCTGATCTTGACTGGCTACAATGAGTCTTTCCTCATCAATTGGAAGTCTCCCGCTCTTGAGCCATTGGAGTGAAGCATCTTTGTCTATATATGTCGACTGCGTGGGCAAAAAGGTGGGAATTTACAACACCTTGTCAGTAGTTGTGAGAAGTTAGCTCCAAAAGACTACGAGAGACAGCATGACAATACTGCGAGAAAGATGCATGTTTCAGAAAGGGTAGCTGAGATTGATAGCGTGAAATTATTGTCGAATATGAATATGTGATAATTTTATTGAAACAAGGAAACCAGATTTAGTTTTTTTTTTTTTTTTTTTTTTGTGGGGGAAGGGAACACAAGGCAATAATCATTTATATAGCAGTGTCAACTGATGTGAATGTGGAGGAAAAAAGAAGGTCGAAAAGTACAAAGACTTGAAAAGGGAGATAAAATGATTGTGGAAGTTGAAGAAGGTGGAAGTATCTGTTGTGATGGGATTCCTGGGAAGTGTAACCAAAGTATTTCACAACTGGATTGAGAAAATTGGGGCCCATTGCAATATTGGAGTACTTCAAAAAACTGCCTTGTTTGGGAACCGCCAGAATCTTGCAGAAAATGCTGGAAGACTGGGAAAAGATGCTGATAACCTGTGGACATTTGTTATGGTTCGCCTATCAGTATAAAATCGTTAATACCAACAGTCAGGCACAAAATATGACAACAGAAATAATAATAATAATAATAATAATAATAATAATAATAATAATAATAATAATGACGACGACGACTAGTGGAACCCGTGAAAATTTCACGGTAGTTGAACGAATTCATAAACGCATTAAAAAAATAAATAAATAATAAACAAATTAATAAAAAATTTAAATAAAACGAATAACGACGAATTGAAAAAAATTTTTAGTAAGTTCGTTTTTACTTTTTTAAAACAAAAAAGAATTTATTTAAAAAAAAAATTACATTTTTTACATGGAAATTTAACACAATACATTGTTTTGTTTGTTTTTTTCTGAATAATTTTTTATATAAATATGTGGAGTTGAAAAAAAAATCTATGAATGAAAATTTCAGTCCCCTTCTCAAAATACGTTTGTTTTTAAATTATAAAATAAAATAGCCAATTTGAAACCGTAAACAGACAGCTAATTGTTTTTCGTTTTGAAAATTTTGGAGGAAGAAATGGTTTTAATGATTTTCAATTGATAAAGAGCGACTATGAAGGGAAGTTATTCGTTTCTCATTAATTGATGTTTGCAATGATGATGTTTTTGTGACACCGGACGTCGGACAAGTAAATGAATATTTAGATAATAGGATAATAATAATAAGTGGCGGGACCTGTGGAAATTCCACAAAGGACTGATTCATATGTAATATATTGATGTTGGCATTCTGTAGATATCCAGCCTAAATAGAGACGCTCTATTATTGTAGCTATTTTGTTAAAACTGCAAAAGTATTTATCCAATCTAGCAAGGATGCCTAGCGTAGCCAAGTCATAAAATACTCTTAAATATGATATTTTAATTCTTTCAGATTTCTTATATATTATTATACAGTTAATGTTCTATCGATTTTTATATATTATGAAGTTGCGATTTCAAAAATAAAAAAATATATCCATATCACTTGGGTTCATCAGCTTGAATCGAAACTGAATCCCAAACTTATGAATATATATATATATATATATATATATATATATATATGATATACAAATTACCATTAGCATATGAAGCGATGCTCTTTGTGTAAACAAATTGAGCTTAGGTATTTGGACAATGTCAAAACATGTTAATTCACTGCCCGCATAGCAGCAGCCGTATAGTGCAACAGTTAGAAGCTCCGACGGGCGATCGATTTCAATCCTGGCTTGAGATAGTTGCTTGTATGTATGTATATATATATATATATATATATATATACGTACGTATGTATAAACTTTAGTTTCTTCAGCTATAATCGAAACCGAAACCAAAACTTATGAAGAATTATTGATAAAAATATTTATAAAAAATAACTTACTAAGGTGCCATCAGTTATAATCGAAACCAAAACTTATGAAAAATTCTTGGTCAAATTATTTATTACAAAAAATGAAAGTGTATATCAATTAAACAACTCGGATGTAAACATAACACAGAAAATAACACACACGTTATCGTATTAATATATATAACACCAACAAGAATAAAAATGATATAAATGTAAAGAGACTTATTATTATTATTATTATTATTATTATTATTATTATTATTACTTATACACGCAGAATGAATTAATGTCACAGTTTACGAATTTTTAACCGAAATCCAAGTAGAGTACTAATAGTGGTTTTGACCCAACAGGTCACGACCACGTCTAGTGTAATCATATCCTCATTTATCACATTTTTACCACATATGTAATTATTTGTTTACGATATGTTACCAAATACAAAGTTTATACAGCAAACTCTCCCTCCCGCGATTACTCCGATCCATCGCATGTTTTCTCCTCTGTTGGACGTAATTAATGATAAGTTCATAATTGGTCTCCTCCGATTACATTTCTGGCATTTCTTGGCCTTTTGGTCAAGATCAAAGTGTAGTATCTGTTCTCTGATACATACACAGCGATAGGCAGTCGTGTTCTGGCGACACATTCTCGTGCCCGGAGAGCTTGTTGGGTAGCGTTCTGTCCGCACCCCCACTTTGTCTGTCTTTCTCTGCTCTCCCCCCTCCCCCACGGGGGGGGATCCGAGCTGATAATTTACGACCTTCCCGCGAGGGAGGGTCGGAAACACTTTCTCTCTTCCCTCCACTAACCTCCCACTCCCTCTCTCAGTTCTATCTCCCCTCTTGCCGCCTTTGGCGCCACTTCTTTTTGGCGCCAAAGTCGGCTACCAATTTGGACGCCGACTCCACGTCACTCATTTTGGTGAATTATACAGAAGAGAGAGAGCTTTTTTCAAAAATGGACACCCCCAGCCCGGGGACCACCAATACAGATACCCCCAGCCAGGAGGCTACCACAAGAAAAACTGCTCCCCAAGAGGACGGCTCCCCAACAGGGGAAGCAAAAAGCAACGGGGCATACCGCCCGGACACGAAACCGAAGGACGCCCCCCAGAAGGGAGAAAACTCACCAGCAGCTCCCCAAGAGGGCGACTCCCCACAAAGGGGAGAAAAAACAATGTTGGACAGGGCATCCCGCTCTGACAACAAAAATCAAGAGGCAGTAGCCCCAAAAGACGATAAGAGAGACAGTGCTCCCCAGGAGGGCTACTGCCCCAAAAGGGGAGCAAATCAAGAAAACGAGGGGGCATACAGCCTAAACCTCCCCAAAACAAAAGGGGCAAAAGCTCCCAAGGACAATGCTCCCCAGGAGGCCGACTCCCCAAAAAGGGAAGTATTTCCTGGAAGAAGTATAGAGCAGGGAGAGTCGGTCCCAAAGGAAAGCGGAAAGGGAAATGCCCCTCAAAATAGCAACCCTTCCGCCAAGGAACAGCAAAAACAGTCCAACCTCACCAAAGATCCAACACCAACAAGAGGGTTGGCATGGGGGAAGACTGTAGAGAAGCAACTGTCCCCTCAAGAGTATAAAGACTTGTACTTGACCAAGTACAGACAATACATAGAGGGGGCAGAAATTAAACCAGTGCCAGGCGCTTGGGAGGCAATCGAAGACAGAGTGCTCTCCCTCATCATCTCGGATATGCCGGAAAACCGCCTCCTAGGGATGAAAAAGGAAGACATGGCAGGGCTCCTACATAAGCTAAATATCCCGGTATTATACCTGTACCAGAGGAGCTACGCCATGTGGGACATCCTCCTACTCACCAAGGAAGATGCAGAGAGACTCTCCCTCCAAGAAATAAAGCATGGGAGAGTCAAACTAACACCTGAATACCAGGGCAAGAGAAGGACTCGGGTGCAGGTATTTAATGTGCCAACCCAAATACCTGCGGAAGTATTAGGATGCCTCTTCAGCCAGTACGGCGAGGTAGAACAGGTGACCCCAATACGGTCAAAAACTGGGACTCACCTGGGCTGCTACACAATAGCAATGAGGCTGAAGAGGAAAGGTTTTCAGGCAATACCACCGCTGCTGACATACAAAGACGCCAGCATAACGGTAGTGGTGGAGGGCCGTCGTCCACACTGTTGGTTCTGCCAAAAGCAGGGCCACATGGCTAGGAGTTGCCCCCAAAGGGTAACCCCTAATCCAATAACCCAAAAGGCGGTCACATCCACTGAGACAACGCCCGCACCAAAACAGGCGGCAACAACCCCTGCAACTGCAGCACCAACCCCAGCTCCAAGGAAAACTCAAACCACCCAGGAGGCTAAGGGGGAAGAATGGAGCACGGTAGTGAGACAAAAGCGGAAACACTTAATCCCTTCTGCCACCGTCCCACCACCAGCCCAAAAATCGAGGCAGGAGCCTCTGCAAATGCAGAAACAACAACAGCCACCGCAGCCAATGCCGCGGAAACAACTGCAGCAGCAACTACTGCAACAGCAAAATCAGCAAGTGCAGCAGAAGCAGCAGCAGCAACGACACCAGCGAGAGCAGCAACAACAAAAACAGCTGCAGCAGCAAATAGAGGAGCAGACACAACCAACGGTCCCCACACCAATCGAGACGGGGATCAAGCGGAGAAAAGACTGCTCCTCTGAGGATGAATCCGCAAGTGAGAGGGAGAGGAACTCAACCTCACCTCTCCCCGGTTCATTCGAAAGAATGAAAAAGAAAAACAAAAGAAGAAAAGAGGAAGAAAAGGTGGCCCCCACTCCCTGTGAACATACACCACCCCTAACAACAAAATCCACTTCCACCCCCAAACCACACACTGCAACAACACCAGACACCGCACCAACACCAGACACCGCACTAACACCAGACACCACACCAACACGAGACACCACACCAACACCAGACACCGCACCAACACCAACACCAGACACCGCACCAACACCAAACACTGCACCAACACCAACACCAACACCAGGCACCACACAAACACCCGTCCCCACACCAAGGCAAACTGAGCCACTACCCCAAAAAGAAAATGAAAAGAATGAACCGAGGGAGAGGAGAGACTCCTCTGCCTCTTGCAGACCAAAGGTCCTTGCCCCTGAGGAACTATGTTATGTAGACCCTCTATCTGTGGCCACAGACATTTCCCATCGGCAGAGGAAAAACTTAAAACCTCTGCTCGATTACAAACAGATAGAGGGGAAAGATGTAAATATCCCCTCAAATTTCCCGGACGCCCCACTCCTAATAACCTTTGTCAGAACTCCAGAGGCCTGCAAGACCAACTTGTGGACAAGGCTGCAGGCCGCTGAAGGGGCGTTTCCGGGAATTGAACTGGTTAAAAAAAATGACCCTTCTCTTGATGAACTGTCAAAACAATGCAAGGGAAGGGTCCCAGTGTTGGTCCATCCGTCACTCTATAGGGCCCTTAAATTGACCTACCCTTTGGATGTCGGCGGCATTGTGAGAGAAGGTCAGGACATGAAAAACCTGACCACCTTGAGCATTGCACACAACGTCGGTGTCCTTTCCCCGGCTGACTTCGGAGCTGAGTGTAACACACCTTAAGGTAGGTACCATGGCTTTGAATTTGGCTAGTCTGAATGCGAGGGGCTTGAGATCATCGGGCCGGGCGGCTCGCCTCCGGCACGACCTCTTGTCCCTGGGAGTGGATGTCGCTGCGATTCAGGAGACGCATTTCGTTTCCTCTGTGGACTGTCAGGTGCTGGCCCGAGACTTTGAGGTTTTCTCAGCATATGGCAGCCCGCGGGGGAAGGGAGTTTCCGTGCTGGTTAAACGTACCCTGTCGGCGACGGTCGACGTTGTCCATAGAGATGCAGTGGGTAGGCTGGTTGTGGCCGATGTTGCCGTAAAAGATTCTGTGTTTCGGGTGATTGCGGTTCATGCGCCCAGCACCGCTCGTGAGAGGGTCTCATTCTTCAGTCAGCTTGACGCGTTTGTAGATTGTCGGAAGCGGGTAGTGCTAATGGGGGATTGGAATTCCATCTTAGACCCCGACATAGATAAGGTAGGAGGCGGAGCTAGAGGATCGGAGAGGTGCGAGTCCAGCCTGGCTGATCTGATGGCTAGATGCGGTCTGGTCGACAGGTTTCGGGTCGAGCATCCAGGGCGGGAGATGTGGACGTGGACCAATAGTGTTTCCTCCTATCCAAATACTTATTTGGACAGGATGTTAGTTAGGAGAGGCGAAGTAGACTTCTTATCTTGTCCCACGTTCACTTGGCTAGGCCAGACGGACCATAAATTAGTTATGGCCCGGCTGAAGCTAGGAAATAGGCCTAAGTTAGCGGGGTACTGGAAGTTAAACACCTCCCTTCTGGAGAGACAAGACTTCCAAGATCAGTTAAGAGAATTGATTAAAAAGGCACTAGTGGGGGCGGTTACCGGGAGTAAGTGGTGGTTAGGTCTCAAAGCCAAGATCAGAAGCTTCTCCGTCAAGTATGCCCAGCGCCTCGCACTAGATAAGGCCAAGACGAAGAAGAAGCTAGAGCAGAAACTAGCCCAGGCTACCGGGGAGGGTGATAGGGTTAGTCAGGAACTAGCTAAGCAGGACCTTCTACGCGAGACTAGCGAGCGTTACGAAGGCCAAGTAGTTAGAGCTAGGCTTAGAAAGATAGGCAACGAAGCAGTCAATTCTGATGCAGACGTGCGCCGTGAGGTTTCTAGGCGTGGCTCGGACAAATATATTGCAAAAATCAAACATCCGAATGGACGCACCCTGGAATCGACTCGGGAGATCTGCGAGGGGTTTCGAGAACATTTCGAGGAGCGTTTTACGCAGCAGCCCGATCTTCCGGTCCTTGAGTTTAGCGACTATTTGGCCGACTCTCCCCGCCTCGAGGCGGCTAGAGCGGCTGGTTGCGAGGGCCGGGTGACGGAGCAGGAGGTCTTTACTGCGCTGAAGCAGGTCAGCTGTGACAGATCGCCAGGACTTGATGGTCTGCCATACGAACTGTACTTGAGGCTGTCGCCCATGTTTCTGCCTCTTCTGACGGATATGTTCAACCATTGGTTTGCTCAGGGATCCATCCCAGGGCAGGTGACCAAGGGAGTGATCACATTGCTGAAGAAAGGTGACGGGCATGGAGGGGAAGAGTTAGATGACTACAGGCCCATAACTCTGCTAAACACAGAGTTGAAGATTTTGGCCAAGGTCCTGTCGAATCGGCTGCAGGTTGTTATCGACGAGTTGGTTGAACCAGAACAGAACTACGCTGTGAAGGGGAGATCGATTCAGAACAACTTGCACCTGATCCGCATGATCCTAGAGGGGGGAATAGATGACGACACAGAAGCCGCGCTGATAAACTTAGATCAGTCCAAAGCTTTCGATAGGGTCGACCATCGTTTCCTGGCATCTGTCTTAGAGGCCGCCGGTTTTAAACCGGACTTTTGCAAGTGGATCTCCATAATGTATCGGCAGCCCATGGCTGTCGTGCAAGTGAACGGAAAGCGCTCGAAACCCTTTGTTATCTCTCGGTCGGTTCGTCAGGGTTGTCCGCTGTCGCCCCTGCTTTATGTCCTGGCTTTGGAGCCTCTTCTCCGCAAGCTGAGACATGGGGAGGCAAATTCGGCCCTGCGCGGAATGGCTCTGCCTGGCGGCTCAGCTGCCAAGGTATCCGCGTTCGCCGATGATGTCACGATCTTCGTGTCGGGCTCCAGAGACATTGAGGTCGTGTCGGAGGCACTCACACAGTACGAAAGAATTACAGGGGCCAAGATAAACCGCAACAAGTCGGTAGGACTGCGGTTGGGCGCATGGAGTGGCAACGCAAACCTCCCTGCGCCCTTCAGCTGGACAGATGGCCCGGTCCGGATCCTCGGCGTGTGGTTCGGACCGGGTCTCCAGCTTGACAAGAATTGGTTGGAGGTACGGTCAAAGGTGGAGGCTGCAGTCAGTTCGTGGCTTCCTAGGAAACTTTCCTTAAAGGGTAGAGCTGAGGCGTGCGCCACTTACGTCTTTCCTCTCATCCTTTACCGACTGGCCGTACTTCCCCTGCCTGCACAACACCTAAAAGCTCTCGTCGAACTCTTGTCCTCGCTCCTTTGGGACAGAGGAAGACACTGGGTGAGCAGACAGGTCTGTATTCAACGTCCGTGTGAGGGAGGCTTGGGAATGCCGGACTTGAAGTGTCATCGAGATGCTGAGAGACTTGCCTTCCTGAGCAACTATATGCAGGAGGACCAACCGTGGCACCCCGTGGTTACTGCCGCCTTCCCCGACCTCGTTCTCGACCCTTCCATCGAGAGCCGTCGCAGGCCGCGGGGAGAATCTGCCTACATGAAAGAGTGCCGAGCCGCGCTAAAACGACTACCAAGGTCCAGTGACCTTGTGACTGCTACCCGTAGGGAACTCCACAGGGATCTAGTGAGGGAGGCCGCTGACGACCCGCTATGCGCGCGTTTGGGGTGGCAGCAGAGTGAGATCCGCTCCGCGTGGAGCTGGGCGCCAGGTTCGAGTCATCTGAACAATTCGGAGTTCTCTCTGACCTGGCGATTGGCCCGAAATGCACTTCCACTCAACAACATACAATGCAGTTCTGGGTTTCTGGAGTCGCCCGATTGTCCCCGTTGTGGGACAACGGCTGTGGAAACTACGGATCACGCTTTCTTTGATTGCCGCGAACTCCGCCAGTACTGGTCGTATGTCAGTGGGGTGACGGCTCGCATCGATCCTGAGCATCCTCGCCCAATTACTGTATCCAATGTTGTGGACAACGTGAGGCCGCCGTGGGACCGGGAAAGACAAATGGTCTACGTTACGATTCTGGCCGTGGCGAGAATGGTGATTTGGACGTCGCGTCTGCAAGGTTGCCGGGGGGTGTTGTCTTTTTCTGATCAAGATCTGATCGCGTTCTTTAAACACCAACTACGGGTGAAGATCAGATGTGATAGAAGAAGGCTGCATCGCGCGGCATTTGACAGAAGATGGATACATGTGGCAAGTCTGTGTGTACGAAGAGGAGCCAAATTCGAATACGTGTTCCCCGCCTAGGTGTGGAACGCGCAGTTCTGTAAAGTTAAATTAAACAAGTAGTCTCTCAGCTAGCTGAGTGTGTGTTCCATCCCTCCCCGATTAGGAAGCCTCCAAGATCCCCATCCCCTCTTACCTGCAATTTTTGTTTTTCACCCCTTCCTCTAAATTTTACCCATCTTGGAGAAAAAGAAATACAAACTAACCTCCATCCCTTACCCACAAAATTTTCTTTTCTCCATTCACCCCCATCTAGAGGGCATCCCCACCTAGAGACTGACCCGCAGAAGCGAGGTTCCTTTTACAAACCTAGTGGAACGGGCAGTCTATCAACTAGACGGGGTTGGGAGGGTCCTACTAATCACCTTTTGTTTTTTCTTCCCCCTCCCTCGACACAAATGAATTATTGTTACCATTTTATTGTTATCTTTTTTGTTTTTACACGTCAATAAAAAATGTTTTAAAAATTGGGAGTTACTAGGACGTCCCCCAAGATGAAAGGGTGAATGCGGTATTATGGTGAAAGAAGATACTAGCTGGGAGAAACTTTTGACTTTGTTTAGTTCTGGAGCGACAAGGATGACCAACGACCCCCAAAATCCCCCCTTTTGAGTTGGCCATGTGCCTAAGCTTTTTGTTCACCGTTAATTTTACTGTATTTTTTTAACATGAATAAAAGATTTAATATCTCAAAGTGTAGTATCTGTTCTCTGATACATACACAGCGATAGGCAGTCGTGTTCTGGCGACACATTCTCGTGCCCGGAGAGCTTGTTGGGTAGCGTTCTGTCCGCACCCCCACTTTGTCTGTCTTTCTCTGCTCTCCCCCCTCCCCCACGGGGGGGGATCCGAGCTGATAATTTACGACCTTCCCGCGAGGGAGGGTCGGAAACACTTTCTCTCTTCCCTCCACTAACCTCCCACTCCCTCTCTCAGTTCTATCTCCCCTCTTGCCGCCTTTGGCGCCACTTCTTTTTGGCGCCAAAGTCGGCTCCCAATTTGGACGCCGACTCCACGTCACTCATTTTGGTGAATTATACAGAAGAGAGAGAGCTTTTTTCAAAAATGGACACCCCCAGCCCGGGGACCACCAATACAGATACCCCCAGCCAGGAGGCTACCACAAGAAAAACTGCTCCCCAAGAGGACGGCTCCCCAACAGGGGAAGCAAAAAGCAACGGGGCATACCGCCCGGACACGAAACCGAAGGACGCCCCCCAGAAGGGAGAAAACTCACCAGCAGCTCCCCAAGAGGGCGACTCCCCACAAAGGGGAGAAAAAACAATGTTGGACAGGGCATCCCGCTCTGACAACAAAAATCAAGAGGCAGTAGCCCCAAAGGACGATAAGAGAGACAGTGCTCCCCAGGAGGGCTACTGCCCCAAAAGGGGAGCAAATCAAGAAAACGAGGGGGCATACAGCCTAAACCTCCCCAAAACAAAAGGGGCAAAAGCTCCCAAGGACAATGCTCCCCAGGAGGCCGACTCCCCAAAAAGGGAAGTATTTCCTGGAAGAAGTATAGAGCAGGGAGAGTCGGTCCCAAAGGAAAGCGGAAAGGGAAATGCCCCTCAAAATAGCAACCCTTCCGCCAAGGAACAGCAAAAACAGTCCAACCTCACCAAAGATCCAACACCAACAAGAGGGTTGGCATGGGGGAAGACTGTAGAGAAGCAACTGTCCCCTCAAGAGTATAAAGACTTGTACTTGACCAAGTACAGACAATACATAGAGGGGGCAGAAATTAAACCAGTGCCAGGCGCTTGGGAGGCAATCGAAGACAGAGTGCTCTCCCTCATCATCTCGGATATGCCGGAAAACCGCCTCCTAGGGATGAAAAAGGAAGACATGGCAGGGCTCCTACATAAGCTAAATATCCCGGTATTATACCTGTACCAGAGGAGCTACGCCATGTGGGACATCCTCCTACCCACCAAGGAAGATGCAGAGAGACTCTCCCTCCAAGAAATAAAGCATGGGAGAGTCAAACTAACACCTGAATACCAGGGCAAGAGAAGGACTCGGGTGCAGGTATTTAATGTGCCAACCCAAATACCTGCGGAAGTATTAGGATGCCTCTTCAGCCAGTACGGTGAGGTAGAACAGGTGACCCCAATACGGTCAAAAACTGGGACTCACCTGGGCTGCTACACAATAGCAATGAGGCTGAAGAGGAAAGGTTTTCAGGCAATACCACCGCTGCTGACATACAAAGACGCCAGCATAACGGTAGTGGTGGAGGGCCGTCGTCCACACTGTTGGTTCTGCCAAAAGCAGGGCCACATGGCTAGGAGTTGCCCCCAAAGGGTAACCCCTAATCCAATAACCCAAAAGGCGGTCACATCCACTGAGACAACGCCCGCACCAAAACAGGCGGCAACAACCCCTGCAACGGCAGCACCAACCCCAGCTCCAAGGAAAACTCAAACCACCCAGGAGGCCAAGGGGGAAGAATGGAGCACGGTAGTGAGACAAAAGCGGAAACACTTAATCCCTTCTGCCACCGTCCCACCACCAGCCCAAAAATCGAGGCAGGAGCCTCTGCAAATGCAGAAACAACAACAGCCACCGCAGCCAATGCCGCGGAAACAACTGCAGCAGCAACTACTGCAACAGCAAAATCAGCAAGTGCAGCAGAAGCAGCAGCAGCAACGACACCAGCGAGAGCAGCAACAACAAAAACAGCTGCAGCAGCAAATAGAGGAGCAGACACAACCAACGGTCCCCACACCAATCGAGACGGGGATCAAGCGGAGAAAAGACTGCTCCTCTGAGGATGAATCCGCAAGTGAGAGGGAGAGGAACTCAACCTCACCTCTCCCCGGTTCATTCGAAAGAATGAAAAAGAAAAACAAAAGAAGAAAAGAGGAAGAAAAGGTGGCCCCCACTCCCTGTGAACATACACCACCCCTAACAACAAAATCCACTTCCACCCCCAAACCACACACTGCAACAACACCAGACACCGCACCAACACCAGACACCGCACTAACACCAGACACCGCACCAACACGAGACACCACACCAACACCAGACACCGCACCAACACCAACACCAGACACCGCACCAACACCAAACACTGCACCAACACCAACACCAACACCAGGCACCACACAAACACCCGTCCCCACACCAAGGCAAACTGAGCCACTACCCCAAAAAGAAAATGAAAAGAATGAACCGAGGGAGAGGAGAGACTCCTCTGCCTCTTGCAGACCAAAGGTCCTTGCCCCTGAGGAACTATGTTATGTAGACCCTCTATCTGTGGCCACAGACATTTCCCATCGGCAGAGGAAAAACTTAAAACCTCTGCTCGATTACAAACAGATAGAGGGGAAAGATGTAAATATCCCCTCAAATTTCCCGGACGCCCCACTCCTAATAACCTTTGTCAGAACTCCAGAGGCCTGCAAGACCAACTTGTGGACAAGGCTGCAGGCCGCTGAAGGGGCGTTTCCGGGAATTGAACTGGTTAAAAAAAATGACCCTTCTCTTGATGAACTGTCAAAACAATGCAAGGGAAGGGTCCCAGTGTTGGTCCATCCGTCACTCTATAGGGCCCTTAAATTGACCTACCCTTTGGATGTCGGCGGCATTGTGAGAGAAGGTCAGGACATGAAAAACCTGACCACCTTGAGCATTGCACACAACGTCGGTGTCCTTTCCCCGGCTGACTTCGGAGCTGAGTGTAACACACCTTAAGGTAGGTACCATGGCTTTGAATTTGGCTAGTCTGAATGCGAGGGGCTTGAGATCATCGGGCCGGGCGGCTCGCCTCCGGCACGACCTCTTGTCCCTGGGAGTGGATGTCGCTGCGATTCAGGAGACGCATTTCGTTTCCTCTGTGGACTGTCAGGTGCTGGCCCGAGACTTTGAGGTTTTCTCAGCATATGGCAGCCCGCGGGGGAAGGGAGTTTCCGTGCTGGTTAAACGTACCCTGTCGGCGACGGTCGACGTTGTCCATAGAGATGCAGTGGGTAGGCTGGTTGTGGCCGATGTTGCCGTAAAAGATTCTGTGTTTCGGGTGATTGCGGTTCATGCGCCCAGCACCGCTCGTGAGAGGGTCTCATTCTTCAGTCAGCTTGACGCGTTTGTAGATTGTCGGAAGCGGGTAGTGCTAATGGGGGATTGGAATTCCATCTTAGACCCCGACATAGATAAGGTAGGAGGCGGAGCTAGAGGATCGGAGAGGTGCGAGTCCAGCCTGGCTGATCTGATGGCTAGATGCGGTCTGGTCGACAGGTTTCGGGTCGAGCATCCAGGGCGGGAGATGTGGACGTGGACCAATAGTGTTTCCTCCTATCCAAATACTTATTTGGACAGGATGTTAGTTAGGAGAGGCGAAGTAGACTTCTTATCTTGTCCCACGTTCACTTGGCTAGGCCAGACGGACCATAAATTAGTTATGGCCCGGCTGAAGCTAGGAAATAGGCCTAAGTTAGCGGGGTACTGGAAGTTAAACACCTCCCTTCTGGAGAGACAAGACTTCCAAGATCAGTTAAGAGAATTGATTAAAAAGGCACTAGTGGGGGCGGTTACCGGGAGTAAGTGGTGGTTAGGTCTCAAAGCCAAGATCAGAAGCTTCTCCGTCAAGTATGCCCAGCGCCTCGCACTAGATAAGGCCAAGACGAAGAAGAAGCTAGAGCAGAAACTAGCCCAGGCTACCGGGGAGGGTGATAGGGTTAGTCAGGAACTAGCTAAGCAGGACCTTCTACGCGAGACTAGCGAGCGTTACGAAGGCCAAGTAGTTAGAGCTAGGCTTAGAAAGATAGGCAACGAAGCAGTCAATTCTGATGCAGACGTGCGCCGTGAGGTTTCTAGGCGTGGCTCGGACAAATATATTGCAAAAATCAAACATCCGAATGGACGCACCCTGGAATCGACTCGGGAGATCTGCGAGGGGTTTCGAGAACATTTCGAGGAGCGTTTTACGCAGCAGCCCGATCTTCCGGTCCTTGAGTTTAGCGACTATTTGGCCGACTCTCCCCGCCTCGAGGCGGCTAGAGCGGCTGGTTGCGAGGGCCGGGTGACGGAGCAGGAGGTCTTTACTGCGCTGAAGCAGGTCAGCTGTGACAGATCGCCAGGACTTGATGGTCTGCCATACGAACTGTACTTGAGGCTGTCGCCCATGTTTCTGCCTCTTCTGACGGATATGTTCAACCATTGGTTTGCTCAGGGATCCATCCCAGGGCAGGTGACCAAGGGAGTGATCACATTGCTGAAGAAAGGTGACGGGCATGGAGGGGAAGAGTTAGATGACTACAGGCCCATAACTCTGCTAAACACAGAGTTGAAGATTTTGGCCAAGGTCCTGTCGAATCGGCTGCAGGTTGTTATCGACGAGTTGGTTGAACCAGAACAGAACTACGCTGTGAAGGGGAGATCGATTCAGAACAACTTGCACCTGATCCGCATGATCCTAGAGGGGGGAATAGATGACGACACAGAAGCCGCGCTGATAAACTTAGATCAGTCCAAAGCTTTCGATAGGGTCGACCATCGTTTCCTGGCATCTGTCTTAGAGGCCGCCGGTTTTAAACCGGACTTTTGCAAGTGGATCTCCATAATGTATCGGCAGCCCATGGCTGTCGTGCAAGTGAACGGAAAGCGCTCGAAACCCTTTGTTATCTCTCGGTCGGTTCGTCAGGGTTGTCCGCTGTCGCCCCTGCTTTATGTCCTGGCTTTGGAGCCTCTTCTCCGCAAGCTGAGACATGGGGAGGCAAATTCGGCCCTGCGCGGAATGGCTCTGCCTGGCGGCTCAGCTGCCAAGGTATCCGCGTTCGCCGATGATGTCACGATCTTCGTGTCGGGCTCCAGAGACATTGAGGTCGTGTCGGAGGCACTCACACAGTACGAAAGAATTACAGGGGCCAAGATAAACCGCAACAAGTCGGTAGGACTGCGGTTGGGCGCATGGAGTGGCAACGCAAACCTCCCTGCGCCCTTCAGCTGGACAGATGGCCCGGTCCGGATCCTCGGCGTGTGGTTCGGACCGGGTCTCCAGCTTGACAAGAATTGGTTGGAGGTACGGTCAAAGGTGGAGGCTGCAGTCAGTTCGTGGCTTCCTAGGAAACTTTCCTTAAAGGGTAGAGCTGAGGCGTGCGCCACTTACGTCTTTCCTCTCATCCTTTACCGACTGGCCGTACTTCCCCTGCCTGCACAACACCTAAAAGCTCTCGTCGAACTCTTGTCCTCGCTCCTTTGGGACAGAGGAAGACACTGGGTGAGCAGACAGGTCTGTATTCAACGTCCGTGTGAGGGAGGCTTGGGAATGCCGGACTTGAAGTGTCATCGAGATGCTGAGAGACTTGCCTTCCTGAGCAACTATATGCAGGAGGACCAACCGTGGCACCCCGTGGTTACTGCCGCCTTCCCCGACCTCGTTCTCGACCCTTCCATCGAGAGCCGTCGCAGGCCGCGGGGAGAATCTGCCTACATGAAAGAGTGCCGAGCCGCGCTAAAACGACTACCAAGGTCCAGTGACCTTGTGACTGCTACCCGTAGGGAACTCCACAGGGATCTAGTGAGGGAGGCCGCTGACGACCCGCTATGCGCGCGTTTGGGGTGGCAGCAGAGTGAGATCCGCTCCGCGTGGAGCTGGGCGCCAGGTTCGAGTCATCTGAACAATTCGGAGTTCTCTCTGACCTGGCGATTGGCCCGAAATGCACTTCCACTCAACAACATACAATGCAGTTCTGGGTTTCTGGAGTCGCCCGATTGTCCCCGTTGTGGGACAACGGCTGTGGAAACTACGGATCACGCTTTCTTTGATTGCCGCGAACTCCGCCAGTACTGGTCGTATGTCAGTGGGGTGACGGCTCGCATCGATCCTGAGCATCCTCGCCCAATTACTGTATCCAATGTTGTGGACAACGTGAGGCCGCCGTGGGACCGGGAAAGACAAATGGTCTACGTTACGATTCTGGCCGTGGCGAGAATGGTGATTTGGACGTCGCGTCTGCAAGGTTGCCGGGGGGTGTTGTCTTTTTCTGATCAAGATCTGATCGCGTTCTTTAAACACCAACTACGGGTGAAGATCAGATGTGATAGAAGAAGGCTGCATCGCGCGGCATTTGACAGAAGATGGATACATGTGGCAAGTCTGTGTGTACGAAGAGGAGCCAAATTCGAATACGTGTTCCCCGCCTAGGTGTGGAACGCGCAGTTCTGTAAAGTTAAATTAAACAAGTAGTCTCTCAGCTAGCTGAGTGTGTGTTCCATCCCTCCCCGATTAGGAAGCCTCCAAGATCCCCATCCCCTCTTACCTGCAATTTTTGTTTTTCACCCCTTCCTCTAAATTTTACCCATCTTGGAGAAAAAGAAATACAAACTAACCTCCATCCCTTACCCACAAAATTTTCTTTTCTCCATTCACCCCCATCTAGAGGGCATCCCCACCTAGAGACTGACCCGCAGAAGCGAGGTTCCTTTTACAAACCTAGTGGAACGGGCAGTCTATCAACTAGACGGGGTTGGGAGGGTCCTACTAATCACCTTTTGTTTTTTCTTCCCCCTCCCTCGACACAAATGAATTATTGTTACCATTTTATTGTTATCTTTTTTGTTTTTACACGTCAATAAAAAATGTTTTAAAAATTGGGAGTTACTAGGACGTCCCCCAAGATGAAAGGGTGAATGCGGTATTATGGTGAAAGAAGATACTAGCTGGGAGAAACTTTTGACTTTGTTTAGTTCTGGAGCGACAAGGATGACCAACGACCCCCAAAATCCCCCCTTTTGAGTTGGCCATGTGCCTAAGTTTTTTGTTCACCGTTAATTTTACTGTATTTTTTTAACATGAATAAAAGATTTAATATCTCAAAGTGTAGTATCTGTTCTTCAGATGCTGCACTTCATTTTCTTGTGCTCTTTCGGTGGAGGAGAAATCCTTTACGACTGAGACAATTTTTATTTTTGTACCTTTTCTCCACGTTAAAAAACGACCCTGGTGTCTAACTCTGTCCCGTGGGGAGGCATAGTAAATAGGTACATTTCTGGCATCATTTTTGGCGGGAAAAATTTGTAGGTGGGAGTGGGTATAAATAATGGTGACCGCTGCCAGTCGGTGTAACATTGATGGAAGAATTTATGTGATGGAGTGGGTGCAGTTTGGGATGGGGCTGCCATCAATGGTGTGACGGGTTTAGAGGTAGGGTTCAGTCATAAATGGCGGTGCGGTGGCGGGGTGTTAGGTACGAGGTAAATGGGCCGAGTATTGTGTTGTCCCATTAAGATTTTTTTTTTATTTTTGCTGTATAAGTAAAATTGTAGATGTTTTTCTCTGCAACAACAAAAAAGCAACAACAAAATTATTTGATCTGTACGTACGCAAGTTGTTAACCTTTTACGACTTTTTGAAGAGGTGAGATTGTCCGATCAACGAAATGAAAAAAAAACTTACGAAATATTTAAGTCATTTACCAAAACTTTGTAATTGAGTGACACAATCACCACTTAAAAACAATAGAGGGGCGAGGAGTTAAGTGTCATAAGAAAGAATATATAATAACTAGAAGAATACCCGTCCCAGGACTGGTAAAATGGACACTTTCGTGCTTTATTCATTCCGAACAAAACAGTTTTTCACCACTTTTATGTCCGCTGACAAAATTAAACTCTACGTTAATGCATTTTGTGCTTGTGCGTTATCACCTTTCACACCCATTTGAAAAAGTGAGATCGTCCGATCACCAAAGATGAAGTAACTGCGCAATAAATAATATCGCTGTTGGCCAAAAATTAAAATTCTACCTATTTTAAAATGAATTGTTCTAAAATCGAATAAATGGTCAAAAATCGAATTCCGTCGTCCTCTTTTGGTTTATTTTTCCCTCTGTCCCTCAAAATCAACAGAGATTATTCCTGTAATGACCTGGTCCCTGTTGATTGCAGAGTACTGTTAG
This sequence comes from Euprymna scolopes, assembly GCF_053919585.1. Taxonomy (NCBI): domain Eukaryota; kingdom Metazoa; phylum Mollusca; class Cephalopoda; order Sepiida; family Sepiolidae; genus Euprymna; species Euprymna scolopes. Next base: position 77,751,953 of record NC_136510.1, read on the forward strand.
TTCTGTGCAGTTCTAGGAGGTCCACTCTCTCAGACTTTGCCTACTCTCTTTAAGAAAGGGGTAGTTTATTGCTTAATGAACTTCCCAGACACTTTGTGCAGGTCAGAGTGCCCTTTCTTGGGGATGCTGACTTCTCAATCCCACATTCCGACCCTGGTGTCACAGTTCTTGTGGTGGGAGAGAACAAGATACGCCGTTTTGGTTTTAAATAGTTTTACAACATACTCTTTGCATTTTTTTTAAGTAAATTATATAAGTTGTGAATTTTTTAGATGATTGTTTATATCGCTTGTATTAATCGGACTATTGTTCTCATACGAGGGGGAGTTGAAACCCTAAGAATAACGCCTACCAAAATCACTACCCAAAGAACGTTACATCAGCTCCGGAAAACCCAAAAGCAACCACCAAAGTACAATACCCGAAAACTTGCCACAGTATGCATACAATACATAAAAGGCCTGTCCGAAAGTTTTTTTTTTTAAATATGCAGTCCATATGGCATCAGAACAATATTCAAGAGTAGCCTGGCTCTCAAAAAAACACCTAGTACAAGTCAAACCCCTGACCGAAAGTCTCATGACAAAAAAAACAATGTGTATATGAGATTTCATGAAAATGCGGAAAACTATATATAAAGGTAAGACCGGAAAACTATGTATAAACGTAAGACTGCCCCGTAAAGGTAAGGCTAGAAGAAAGCCGTAAAGCTTTGACTAGCTGATCACATATGGAAAGAAAAAGGAACACACTTCTCTTTGTCGAATGAGGTCAAAATAATTGACAGAAATACAAGACGGAGAGTCAGGCGACTCAAGGAGGCAGCACATATGCTACAAAAAGAAAAATTACTAAGCAGACCAAGTCTGGAAATTAATAGCATTTGAGAGCCTCTAACTGAAGAAAAAAAACAACAATTGTACACCCTTACAATTTCAGCGATGGAAGGAAGATAATCCCTTGTCAATCTTTATTAGAGTTGCCTCTCATTTGTCAACCAATTTTTTCACACATATGAATCCATAGCCATAAAACAGATACTAACTCAAAGAATACGAAAATATTTACGGAGCCAGTAACTTTTCTCTTTTGTTTTCCCAACAACAACCAACATGCCTGAGGACGGTCGAAGGCTAATCCGACGGAAATGTTGCAAAAATAACACCCAAGATGAGAACAATAGTCCGATCAATACAAGTAATATAAGTAAATTATTTATTGGTCCCCCGACAAAAGGAGGGTGGACCTGTAAATTCACCTTGTCCATTCATCTGTCCGCATTTTTCTCAATAACTACACCTTGGAATTTTTAAAAATTTTGCACAAACATTAAACATGATATGAGTAAAAAAGTAACAGAACTGATTTTTCCGGGAAACCCCCGGTTGCCCCCCTAGGGGCAAAATGCTAAAAGTGACACTTTTGTGCTTATTAAAACAACATTGATGCCTTGGATTTTTATAAAACTTTCTGAAAAGTTATCACTAACTGATTTCTATAGAATTTTGTTTGTCTATACTTCACGATAACTCTTAGATGTGCCCCAGGAGTTCTTTTAGGGCTAATAAAAACACTCCATTTTTGGGGCTAATTTACCATATTTGTCCAAAATTTTCTGTGTATGTCTATTTAGCAGTTTTGCATGATGCTGAACTCAAACTTAAATATGTTAAGGCCTTGGGGACTGTTGGGGCTAAATGGGGGGGAAATGATGGACCTAGTCATTTCTTTTTTTTTTTTTTTTTTTGCATGATGCAGAACTCAAATTTACATATGTTAAAGCCTAAGACTGCACCGTTTGTTCATTTTCACCAGGATTTGACGACCCCTGGGGACTTTGGGGCTAAATGGGGAGGGGGTGACAAATGCTGAACTTAGTCATTTTTTTTATGCCTCGTTCATTGTGCACTCACGGGGGACCATGCATGCTTCACTTGTTTATTCTAGAAATTGTCTAAAATTTATGCTTAAGAGCTCTTGCATTATTAGCTTTCACACCCGTTTTAAAAAGTGGGATCGCCCGATCGCCAATAAGGAGAAATAGCCGATGTCGTTTGCCAAAAAATTTCAATTTTGCCTATTCCAAAATTAATTATTCTAAAGTCGAATAAATTTTTAAGTGGATCCAGTTTATTTCTTCATTTATTCCGAAAATAATCGAAATAGCCTTGGATCTCAAACTGTATAAGTGCTTTTCATATTTTTAAAAAATATATTAATATTAAAATTTTTAAAATGACATTTAGAAACCGATTTTTTTTATTTTTTTTAGTCTGGATAATTACACATTTGTGCTTCTGTATTTTTTAAGAAAATCTATATAATTATAAAACTCAACTGACCTTGTAATGGGTGTTGTAACCCAACATCCAACATCCGACTTACGACTTCCGGTTGCGCATGCGTACGAAATAAACAACACGAGTATAAAACGTATTGTATTACTGTGTACGTTTTCAGCGTCCCAATTTTTTTCCGCATTTAAATTATCCAAATAAACAATTGTTGATACTTTCTGCATTTTTTTTTTACATCGTTCATTTCTGTATTACGTTTAAGGTATTTTAACGCAATTTTCTTACAAATGTTTTTTTTTAATTTGCGTTACAAATAAATAATCAACGCGACAATAAACGTATTATTTTACTGTTTACGTTTTCAGCGTCCCAATTGTTTTTTTTTTTTTTTTTTTTTCGCGTTTAAATTAAAAGATATATCAAAATTTGAATTTAACTTTAAGTATTATGGTATCTGTTCAGTGCACATTTACCTATAAGTATGGCAAACCACTTATAATTCAATAGCTGTAAGTTTTTTTTGTTTTGTTTTTTCAAAAATAAACATTTATAATAAACAGAACGACTTATAGAAATCTATCTATATTCTTTTTTCATTTTAATATACTTTCATAGAAATGTTTCTGTTATGTCACAAAAACTATTTTCTTTACGTCACAAGTGTCACGTTCATACATTAATTCCATAGCTAATATAACATACTGACCCAGCGGGTCACGGGTATTTAGTATATATATATATATAATTTTTTTTTTTCATAAGTTTTTATTTGGGTGTCGATTTAAGCTAATGTATTATGATGGATTTAATCTGATAATAGGATTTTAATTATTATTTTGGGTTTGTATTACTGTACACATAGATTCGAAAAAGTTGTCAAAAAACAAATATATAACAAATAAATGTTATCAAAGGCAAGATAAGTTACTTTTCTACCAAACTGGATATATTTTTCGTGTTTTTATTCAATGTAACATATTTATTCGGCTCGAAAAACATACAGTGTTTACCGATGTATTCGAAAATTCAAGATGGCGTCTCACACCCTCGTTAACACCGTAAGTTTGGGAAAAGGTGTTATAAATAATAAACTATACAACATACTATTAAAAACCCGCCGAATATATGTAAACCTATGTCACGGTAACATATATTGAGCGAGTTTTTAACAATATTTTATTCGGTTTTTTATTTATAACACCTTTTCTCAAACTTACCGTGTTAAAGAAAGAATCGGACACCATCTTGAATGTTCCAATACATCGGTAAACACTGTATGTTTTTCGAGCTGAATAAATATGTTACATTGAATAAAAACACAAAATATATATCCAGTTTGGCAGAAAAGTAACTTATCTTGCCTTTGATAACATTTATTTGTTATATATTTGTTTTTTGACAACTTTTTCGAATCTATGTGTACAGTAATACAAACCCATTATTTTTTATCGATATAATAATTGGTAAAGATAATACAAGAACAGTGTTCTTAGAACGAACACTTAGAAGAATAAATTTATTTGCTTTAAAAGCAAGATAAAATATTTTAAAATGTGCATCTTTCTTGATGAGGCACTTCAATCTAATTTAAAACTATACCCTCTGAAATCTCTCTTCAACTGGCATTTATTACATAGCGTCCTAATTTCCTACCTTGCCAAAATTATTTTTCAGTTGTCTGATTTTCTTAAATTCAGTTCAATTAAAAGTAAAATGGATATAGAGGAGTATAAGAGGGCGATAGAAACGCAGAGAAATGGCTGTTGTATTGACGTGACGTAAAGAAATTTGTTTTGTTATTTTTAAAACTTCGTATATCCATTTACTTTCAAGATAAGCACAATACAACTCGGTAAATATAACATACTGACCCAACGGGTCACGGGTAGTCTAGTATTTCATGAATATATGCATTGAAAATAAAGAAGTATAAATAAATAACTATACACCGATAGTAATCTACCGTAATAATGAAATGTTAACACGTGCATGTGACAAATTAGCACTTCATTTTGACTTTTCTTTTCTTTCTGGTAATACTTAGACCGACTATGGGGGCAAGGGATACGTCGGTACTTTAAGTTTACTTAAAGCGTATTTCAAGTTGAAAAGCCACAAAGACGGGAGTGGTATCATCAAAACGAGCGTCCTTCAGTGCTCCAGAATTTATATTTTTTTCTACATAGTCACCACCATTCTCGTTACACTTTTGCCAGCGATGGAGTGGTGGATCTGCTACATTTGTTTCTGGAGCGCGCTATATCGCTCGTATTTCTGCCACCACTCTGAAATCGAAGAAACCATCTCCTAACTGTACTGACATTAACTGCATCAGCTTCGTAAACTTTCAACAGGCGCCGATGAATGTTGATCGTTTCAATTTTTTTTCTGCATGGAGGAGTATATAAATGTTATTATATCATAATTGAAACTCTCTGTATTAGTCTAGTAAAAAAAAAATTAATTCGATATGAAAGCACTGATCTTTTTTCTTCTTCTTCTTTCTTTCTGTAAGGCCAACCCAGAAAAGATGCTTCCTGGTTCCAAACCGTTTGTCTCATATCTTGTCTCCTTCCACTTCTAGTTCAGCCGGATGCGTTGGGAGACGGTGATTTCCTGTTTACTGACAGCGGAATTTCAAGGCTCAAGGCGGAAGTACATCTGTCAGGAATCGACTGAAACGATTCCTTGAAGTTGTTACTCATCCCGTCCATGCTAAGGTCTTTAAGGGGTCCAGAACAAAGCAACAGCGGTCGACCTATTTATTAATTTATTTATTCTATCTAGTTCCCCCACCCCTCTTATTTTCTTCTTCTTTTAGCACGTTATTTTACGGGAGGAGGGGGAGGGGGTCCGGTGACAGGAAGCTGAAATAGAATTTAATTTGAAAGTACAAAAAGCACAACTTCCTGACTGACTCGCTGGCTCAGATGATTCCAGTTAAGCCTTTAAAAGTTTATATAATCTACATGTGTGTGTGTGTGTGTGTGTGTGTGTGTGTGTGTGTGTGTGTGTGTGTGTGTGTGTGTGTGTGTGTGTGTGTGTGTGTGAAAAAGAAAATCGAAAATTGTTTATATGGTTATCGATTTATTATGTCATCTTTATTCAAAAACTTCCTCAAGACGATTGATTTAAAGAATAGCATATAATCTCAAATTTGGAAATATGCGGCATTGTGTGTGTGTGTGTGTGTGTGTGTGTGTGTGTAAGTTCAAATTTATTGAACTAAAGCAACAATATGAACTAAAACACGATAAGCAACTTTATTTTCTCAAAGGTATTCAATATATATGTAGAGCTATTAATTTATTTATTCAGGATTTTTTTATGGACTGTTCTTTTAGTTTTAAGGTGTCAAACATGCTTCAAAATTGAAAAAAATCATTATACATTATATACATTCATCTTAGTTTATTTTTAATCAGTTCATATGCGTGCCACGTACTTACATTACATATATATATATATATATATATATATATATATATATATATACTTACAATATATATATATATACTTACAATATATATATATATACTTACAATATATATATACTTACATTATATATATACTTACATTATATATATACTTACATTATATATATATACTTACATTATATATATATACTTACATTATATATATATACTTACATTATATATATATATACTTACATTATATATATATATACTTACATTATATATATATATACTTACATTATATATATATATACTTACATTATATATATATATATATACTTAAATTATATATATATATACTTACATTATATATATATATATATATATACTTACATTATATATATATATATACTTACATTATATATATATATATACTTACATTATATATATATATACTTACATTATATATATATATATATATACTTACATTATATATATATATATACTTACATTATATATATATATATATACTTACATTATATATATATATATATATACTTACATTATATATATATATATATATATATATATATATATATATATATATATATATATATATATATATATACTTACATTATATATATATACAGTGATGATCATATTTATTGGCACGGTAAAATAAAAGTTAAATTTTGTCTAATAAATTCTAAAAAAGGGATTAAATTAAAGAAAATAATAAAGTATATTATGTATTTTTAACTGGCCTTTCCGATGCAGCAATCGGATTTTTAGAAAAAATAAATAACAAAGGAACAACAAACATAATTGCAAAAAAACCTTGTTCAAAATTATTGGCACGATTTATTTAATAATCAATTGTATAGCCTTTGGCCTTGATTACCTTCCTCAGTCGCTTTTCATCGTTTACAACCAAGTTGTTGCACTCTTCAGTAGTAATTTTAGCCCACTCTTCCTGACAATAATCCTCCAATTGAATAAGATTCTTAGGCTTCCTTTGCATTACCCTCAATTTTAATGTTCTCCATAAATTTTCAATTGGATTAAGGTCTGAGCTTTGTGATGGCCACTCCAAAACATTAATATGATTGTCCTCAAGCCATTTCTTAGTCAGTTTAGCCGAATGCTTTGGGTCATTATCTTGCATGAACCACCAACGACGACCAAGTGAGAGCTCTTTAGCAGAGTCTTTCAGGTTTTCATCCAATATTTTAACATAATCTTCCTTTTTTATGCTACCTGTGACCTTAACAAGTCGTCCTGGTCCAGAGGCAGCAAAGGATCCCCAAAATATCAAACTGCCTCCACCGTGCTTCACTGTGGGTATGGTGTTCTTAGGCAGGAAAGCTTCGCCAGATTTTCTGTAAATATAAGACACTTTATTATGGCCAAATAACTCTATTTTCGTTTCGTCAGTCCATAGAACACGTTTCCAGAATGCAACATCTTTATCAATATGACGTTTTGCAAAGGCTAGCCTTGCTTTCAGGTGCATAGGCTTCAATAAGGTAGTCTTTCTCGGACGACATGCTTTTAAACCAGCTCTCTTCAAAACTCTACCAACTGTATGTCGAGATACATTCACTCCAGAGGTGCTCTGTTCATCAACAATCTCCCCAACAGAGATCCTTGGGTTTTGTTTTACTTGTCGAACAATTTTCCGTTCATCTCTTGGGGAAAGAATCCTTTTTCTCCCTCTACCCTCTAAACTCATAACGTGGCCTTGCGATTTGAACTTGTTTATTATGGCTCTAACAGTGGATTTGGGAAGGTTTAGCTTCTTTGAAATCTTATCATAGCCCTCCCCATCGGTATGGAATGCTACAACAAGCTTCCTGACGTCTTCGCTGTGTTCCTTAGTTTTAACCATGGCGATTGAAAATTATAATTTAGTCACTTATAATAGTTTAAATAAATCGCTATCTAAAAATTATCTGAAAAAAATTATTCACTGAATTAGCGTTAAACAAGCATAATATGGCTATAAAAAAGTTCAGAAAGCACGTAAACCGGAAATTGATTGATATTATACTGATACTAAAAGAAAAACAAAGCCGTGCCAATAATTTTGAACAAGGGTTTTTTGCAATTATGTTTGTTGTTCCTTTGTTATTTATTTTTTCTAAAATCCGATTGCTGCATCGGAAAGGCCAGTTAAAAATACATAATATACTTTATTTTCTTTAATTTAATCCCTTTTTTAGAATTTATTAGACAAAATTTAACTTTTATTTTACCGTGCCAATAAATATGATCATCACTGTATATACTCACATTATATATATATACTTACATTATATATATATACTTACATTATATATATATATACTTACATTATATATATATATATATACTTACATTATATATATATATATATACTTACATTATATATATATATATATACTTACATTATATATATATATATACTTACATTATATATATATATATATATACTTACATTATATATATATATATATACTTACATTATATATATATACTTACATTATATATATATATACTTACATTATATATATATATATATACTTACATTATATATATATATATACTTACATTATATATATATATACTTACATTATATATATATATATATATACTTACATTATATATATATATATATATATATATACTTACATTATATATATATATATGTATATATACTTACATTATATATATATATACTTACATTATATATATATATACTTACATTATATATATATATATATATACTTACATTATATATATATATATATATACTTACATTATATATATATATATATATACTTACATTATATATATATATATATACTTACATTATATATATATATATATATACTTACATTATATATATATATATATATATACTTACATTATATATATATATATATATATATATATATACTTACATTATATATATATACTTACATTATATATATATACTTACATTATATATATATACTTACATTATATATATATATACTTACATTATATATATACTTACATTATATATATATACTTACATTATATATATATATACTTACATTATATATATATATACTTACATTATATATATATACTTACATTATATATATATATATACTTACATTATATATATATATATACTTACATTATATATATATATACTTACATTATATATATATATATACTTACATTATATATATATATACTTACATTATATATATATACTTACATTATATATATATACTTACAATATATATATATACTTACAATATATATATATATATACTTACAATATATATATATACTTACATTATATATATATACTTACATTATATATATACTTACATTATATATATACTTACATTATATATATACATATATATATATATACATATATATATATATACTTACATTATATATATATATACTTACATTATATATATATATATATATACTTACATTATATATATATAATGTAAATATATATATGTACATTATAAATATACTTACATTATATATATATATATATACTTACATTATATATATATAATGTAAATATATATATGTACATTATAAATATACTTACATTATATATATATACTTACATTATATATATATACTTACATTATATATATATACCTACATTTTATATATATATATCTACAGTATATATATATATATATCTACAGTATATATATATCTACAGTATATATATATATATCTACAGTATATATATATATATCTACAGTATATATATATATATCTACAGTATATATATATATATCTACAGTATATATATATATATCTACAGTATATATATATATCTACAGTATATATATATATATATATCTACAGTATATATATATATATATATATCCACAGTATATATATATATATCTACAGTATATATATATATATATCTACAGTATATATATATATATATCTACAGTATATATATATATATATATATATATATATATATCTACAGTATATATATATATATATATATATATATATATATATATATATCTACAGTATATATATATATATATATATATATCTACAGTATATATATATATATATATATATCTACAGTATATATATATATATATATATCTACAGTATATATATATATATATATATCTACAGTATATATATATATATATATATCTACAGTATATATATATATATATCTACAGTATATATATATATATATATCTACAGTATATATATATATATATCTACAGTATATATATATATCTACAGTATATATATATATCTACAGTATATATATATATATCTACAGTATATATATATATATCTACAGTATATATATATATATCTACAGTATATATATATATCTACAGTATATATATATATCTACAGTATATATATATATCTACAGTATATATATATATCTACAGTATATATATATATCTACAGTATATATATATATATCTACAGTATATATATATATATCTACAGTATATATATATATATATATCTACAGTATATATATATATATCTACAGTATATATATATATATCTACAGTATATATATATATATCTACAGTATATATATATATATATCTACAGTATATATATATATCTACAGTATATATATATATCTACAGTATATATATATATCTACAGTATATATATATATCTACAGTATATATATATATATCTACAGTATATATATATATCTACAGTATATATATATATCTACAGTATATATATATATATCTACAGTATATATATATATATCTACAGTATATATATATATATCTACAGTATATATATATATATATATCTACAGTATATATATATATATCTACAGTATATATATATATATCTACAGTATATATATATATATCTACAGTATATATATATATATCTACAGTATATATATATATCTACAGTATATATATATATATCTACAGTATATATATATATATCTACAGTATATATATATATATATCTACAGTATATATATATATATATCTACAGTATATATATATATATATCTACAGTATATATATATATATCTACAGTATATATATATATATATCTACAGTATATATATATATATATCTACAGTATATATATATATATCTACAGTATATATATATATATATCTACAGTATATATATATATCTACAGTATATATATATATATATCTACAGTATATATATATATATATCTACAGTATATATATATATATATCTACAGTATATATATATATATCTACAGTATATATATATCTACAGTATATATATATATCTACAGTATATATATATATCTACAGTATATATATATATATCTACAGTATATATATATATATCTACAGTATATATATATATATCTACAGTATATATATATATATCTACAGTATATACATATATATCTACAGTATATATATATATATCTACAGTATATATATATATATCTACAGTATATATATATATATATCTACAGTATATATATATATATATATATCTACAGTATATATATATATATATCTACAGTATATATATATATATATCTACAGTATATATATATATATCTACAGTATATATATATATCTACAGTATATATATATATCTACAGTATATATATATATATCTACAGTATATATATATATATCTACAGTATATATATATATATCTACAGTATATATATATATATCTACAGTATATATATATCTACAGTATATATATATACCTACAGTATATATATATACCTACAGTATATATATATACCTACAGTATATATATATATACCTACAGTATATATATATATACCTACAGTATATATATATATACCTACAGTATATATATATATACCTACAGTATATATATATATACCTACAGTATATATATATATATATCTACAGTATATATATATATATATATATATATCTACAGTATATATATATATATATATATCTACAGTATATATATATATATATATATCTACAGTATATATATATATATATATATATATCTACAGTATATATATATATATATATCTACAGTATATATATATATATATATATCTACAGTATATATATATATATATCTACAGTATATATATATATATATCTACAGTATATATATATATATATACCTACAGTATATATATATATACCTACAGTATATATATATATACCTACAGTATATATATATATATACCTACAGTATATATATATATATACCTACAGTATATATATATATATATACCTACAGTATATATATATATATATACCTACAGTATATATATATATATATATATATATATATATATATATATATATATATATATTCCAGTTTGTTTGTTTGACTTTATATATTTGGTAAAATGAAAATCATTGAATAAATCAATCTTTTGTGAAAATAAATCAACTGTCAACAGATCAAAAATCACGTCTGGCTGCAATCAATCAGTGTTAAGAAAAAATGGTAAAAATTGGCTAGGGATAGACATCAGACACTACAATTAGTGTCTGATGTCTATCCCTAGCCAATTCTACGTTTCATGCAAATTTAGCCTTCCTTTCTGCAATTCCACTGGAGCTGGGTCTACATACTTACACTCCTCATAGTTTCAGATGACGACCTTCACTGCAGACTTCAATGGGTCGATCTTACATGAAAAATACAATGTTTGCCTGACGCCCAGGTGTTCGCTCAGTCTTTGAAATTTAATTAACTGTGCACGTTGGTGCGCCACTTTTGAGAAACTCTCGTCAGTAAATTTGGCCGGTTCTGGCCAGATCTTACTAGTGCCACATCGGTCAATAGATTGTACGAATTCACAAGTGCTATTCATGTGTCCAGTTCCAATTGACGCGTTATGAACACCTCACACGCTACCTTGATGTTCAAGCGAAATAGTAGAGCGCCATTGTACACGCGGAACCAATATTCACAAAAAATATTTTGGAAAGGAAAACATAAATAACTTCGTAACTTACTTCCCTTTCATTGGAACATAAATATAAAATTTAGTAAAAATAACATTATATATTGTCAACATAAGAAAGAAACAAAATTTAAAAAATTGCAATATACTGGGCAGCACCGAGTCAGGCCAGCTAGTGGATTAATAACGATTTATAGTCTTTATAAATAATGACGTTTCTTTGGAAAGTAAATGGTGTGGTTATTGAAATGATTGTCGCTCTGGAGTCCTGAGCGGGGCTGGAAGGCAGCCTTTCTCTCTCTCTCTCTCTCTCTCTCTCTCTCTCTGAAAAAAAAAAACGGCGAGGGTGAGAAAATGTTTCTGTTGTGTATATCCTGATTTGCAATATAATGTCCCATAATAACCCTCCCCGCCGGTATGAAAAACTAGTGCCACGCCATTGTCACCAGATCAGATTAGCCACCAATCAAAACGGTCCTTAAAACTAGAAACAACTGCGAGGGAGAAGGAAAGGGGGGGGGAGGCTCTGTAATCAATCTAATTGGAAAACATTAGATGAGGATCTAAATTTATTTAAACCCATCTCCACTAAAAACAATTGTAAAGGAGATAGATAGAAAGAGGAGAGGGGGAGGAGGAAGAAGAGGAGGAGGCTCTGTAATCAATTTAATTGTAAAACATTAGATAATGATCTACTTAACCCCGCCTCCCTCCAGCACCCTCCACGTGTACCCTCCAAAATTACAACAACATTATAAGCAACTGCTGATGTCTCCCCAACCCACCTCTCTAATTTCTTGTGATGATTATGCCTGGTAGGTGAGGTCGGGTTAGTATTTATCATCCTCCCGCCGCGTGAAAGATGCGGAACAAGTTCGAAAGTTGGGGACTGAAAATCCAGCGCATAAGATGAAGTGCTTTGTAGCCTACAAGAAATGCCTGAGCAGCCCAGTTGGCATTCACCGATAGAGACGCTTCGGGTGAATAACAATATATAATACCTTCTCAAAGAGAGATGGTAAAGCCTGGGAAGGTGGATTTTCTTGAACGCTCAAGTATGCTACATAGACACGTTCATGTTTTATTCCTGCAGGAAATCTTCAGGCTAAGCTTTACTCACGTAATACTCACGTATTGTTGAAGTAGCTGAAAAAATATTTATACACAATGTATTATATTGTAATATTATATTATATATGAAATTGTGTGTGTGTGTGTGTGTGTGTATATATATATATATATATATATATATATATATATATATATATATATATATATATATATATTAGTGGCCTGGCAAGGCCACAGGGGAGACAATCAGGCAAAAATAAACACTAAGCAAAATTTATCCCAAAGCAGCAAAACTAAAGCTGGCCTGCCATGACACTATATATACAAATTTGGACATATTTTATTGGTTTAAATATTTAGATTCTTTTTTACATCATAAAATTTTAATCATAGAATAGTATTATAATTTTTTACATCATAATAGAATCGTATTATTATTATAATAGAATAGTATTATAATAGAATAATAATAGTATTAGAATAGAATAATAGAGTAATAATACTATTATAATAGAATAGTATTATTATTATTATTATCATAATAGAATAGTATTATAATTTTTTACATCATAAAATTTTAATCAAAGAATAGTATTATAATATTCAAAAAGCCTGCAAATTTTCATGTAGTTTCATCCCATAGAACGAAAGATATGAGCATTTTAATATTCAATTTGGCTACCAGTATACGAGGGGGCGTGCAATAAGTAATGCCCCTGACCCACTTCCCATAGCAGTAGAGCAACGAAACTTGGCACAGTTATTAGTCTTTCTCTACGTAGGAACCACCCAGAGTTATGCATTTCTCCCATCGTTTGATGCAGCTCGGGAGACCATTTTTGTAGAACACCCCAGGTTGGTCCTCCAACCACGACGTGACTTCAGAATTCAAGGCTGCATCATCTGGGAAATGCTTTCCTTTAAAAAACAACTTCATGGCTGGGAAGAGGTGAAAGTCAGAGGGTGCAAGGTCAGGAGAGTAGGAAGGCTGGGGAAGGATTTCATAACCACATGCCTGTGTTTCGGATCTGGCGACATGCGAGTTGTGGACAGGAGCGTTGTCCTGCAGGAGGAGGGTACCTTTGCTGATCTTGCCCCGCCTCTTGATTTTGATAGCTTCCCTTAATTTCCTCAAAAGTGAAGCATAATAGGCTCCTGTAATTGTGGTACCCTTTGCCAGGAAATCTGTCACTACTACTCTGTCCTAGTCCCAGAAGACTGTGAGCATGATCTTGCCAGTGGAGGGCTGCACCCTTGCTTTCTTTGGAGGTGGTGAGTCCAAGTGCTTCCACTGCATTGACTGGGCTTTGGTCTCTGGATCATAGGGATGGACCCAGGTTTCATCCTCTGTAATCAGTCTTTTGAAAAACTTTGACTCATCTTCTTGGCACATCTCCAAATTCATCCTCAAGCCCTCAACGCGTTCTCGCTTCTCGAATGGAGTGAGCAACCTGGCAATCCATCTGGCAGACACCTTATGCATATGCAAATGGTCATGAATGATAGTTTCCACAGACCCTGTTCTAATCTTGACATCTTGGGCTATTTGACGAATAGTAATGCACCGATCTTCCAAAATGGCAGCCTCAACTTGACGGACAGATGCCTCATCAACTTCCGGCCATGTTTGAATTCATGATGCCAGCGTTTTACAAGGTCATATGATGGGGCATCATCACCATAAGTTTCTTTCATTTCATCAAAAGTCTCCTGTGGTGTGTGTCCTTTCAAATACGAAAACCGGATCACTGCTCAACATTCAACAGGCTCCATTTCACACCTGACTCAGTTCAAACACCTGTAAAACAGAAACTACAATTAGTTCAGAGCTGTAATTTGCCACATAACCCGAAAAGATATAAATCATTGAACATGCAAAATTTCAGCTAGATCAGACAACTGGACGTGGGTCAGGGGCATTACTTATTGCACGCCCCTCGTAGATATATTCATCGAAGTTATTAATATTGCTAAAAAAAAACACCAACAAATTCTGTATACATATGATATATATATATATTCATCCACATACAGTACTGTTTTGCTGTTTCACAGCTCCTCAGTGCAGCTAGACAAGCCAGGATCGAGACCCGATCTCTCAAACGACAGTCGGAGCTTCTAACCGTTGCGCTTTTTGGCCGCTGCTATGCGAGCAGTGAATTAACAATGTTTTGACTTTGCTCAAATACATAAGCTCACTTTGTTTACACAAAGAGCATCTCTCTCTCTCTCTCTCTCTCTCTCTATATATATATATATATATATATATATATATATATATATATATATGTATATATATATAATCACCTTTTTTGGCAATGTTATAAGTTCCAAATCTCAGCGGCAACAATGAGGGCTTGTTGGAAAGGTAATAATCTGAATTGTGTAGTGAGCTATGTGATATATTCTCTATATTCTCTTACGGTCGCACATTAAGGGAATCCAGAGCCTATTTTTGGCCCTTTTTTACAGCCATAAAATGTTTTGGTAAAGGTGCAGTATCTTTCCACCCTCGAAAAATCCTTTAAAATTATCACTATTATAGGTTTTCGAGAGTGCTGAAAACGAAAATAACGTTTAAAATAACAGACGACCCGCCATCAGAAAAAGGTGGCTACAAAGTGGGTGTTCATTTTACGCTAAGTTAATATAGAAAAGTAATCCCCCACTTTTTGCGACTATAATTTCTTCATATCTTGGAAACTACTCGTTTCCTGGAATTTTAAATGTTACTTTCGTTTTCAGCACCATCGGAAATCTATATGCGGTAATTTAAAAGAATTTTTGGAGGGTGGAAAGATATTGCACCTTTATCAATGTTTCAGTCATAGTCATTTGTTTTCCTAGTTTTGCATATGAATTACAAAATATCTTATATTTCCCCCAAAACCTCTGGCCTTGATAGAAGGAAGACTAAAACTTGCTGCTATGGCTTCAAATGATCTGAAATAACAGCAAGAGGAGACTTGATTCCAAATATTTCTCATATGTTATATCTCTCCTCTTTGGTTTTCATACATAAAGCAAATTTCACAGTGTACAAGGATTATTTTATACTGGAGATATTCATAATCGTACTCTATTTCCAAAAGAGGGGAGATATAACATATGAGAAATATTTGGAACCAAGTCTCCCGTTGCTGTTATTTCAGATTATTTGAAATCATAGCAGCAAGTTTTTGTCTCCCTCTCCAGAGGTTGTTGAGAAGTGTGTGTGTGTGTGTGTGTGTGTGTGTGTGTGTGTGTGTGTGTGTGTGTGTGTGTGTGTGTGTGTTTTTATAAAAAAAAGGCGATCAGCTGGCCTTGTTGTAGGATTGCGACTTCTGTCGCTCAATCACTATAGATCGTCTGAATTAACGTTAAACTTTATTCATATAAAAATTTCCCTTCATTCCGCGTCGGTTGAC
>NC_136510.1:77774085-77791585 GCF_053919585.1 Euprymna scolopes
TTTTTCTGATACCGATTTAGATGCCCCAAAAAGTTCCAATTCCCAATTTCGCTTCTGAGGACTCGTCCCAACACTACTTTTAACATTCATTCGCATCTTGCATTTCTATTTCCCTTTCCCTTTATTGCAATAGCAAAAGTGTTCAATTGAAAAGGTAAAAAAAGAAAAAAAACTGGAGACTAATTTTCGCTTCTTATAAGCGGGTGAGAATAGTCTGGTTTTCTATTCCGGGTGTCCACTATGAGCTGAGCAACTTTATCAGGTCAAGATAGCTTAGGAAATAACCAAGAGCGAGGCTGCCTTTTCTGGTAAGAATAAATCATTTATCATCTTCGTCTGCTCAGCTAAGCAGAAATTGATATCACTTCATTATACAATCGTTGTAGATGACTCAAGATCTATAGTGGAACTGATGTCCATTGCAATGTTATCATCCAATTCTTTTAAGTGTGTTTATTGATCGCACTATCAGCACTTACTAACAACTTATTGGTATTATACATAGTTTTTAAGATTGTCACTGAGGAGCCCATGCTGGTGTGGTTGTATGAGCGTCTATCTGTGACATGGTTTTATCAAATGACAGAGTTACACCCCATCACTGTTTCAATTTGTTTTGAACAAGATCTTAATGTTCGTGTAGATAATGGAAGCACTATTAACTTATTTAGACTTAGGAACTTCCGTGTCCTGTGACGCACGAGGCAATCAAAGTAGACCATCATTTTTGGTCTGAATCCAGATCCACAGTGTACCTCCAGTTTCTTGCAGTTGCCATAAAATCTCTCTCAATTGTCTGCTTCCAGTTCATTTTCTTCTACCTCTTCTTTTTCCATCAAGAGTTTGTCAGAGCTCTTAGTTGGCAATTTTTGGGGGACCAATTTTAGAGTATATGTGAACAAACCCAGACGTCATTAGCAGATTATTGCCGATGCTACCTGTTGGTTAGTGCAGTCTCTGATTTCTTGGTTAGTAGTTTGACTGCTCCATTCGAACCCTTACTAATTTCCTCTCTTGGCTGATTCTGAGATACCAAGTTTCACTTCCATATAGCAGTGTGGACAACCCATTGCTGTTATAAGATCTTCATTTTGATCTGAAGATCTTGCACAGCTATTTAAATGCTACTGAGGTCTTACCTATCCTGTGCTACAACTCAGTAATACTGCCTTCCCTGTCTATTGAGCTTCCTAAGTAGCTAAAACATTATTAATCTAACATAAAGTAATCCGTTGGATATTATAGATTTTCCATTAATTTTAAGCTCCTTATTTGTGATTCAATGCATTGTTTTGGTCATCTAAATTTAGATGCAGCTATTATCTATACATATAAAAGACAAAACGGCCGTGTACATTTTTGTATGTCCTGCAAAGGCTTTTTTTTGTGGGAATCCTGGGGGGGGGAGGTTACTATTCTTTAAAACTTTTTATATACTCCCTAGATCATAATATCTACGATTTGTGAACACACGTCGTATCTACATTTATTTATACTGACTTTTATAAAATTCATGCTATTCCTTTCTCTCGCGTGTTTGTTCGGCTTTTTCATATAAAAGTGAAACTGAATCAAAAGCGAAGGCAGCTACTCAACCTTTCATGCCGGGACGTCCAGAAAACAATCAGCTTTGACCAATCTGGGGGAAACCCCTCATATCAGACAATTGCTATTCATTTGGACACTCCCTTTTTGTGGGAAGCTGGTTTTCACCAACATCCTGGAGAAAGCTGAACTGGCCTCCAGCCAACGTTCGTTTCTGCAAGTTAACTTTTTCATTGACACCGCTAAATTTCAACGCTTTTCACTTTCTATGGCCTTGTAGCATCACGGTAAGATCTCACATTTTCTTTCACTTTCCTTTCCACCTTCGGGTTCGTCACGGTTTCAAAACACTTTTCTTTTTTTTTTACGCCTCCAAACACTCTGGCAATGCCTGGTACCCTCGCTAGTCCTCTTATAATGGTTTCTTGATGCTTTAAGTTTTGTGGTTCTGTAAGGATCTGTAAAAAAGACACAACTCAGTAATTAGTGGAAGCAAAATATATTGAACAGAAAAGCAAATACAACAAATAAAAAGTGTGGTTATACATCAGTCCGACTGCCACAATTGCAAGACTCATGCATGACTTATGTGCTAACAACAAGAAACATTTTCTCCTGGTCTTTATGGTAAGTGGAAGAGTTTATTATTATCCGTAGGGTGTCCACCCTATGGATAATAATAAACTTTTCCTCTTACTAAATTTTTGTCTATTTGTAACTGATGATTGAATTTGTGAAATGCTTGCTGCCTATGTGCAATAACAGCTGCACAGATTGAAATGAATCATTGGGGAGAGTGGGATAGAGAGAGAAAAGTTTCACTCCATGTGGCATCTCTGGTGAGATCTTTGAGGGATTCCCAATCAGCAAGTTAGAAATATCTTATTGTTTTAAATAATGGTGCTCTGGTTTGGGGTTGAAGGTGATATAAACTATTATCACAAGGTGATCTACATTCTTGTAATAGGCTATGGGCTTCTGTTGCACAAGCCTTGGGCAGTGTTATCAAGAATAGGCTGAGAAGTGATGCTTGCTGATCTTCTCAATCTGGGAAAAAGGTCAGAAAATCACAGTTTGTGAAAGGAAATGTGTACTAGAGAAATTATGCATGCCATACTTATTCAATGGAAATGCCTTGACTAACAACAGACATCACCCCTTCACTGTAGAGGTCCCTATATTTTAGAAGATTTTCTATTTTAACAGCTTCTTTCTTTGGGCCACTTGCCTTTGGGATTCTCTCCATTTTTTTCTGTTTCCTAGACTATACAACCATGAAGAAATTTAAATGTAATGTGAACAAACACCTTGTTGTCCAACTCCTAATTCAGGTTGCACCATATCCCTAAAAGCTAGCACCTATAAGAGTAGCCCCTTATGCTTCAGTGGCAATATGTCTTGTTTGAAAGTGAACAAAATTTTTTAAACAAATTTTGCGACAGTAAGAAGTTATTTGTGTCGTTCTATGACTGTAAAAGTCACCTTTAAGACAGTGTAAAGAATTCCAAGACAATATTGTTGAATATTGTTTTTTTTTGGTTAAGAGCCTGTTTAAGAATCTCTTAAAGAAACCAAAGTGCCAGTCCTTGAGGTTAAGATGCTTTAATTGAGTTGAAGAAACTGAGACTGAACAATTGAGGAAGAATTCTTTTATTATTCCAATATGAATCTGCAAATAGCCTTAATGGGTCTCTTGATAGTTTCAAGAAAGCTGATACTAATCACTTAGAAAATGGAGATATTGTGGTTAATTTAGTGGTCGGCATCATCCACCTCGTCGGCCACATCTGGCCTTTGGTTGGTTTTCATCTTGACTTAACAGTACATACTTGTGAACAACTGTTTTGTAAAATGAAATATACAAAGTTGTCACTGTGACCACATCGGGGGGGAGGAGCTTCTAAGAGCATCCTCTCTTGCCTCCACAAGGTACAAAACCGACTTCGGCTTCTAGTGGATGATATCCTTTTCTCCTCTCTGCAGCTTCTGTCTCATAGAAGAGACGTTGCCAGCCACTCTCTGCTTTACCGTTATTTTCATGGCAGGTGTTCGACTGAGCTTCACTCTATGGTCCTCCCTTATTAGCCCCCACCCCCACCCCCAATAAGTCTTTCACAACAAACGCTCGTCTGGTTACAACAACTATCAGACATTTTTCTTACTCTCTCTGTGCTTAAAACTAAACGAAAATTCCATGAGTAAAGTTTTTTTTGTTTTTTTTTTTCCCTAGAGTTGCTCGTCTGTGGAGCACGATACCATGGAACTGCTTCTCGGCTGACTATGCCATGCTCATTTTCAAATCCAAGAGGAACAGTTTTTTGAAGAGTCGTCCTCTAAAATAAATTATTAAATTTCCATTACGATATCCATTAACCCTTATCCTTGAGTGGGCTCCATGCCTTGATGAGCGGTGACTATATAATGTACAAAACAAAAAAATAAGAACAAGGTTGCATGACGACCACCTGGATAATGTTTTCTTCCTATCATCAATATATATTTAACTGACGTGGAAAATACAATAAGCAGAACCAAATGTCACATTAGATAATTTGATAATTCTAACAATACTTTGTTTGAAAAAAAAATGCACTCTTTTATTATGCTAGTTTATTTGTTTGTTTGTTTTTTATATTATTTTGTAATAAAATGAGTTAAACGGTTTAAATAAAACCAGATCCAATTCCTATTTAAAACCTTAAAACAAAAGATGGCTTTTTGGGCATGGTTTAATCTGATAAAATTTATTTACATTACATTTAATACCATTTTACCAAGACA
Source organism: Euprymna scolopes (assembly GCF_053919585.1). Taxonomy (NCBI): domain Eukaryota; kingdom Metazoa; phylum Mollusca; class Cephalopoda; order Sepiida; family Sepiolidae; genus Euprymna; species Euprymna scolopes. The sequence goes on from NC_136510.1 coordinate 77,778,412, forward strand.
CTGCATAGCCAATTGGTCGCCTCTCCAAAAGATTTTAGAATCCTGCTTGAACGAAAACTAATGATTTATGTATTATTTTTGGTTATTCAGACTACTATTCTGACCTTGTTTGTGATTTTTACGACGTTTTAGCCGATATAACCTTCAAACATTTTCAGGTCTTTACATCATCAACGCTCTGATCCGCATCTAGCATCAATTGAAATGAATGGCTTTTATCTTGGGGAGGCTCCATGTTTTGACAAGCTCCTGGGCTTAACCATTACTCCTGATCTGAAATGGAACATGTACATCAAATCTGTTGCCAAGGTCGCTGGGAAAATGGTGGGATCCTTCTATCGATCCAGTAGATATCTCACTACTGATGCAATTCTCTACCTATATAAGAGCCAGGTACGTCCAAGGATGGAGTACTGTTGCCACATCTGGGCAGGAGCTGCTAGAAAGACCTTATCCTGCCTTGACAGAGTTCAAAATAGACTTCGTAGCCTAGTGGCGGTGCCCTTTTCTCTTCCTTGCAATCTCTTTCTCACAGAAGAGATGTTGCGAGCCTGTTTCTGTTTTATCGTTATTGTCATGGTAAGTGTTCGTCTGAGCTCCAATCTATGCCCCCCCCTCGCCAAACTTTCACGAGAAACATTTGTCTAGCTGAAAACACTATCAATAATTTCCCCCACTCTTTATTTGTGCCTAAACCTAAATGTAGATTCCATGAACAAGGTTTCTTTCTTAGAAACACCTATGGAACTCTCTTACATTTGCCTGCTTTACAGCTGACTATAATATGGTCGTCTTCAAGTCCAATGTAAACAAGTTCTTAATGAGCCATTCTCCCTTAAGTAATCCAATTTACCAAATTTCTACTACTAACAATTTGAACAACATTGTCCCATTGACCACTGTACGCTTATTAACCCTTATCCTCGAGTAGCCTCTGGGTCTTGATAAAAAAAATAAAAGGTGAGTCTTTTTGGAAATCTAGCTCAAAAAACTCATATGGAATTTACAAACCGAAAGCATAACTGCATTGATACAAAAATTTTCAATAAAGTTAAATGACATTGAGTTTTGACAGTACCAGATTGGGTGACTTCCACAAAGTTGGCTCGGGCTCGGAAATAACCGAAAAAAAAAAAGTCGTCCGAGTGTTCCTCAATTTTTAATGAACGCGCCGTCTGTTTTTAGCTAATACGAATCTATGAAGGATGATTTTTTTTTTACATAAATTGGGACAAATAAAAAAATGAATTTTAATCGTGTAGGTTAAAAAATACTAATTTCGGTTTACAGCACGCAATAGAAAGAGACATTAATTATGTTCCTTAGAAGTCACCGGAAGATAAACGTGAAGAACATCAGATATGTGTCTCCCTTTATTTGAACAGTGAAAAAAATCTGAGTTCGCGTTTTTTTTTAATCCATGTTTTAAAAAGTATTTTATTTAAAAAGGAATATAAGTATGAATATGGATAAATTCTTAACAATGGACAATGGAAGTACTCATTGAATAGTATTTTTTATAGGTAAGTGATTTTTTGGAATTTATATATATTTATATGTATAGTAAGTAAAATTTCGTTGATTTCTTTAAATCTTTTTTAAAGAAAACCGATTTAAAAAATCAAATATTGCATAATTTGCTATTAAACCTGTTATTTTTTTTTTTTAATTTTGGTCTTTGCTCCTTTAATTGAAATAAAAATTAGGGTTTGAATTACATTTTTCAAGAAGTTATAAGCTTCGAAAGACAGGAAGTCTAAATATTCCAGTGTTTACCACGAATTTTTACTGACGATTTCTGACACTGGTCATCGTATTGCAAATATATAACCGTTTTAGTTTTTAAGCAGAAATAAGAAAAGGAAAAGTAATTCTCTCTTCTTTCTCCTCCTCCTCCTCCTCCTTCTTCTCCCCCTCTCTCTCTCTCTCTTTCTCTCTATCTATGCATCTATCTCTCTGTAAATAAATAAATAAAGCACTTATCTCTATAATGATGAGACGATTCCAATATTTTCCTCGATTCTGATACAATTACCGATTCTATTTCACATTATTGATTCCAATATAATTACCAATCTCGATTTTCTATTATCATTTCTTTTTAAATTTCTAAATATAGAGTTGTTTCCTTTTTTAGTGGGAGGAGGGGAACCTTAAAAGCCCATGTGTACCGTTGTCCAGAAACCAACACGTTGTAGCCTCAGTCACAAAGCAGACAAAAAATAGAAAAAAAAACTTCAACTCACCTTTTTTTGTTGCGCAACAACATTTATTCCCTCATTCTCTCGCTACTGCTGTGACGTCACCCACGTGATTGTCTTCTCGAGCGTCATCCACCCTCTTGAACGTTGTTTCCGTCTTTAACATGATCTCGTTTTTAAAGTCATTCTTTTTCCCTGCGATGACGTGTTTGCATACATGCGTCTGCACTTTTGTCATGCATGTAATATGCGCACATATTTTCGCAAACGTAAAAATACATTTGGGGGGGGGTAGGGCGGTGATCTACAGATTTTAGTTTAAAATTAGTTTTATTTAGTTAAAATTAGTTTTTAGTTTAAAATTAGTTTTATTTAGTTAAAATTAGTTTTTAGTTTAAAATTAGTTTTATTTAGTTAAAATTAGTTTTATTTAGTTAAAATTAGTTTTTAGTTTAAAATTAGTTTTATTTAGTTAAAATTAGTTTTATTTAGTTAAAATTAGTTTTATTTAGTTAAAAGTCAATAAATATCTACCATTTAATACGAGTCATGGAAAATTAAGTTTTAGATAAAAACAATAAAAAGAATCGTTTTCAGCATCGAAAAATAAGCAAATTTTTGGTTTGACTGGATTCCAAGACAAAAATTCACCTAGTCTGGTGGAGTGTCCAGTCTCATGCTGTTACTTGAGGTAACATCACTTTGAAAAAAATGCACCATTCCTTGTAAAAGCCAGTGTAGGTTAGCCATACAGAGGAGGTCTTATTTGGGTCACGAATACTATGTGATTTTGAATATTTAGCCAGGGTTTACTTCTAGGGAAAAAGTATCCTCATACCAGGTTGATCTGACAAACCCCTGTATAGAGAGACATGCATGTGAACGTGTGTGTAGGTATGTATATATGTTCGTGTGTATCCAGATGCATGTATTTGTGTATATTCGAATTCGTGTGTGTGTGTGTGTGTGTGTGTGTGTGTGTGTGTGTGTGTGTGTGTGTGTGTGAAATACAAGCATTTAAACTATATTTTCTTAACATCTTGGAGTTGCTTGACTCCCCCCTCCTCCATCCCTATCCTCATCCCTTAAAAATAACCAATGAAATTCTGCATGTTTTTGCAGAAAGCTCACAATTGCAGACAGGATGTTACCAAACTAATAGCAGTTTTGGAGGACGATTTATTTATTTATTTATTTTCCATCTTTTTTTTGTTAAAATTCATTAACCGCATAACATTTTTTTTAAATTAACCCCCTCTCCCCCCCCCCCAAAAAAAAAAAACAGGAAATTAATTTTTGGTGATTGAAAAACTTCCATTTTAAAGTTTTTCAGATTTCTTTCTTTTTTTTTTTTTTTTCTGGGCCCCTACTAGTGATGGGACGATTCCAATATTTTTCCCAATTCCGATCTCTGTTCGCTTACAGTCAGATTTGAAAACAAAACATGTTCTCACATTTTGCATGCATAAATACGGCAACAACATGAGATACGCTTGCCACATAAACTTATATAATAATTATCTAAGCCGACTTTATGTTGGAATGTATATTATCATCCTTTTGCCCCTTTTTGAGAAAATCGCCAAAGACGCAATGCAAAAAAAATGTATTTTTCTTACATTTCGTCTTATGTCACTGTTGTTGTGTCGAACATGAAACTCGAACTGAAAGGTCTGCATTTGTGCAGGATATTCATAAATACGCTACAAACTCTTTCAAGGGTTTTGGAGATAGAGAGGCATTCCCCCCTCCCCTAACCAAATATATTTCTGGAACTACATTAATCAGAGTACTTAAGTATGTTTCACTTTGAGCAGATGTGGTGCAACAATGTTGTGGGGTTTACGTTCACGTCAGACGACCACAGAATGGAAATATTTTAGAGCATAGCAACAATATACAACAGACAAAGCACACAACTGTGTAATTTTCACGTGTGACACTAATCTGTATTATTATTATTATTATTATTATTATTATTATTATTATTATTATTATTATTATTATTATTATTTTTATTATTATTATTATTTTTATTATTATTTTTTATTTTTTTTTTATTTTTATTATTATTATTATTATTATTTTTATTATTATTTTTATTATTTTTATTATTATTATTATTATTATTTTTATTATTATTATTATTATTATTATTATTATTTGGTCGTCATTGACAAGGTCTCAAAAACTGGTACATTGTAGACTTCTCAGTACCCTGGCACAGGAATGTGAGAGAGAAGGAGAACGAGAAGTAGAGCAATTATGCTCCATTGGCCTTGGAGATAAGGCGTATACACGAGGTTAAAACACAAATAATCTCGGTCGTAGTTGGTACGCTAGGAGTAGTATCAAGTCATCTGGAAGGACAATTGAAAAACTATGAATCCCCGATGTTTTAGGCGACCTTCAGACCTCTGCTATTGTAGGTACCACCAACATCCTTAGGAAAACCCTTGATCTTTGAAGCTCCTGGAGCCAGGATTGAGGAAAATCCTCTGAAAATGAATTCCATCTCTTTTTAGGAAGACGTTGATAAATGAAATCAGAATTATTATTCATTAGGAGTTTTTACACAGGCCATCAATAATAATAATAATAATAATAATAATAATAATTGAGATTGCTAGGTTGTGGAAAAAGAAAACTTCCAGTGTACCAATCATCATAGGTGCACTCGTATTCGTTTCAGATGGTCTTCACAAACAGTTAAATTTCTTAGGAATCAAGTACAACATCACCGTACTCCAGAAGTCGGTTCTGCTTGGCACAGTAAACATCGTATGCCAGGCGCTTTTGATCTCAATAAGCCTTTGAATATGCTCACTAGCTTTGGTATAAAACCCGTTCTTGAGTGAAAAATTAACCGGTGTAAAGTATTACCACACTGAAGTTAACTAACACAATAATAATAATGATAATGATAATAAGTTTCAGAAACTCAAATAACATGGACGCTGAACAGGTAAGTATAAACTCTAATTTCAGGGAACAAAATTATACCGAACAAACACAGCACAGCCATGATAACCATCAAAATGAAAAAAAATCGAAGAAAGAAATGGACAACAAAAGAAAATAGACTCGTAATGGAATGCTATTATAGAAGTCATCCTAAATATAGATATGAAGGTTATCGGAAACGAATGAAAGAACTATGGGACCTATCCACTGACTACCATACGACAGAACAAAGAATTACGGACCAAGCAAGACTGATATTCAAGAAAGGTTGGCTCTCTAAACTAGAACTAACAGAAATTCAGCAAAAAATAAATGATGAAACTGAACAATAAGCATCCCCCAACGGAACTGCATGTAGAGCAACCCCACAAGTTTTAAACCTCACAAATAAAAACACCAAAGGCCGAGGACCAACAAAGAACGAAGTCTACAAACGTGGAAACCGAGAACAATGAAACAGAACTAACAGAGAATGAAGCAAATGAAATAAATAAAATAATACAGCTGATGAACGAGGAAAACAAAGCTCCCATCGTTAGGGAACCAAGAGCAGAAGAAATTAAAAACAGAAACAGAAGGTTAACAAGCTCCTCCAACACATCCCAACAAATACAATCACAGACTTAAACAACCTAATTTACGCAGACGACAAAATGGTTAGTATGAATCTCAAATCGGAAAAACAACCGGGGACAAGTGGACCGACAAAACCTGGATAGGAAATAAGACTAGAAACCCAAATACACAAACATAAAAAAGAAAACAAAATGATCAACAGGAAGAAAGCAATGTGGAGAAAACGGAATATTGGAAATGTAACTGACAGGGAGAGGCTAAACAAGAAACATGAAGAACTAGACCAAAAAATAACAGCAAAAGAAGCGAGATTGAGGCGATATAGATATAAATCTGAACAATGCAAACAGAACATTAGAAACTAATGAAAGCCAATTCTACCAAAATGCGAATGGAGGAAAAACAAAAACAGAACAACCAAATCCAACAGAAACAAAACTCTACTGGATTAAAATATGGGAAGAGCGACGAGATCACAATAGAAATGCCGAATGGCTGAAAGACATGAAAGAAGAGTTACAACAAATAAAAGAAGGAACAGTGAATGAAATCAACAAGGAAACCCAAAAGAAAACCATAAGGAAAATGGCAAACTGGAGAGCACCAGGACACAACGGGATACATGCATACTGGTTCAAAAAATTCACAACCTTACACGAAAGGCTAGCCCAAAACCTGAGAAGTTGTATACAGGAAGCAAGCGTACCAGACTGGATGACAAAAGGTATAACCACACTGCTACAGAAGGACATGGAGAAAGGAACCGTCCCTTGCAACTATAGGCCAATAACATGCTTACCAACTATGTGGAAGATACTGAGAGCACAACTGAGGGAACAAATCTACTATTCCCTGAATAACCGTGGACTCATCCCCGAGGACCAGAAAGGATGCCAAAAAGGAAAAAGAGGAACGCATGACCTGTTATATATAGATCAAAAGATCCTAAAGGAGGAGAAAGAATTTAGCCATGGCATGGATCGACTACAAAAAAACGTATGACGATCTCCCAAGCATGGACAATAGAATGCCTAAAAATGTATAAAATACCAAGCGGGATCACTAACGTAATAGAAAACGCAATGAAAACATGGAGACTGGAATTGACAGCTGATGGACAACACATAACAGAAATTAACATACAAAGAGGCATCTTCCAAGGAGACTCACTATCACCATTACTGTTCATCATAGCCATAATGCCCTTGAACAGTATTCTGAGAAAGTGCCAAGCCGGATACAAGTTCTCACATACAGAGGAAAAAATGACGATCATGGACTATCTGAAACTTTTTGCAAGGACCGAAAAGGATCTAGAGACACTAATTAACACTACCAGAATCTTCAGCCAAGATATCCAAATGGAATTTGGAATGGAAAAGTGCTCAACACTAGTTATAAGAAAGGGATAACTGGAAACGACAGAAGGCATGGAACTACCTAACCAAACAGAAATGAGGGCACTAGGGGAACAAGACGACTATAAATACTTGGGAATTCTGGAAGCGGACACCATCAGAGCAAGAGAAATGAAAGAGAAAATTGGAAAAGAATACCTCAGGAGAACAAGAAAACTCCTGGAAACGAAATTATATAGCAGAAACCTAATAAAAGGTATAAATACATGGACAGTATCACTAGTAAGATACTCTGGACCGTTTATAGGGTGGAAAAAAGAAGAACTGAAACAACTCTACCAGAAAACCAGGAAACTCATGACTATGCATAATGCACTACATCCAAAAGACGATATCGACAGACTCTATGTGAAAAGAAAAGACGGCAGGAGAGGACTGATCTGTATAGAAGACTGTGTGAAGGACACGAAAAAAGAACTAGAAAAATACATAATGCAAAACACTGAAAGGATAATTATGGCAGCGAGAGACACTGATAAAAACAACAGAACAGAAAACAGAGACAAACGACAAAACGAGAAAAGAGAAATGGGAAGAGAAACAACTCCACGGAAGATTCATAAGAATGACAAAGGATGAGAATAACGAAAACACCTGTATATGGATGCGAAAAGGACATATAAACCGAGAAACTGAATCTCTAATAACTGCAGCACAAGATAACTTGATAAGAACTAACCATATCAAAGCAAGGATCGATAAAACACAAGAAAACAGCAAATGCAGACTCTGTGGACAAAGAGACGAAACGATAAACCATATATTAAGTGAATGCAGCAAACTGGCCCAGAAGGAATACAAAAACAGGCATGACCAAGTGGGGAAAGCGGTGCACTGGGAATTGTGCAAACGACTGCATTTTGAGCGTACAGACAAATGGTACAAGCATAAACCTGCAACAGCACTCGAAAACGAGAACCACAAAATCCTATGGGACATGGATATACAGACAGACAAACCCATCCAAGCAAGAAGACCAGATGTCATGATAATTAACAAGAAAGAAAAATCCTGTCAAATCGTAGACTTTGCTGTCCCAGCTGACCACAGGGTGAGTATAAAAGAAAAGGAGAAACAAAGCAAATACACAGAGCTAGCCAGAGAGTTAAAAGGGATTTGGATGATTAAGAAAATCAAAATAGTACCGATAATAGTAGGAGCACTAGGGAAAATTCCGAAAAACTTTAAGAAGAGAATGGGAGAAATTGGAATCGGAGGAATAACTGCAAAACCACTAACGATAATGAAAACGACTGAAATATTAAGGAAACCCCTTGAATGCGGAGAATAATGCAAGAAGACAATATAACGAATAAGCGTTACAGAGAATGAAGAACACCGAAGCTGCAAATCTACAAGTTCTACACCCCCATCATGCATCCCCCTCCCATTGTTTCATCACCGCTCCCCCCAATAAAAAAGTGATCCGAAAGAGCCGAGAAGGGTCAAGAAGGACTGAAAGACCGAGGAGCGCTAGCCAGACCTCGGTTGGACAAGCACAAAGAGAACTGGGACCTTGGGGAGGCTGAGTGCCACTCAAATTCCAGTATAAACCAATGGCCACTGCCAGCGAGAAATCAATGGTAAGAGGCTGTTGCGATGATGCAAATTCATTTGCAAATGCTATCGAAGGAGGTAGAGAGAGCTGGACGTCTGGGGAGACTTGTTGTCACTCAGCTTCCAGAGAACACCACAGGTATCCAATCAGATCGTTTGTTGACTTGTGTGAAAGCTCCATGTGAGCCAATAATAATAATAATAATATAACAATAAATGAAACAACTGAAATATTAAGGAAAACCCCTTGAATGCGGAGACTAATACACATGAGCCACATGTGCGGATCAGACGAGCTGCTGCAGAGACAAAACATGAAGAAGCGTTACATGGAACCAAGAACATTGAAGCTGCGTATCTATGCTTTCTATCCCCTCCCCCAACCCCTCCCATTACCGCATCACCCCTTCCCACCTCAAAAAAAAAGAATGATGCAAATAGCCGAGAAGGCTCAAGGAGAGAGCACTGAGCAGACCTCCGCTGGACAAATGCAAAGAGAACTGGGACCTTGGGGAAGCTTATTGCCACTCAAATTTCAGTGGAGACTAATGGCCACTGCTAGCAAGAAATTAATCGGAAGCAACTATCGCAATAATGCAAATTCATTTGCAAATGTTTTCAGAAGAGATGGAGAGTACTGGAAAACTGGGGAGAATTGTTGTCACTCACCTTCCAGGGAACACCATAGGCTGTTTTCAAGGAGGGATCCTTTATGACCTGTGTGAAAGCTCCTTGTGAGCCAATAATAATATGCTAAGATATATTTATATATTCGTTATCACCTTTCATCCCCACTTCAAAAAATAAAATAGTGCGATTGCCAAGACGAAATACGATTCAAGTATACAACAAAAATAAACATAAATTGGAAACGTCACATCAGAAATTCAATAAAAAATAATTCCAATAGAATTAAGTAATAGAAAGTCCACTGTTTATAGTAAGCACTGTTGATATGGAATGCAAAATTAAAAAAAATTAACGGTTTAAAGACCAAACAAGTGCAGTATCTCTTTCAATAAATAAACATATTTATTAGAATTAATTTCGATATTTCGATTCATAACAGAATCTTCATCAGGAAATACATTTTTTTTTTGGGGGGGGGGTACGTACCATGGCGGTGGTAATACTGGGCACGTTTTCTTTCAGATGTTGGTGAAGTGTAAGGTTTAATTGTCCGATATAGTAGAAAACGTAGGTCGAGCGTGTTTGTGCAATAGGATATAGGCTGACACATTTCGGATAATAGTTAGCGTTTGCTTAATAGGCCAGAAAACCAGAGTTCAAAAGGCTGATTAGTCGTCAAAATATAATTTCATTTTTCTTTTAATTTATATGAATATATATATATATATATATATATATATATATATATATATATCCATATAAATATAAGAGAGAGAGAGAGGGGGGGAGAGACATTACATTTTACGTAGATATTTTTATTTGTTTAGTTATACATATATATACACATATAGGCATACATATATATACACACATATACATATATATGCATATATATACATATATATGTACGCATATATATACATATGTACGCATATATATACATATGTATGCATATATATACATATGTATGCCAATATATACATATGTATGCATATATATACATTTGTATGCATATATATACATATGTATGCATATATATATGTATGCATATATATATGTATGCATATATATATGTATGCATATATATATACCTATATATGTATGCATATATATACATATATATGTGCATACATACATATTATGTGTAAATATATATATGCATATACATGCGTATATATATACACATATATGCATACATATATATTCTTATAAATATATATATATATATATATACATACACATATATATACGTATATATACATATATATATTTGCATATATATATATGCATATATATATATACTTATAAATATATATGTACATATATATATACCTATAAATATATATGTACATATATATATACCTATAAATATATATGTACATATATATATACCTATAAATATATATGTACATATATATATACCTATAAATATATATGTACATATATATATACCTATAAATATATATGTACATATATATATACCTATAAATATATATGTACATATATATATACCTATAAATATATATGTACATATATATATACCTATAAATATATATGTACATATATATATACCTATAAATATATATGTACATATATATATATATACCTATAAATATATATGTACATATATATATATATACCTATAAATATATATGTGCATATATATATATATACCTATAAATATATATGTACATATATTTTCCTATTAATATATATGTACATATATTTACCTATAAATATATATATATACATATATATATACTTATAAATATATATATATACATATATATATACTTATAAATATATATATATACATATATATATATACTTATAAATATATATATATATATATGTATGCATATATATATACCTATATATGTATGCATATATATACATATATATGTGCATACATACATATTATGTGTAAATATATATATGCATATACATGCGTATATATATACACATATATGCATACATATATATTCTTATAAATATATATATATATATATATATATACACATATATACACGTATATATACATATATATATTTGCATATATATATATGCATATATATATATACATATAAATATATATGTACATATATATATACCTATAAATATATATGTACATATATATATACCTATAAATATATATGTACATATATATATATACCTATAAATATATATGTACATATATATATATACCTATAAATATATATGTACATATATATATATATATACCTATAAATATATATGTACATATATATATACCTATAAATATATATGTACATATATATATACCTATAAATATATATGTACATATATATATACCTATAAATATATATGTACATATATATATACCTATAAATATATATAAGTACATATATATATACCTATAAATATATATGTACATATATATATACCTATACATATATATGTACATATATATATACCTATAAATATATATGTACATATATATATACCTATAAATATATATGTACATATATATATACATATAAATATATATGTACATATATATATACCTATAAATATATATGTACATATATATATACCTATAAATATATATGTACATATATATATACCTATAAATATATATGTACATATATATATACTTATAAATATGTATGTACATATATATACTTATAAATATATATGTACATATATATATTTATAAATATATATGTACATATATATACTTATAAATATATATGTACATATATATACTTATAAATATATATGTACATATATATACCTATAAATATATATGGACATATATATACCTATAAATATATATGTACATATATATACCTATAAATATATATGTAAATATATATACCTATAAATATATATGTAAATATATATACCTATAAATATATATGTACATATATATACCTATAAATATATATGTATATATGTATATATATATATACTTATAAATATATATGTACATATATATACATACCTATAAATATATATGTACATATATATACATACCTATAAATATATATGTACATATATATACATACCTATAAATATATATGTACATATATATACATACCTATAAATATATATGTACATATATATACATACCTATAAATATATATGTACATATATATATACCTATAAATATATATGTACATATATATATATACCTATAAATATATATGTACATATATATATACCTATAAATATATATGTACATATATATATACCTATAAATATATATGTACATATATATATACCTATAAATATATATGTACATATATATATACCTATAAATATATATGTACATATATATATACCTATAAATATATATGTACATATATATACCTATAAATATATATGTACATATATATATACCTATAAATATATATGTACATATATATATACCTATAAATATATATGTACATATATATATACCTATAAATATATATGTACATATATATATACCTATAAATATATATGTACATATATATACTTATAAATATATATGTACATATATATACTTATAAATATATATGTACATATATATACTTATAAATATATATGTACATATATATACCTATAAATATATATGTACATATATATACCTATAAATATATATGTACATATATATACCTATAAATATATATGTACATATATATACCTATAAATATATATGTACATATATATACCTATAAATATATATGTACATATATATACCTATAAATATATATGTACATATATATACCTATAAATATATATGTACATATATATACCTATAAATATATATGTATATATGTATATATATATACCTATAAATATATA
>NC_136510.1:77796452-77798952 GCF_053919585.1 Euprymna scolopes
TATATGTATATTTATAAATATATATGTATATATATAAATATATATATATATAAATATATATGTATATATACAAATATATATATATAAATATATATGTATATATATAAAATATATATGTATATATATAAATATATATGTATATATACAAATATATATGTATATATAAATATATATGTATATACAAATATATATGTATATATACAAATATATATGTATATATATATAATATATGTATATATATAAAGATATATGTATATATACAAATATATATGTATATATATAAATATATATGTATATATATAAATATATATGTATATATATAAATATATATGTATATATAAATATATATGTATATATAAATATATATGTATATATAAATATATATGTATATATAAATATATATGTATATATAAATATATATGTATATATAAATATATATGTATATATAAATATATATGTATATATAAATATATATGTATGTATATATAAATATATATGTATGTATATATAAATATATATGTATGTATATATAAATATATATGTATGTATATATAAATATATATGTATGTATATATAAATATATATGTATATATATAAATATATATGTATGTATATATAAATATATATGTATGTATATATAAATACATATGTATGTATATATAAATACTATGTATGTATATATAAATATATATGTATGTATATATAAATATATATGTATGTATATATAAATATATATGTATGTATATATAAATATATATGTATGTATATATAAATATATATGTATGTATATATAAATATATATGTATGTATATATAAATATATATGTATGTATATATAAATATATATGTATATATAAAATATATATGTATATATATAAATATATATGTATATATATAAATATATATGTATATATATAAATATATATGTATATATATAAATATATATGTATATATATAAATATATATGTATATATATAAATATATATGTATATATATAAATATATATGTATATATATAAATATATATGTATATATATACATATATATGTATATATATAAATATATATGTATATATATACATATATATGTATATATATAAATATATATGTATACATATATGTATATATATAAATATATATATATATGTATACATATATGTATATATATATAAATATATATGTATATATATAAATATATATGTATATATATAAATATATATGTATATATATAAATATATATGTATATATATAAATATATATGTATATATATAAATATATATGTATATATATAAATATATATGTATATATATAAATATATATGTATATATATAAATATATATGTATATATATAAATATATATGTATATATATAAATATATATGTATATATAAAATATATATGTATATATATAAATATATATGTATATATATAAATATATATGTATATATAAATATATATGTATATATATAAATATATATGTGTATATATATAAATATATATGTATATATATAAATATATATGTATATATATAAATATTTATGTATTTATATATAAATATATATGTATATATATAAATATATATGTATATATATAAATATTTATGTATTTATATATAAATATTTATGTATATATATATAAATATTTATGAATATATATATAAATATTTATGTATATATATATAAATATTTATGTATATATATATAAATATTTATGTATATATATATAAATATATATGTATATATATAAATATATATGTATATATATAAATATATATGTATATATATAAATATATATGTATATATATAAATATATATGTATATATATAAATATTTATGTATATATATATAAATATTTATGTATATATATATATAAATATTTATGTATATATATATATATAAATATTTATGTATATATATATATATATAAATATTTATGTATATATATATATAAATATTTATGTATATATATATATAAATATTTATGTATATATATATATAAATATTTATGTATATATATATATAAATATTTATGTATATATATATAAATATTTGTGTATATATATAAATATATATGTATATATATAAATATATATGTATATATATAAATATATATGTATATATATAAATATATATGCATATATATATATATAAATATATATATATATAAATATATATATATATATATATAAATATGTATATATATATAAATATGTATATATATATAAATATATACGTATATGTATAAATATATACTTATATATATATATATATGTATATATATATATATATGTATATATATAAATATATATGTATATATATAAATATATTTGTATATATATAAATATATTTTTATATATATAAATATATTTTTATATATATAAATATATATTTGTATATATATAAATATATATTTGTATATATATAAATATATATTTGTATATATATAAATATATATTTGTATATATATAAATATATATTTGTATATATATAAATATATATTTGTAT
>NC_136510.1:77811452-77986452 GCF_053919585.1 Euprymna scolopes
ATTTAGCCACTCTGATGAGTCGTAGACGACGAAACACATGTCAGTGTATAATTATATTTTAAAAATAATACATATGCCGCTCCCCATTTGGGGGTACCAAACTGATCAAAGGGAAAATTATTCCCAACTTGCATTTAGGTAAAAATGCACTTCCATATAAATAATTGAATTCATTCAATAAGTATCGTTAACAAAAACAAACAAACATCATCTGTATATATATATATATATATATATATGCTTATATTTATATGTAGATCTTTGCATTCATATATTTTTCCACATCTCAAGAATGTGGAAGCGACCAGAATGTAAGGGAGACAACTTCCTAAATATTCCAAGAAGGAATTCCCAGTGGAACTATACCACAATGTTATTGTCGCCAGACAAAAAAAAAACCTAAAACTTAACATTTTAGCATACCTCTGATTTTTTTTTTTTTTTTTTTTTTTTTTTTTTGAGTAGTAAGGTATTAATCCCAACCAAGGGCAACTTGTGGGTTCTCTTCTCCCACACTGACCGAGAACAGAGAAGATAAAGTGTAGCACCAGAACAGATACTACACCTGGTTCCTAGTTTTGAACTCTTATCAGATAAATAGTATCTGAGAAAATTTGTTATTTAATTTAATTTAATTTTAGCTTATTTTAACGAGATGACTTTTGTAAAGGATACAGTTATGTAAAAAATAAACTCAACTGTCTCATATATATATATATATATATAAACGTGCCAAAGTAGTGCTAAACTGGGATAGATATTATTAAATATGGATCCATTCAAAGTACGTGCTCAGCAACGTCGTTTCAGTTTCCAATGGTAAGCAAAATTCTACTTGATAAACTTATGCAAAAAAATAAGGATCGATTGTCACCCCAACGATAAATAAGGCACGTATATTCGAAACGTTCTCGAGTGGCCACTTGGCCTTGATAAGTGGTGATGCCTATGTAAAAAAAAAAAAGAAAAGCAAGTGGAAATTTTTTTTGTTGGATTCAAGAATGAGCCAAAACGAGAAAAGTTCTTCTGCTATCTACCCACCAACACCAAACGATGAAGCTAGCACTTAATTTTACCAAGATGTAGGGGATGACGTCACTTTTCTCTATATTACTCCACTTACTCTTGATCCACGTTATAATGCTGAGTGCTTAGTAATTAAAATCTTTTGGTGTATTTAGTATGACTTGATCGGAGATACAACCCGACAGTCGTGTAGCCAATTAGCAAACGATCTGTTATTCCAAGCTAAATTAATTCATCAGTTCGTTATTATCTATGGATCATGAGGAACAGAGAAATTTAAAAAACGCACCTGCACTTTTCAAAGAATTATCTCTCATTTCGGTTTTATCATCATTGTGTTTCTCAAAAGCTTCATCTATTATGAATTGTATAAACTGGAAAATTAAAAAATTAACAACAGTGTTAACATGTTTGTAGCAACATTGTTAACATGCTCGTAACAACATTGCTAACATGTTTGTAAGAATATTGTTAACATGTTTGTAAAAACATTATTAACATGTTTATAACAATATTGTAAGAGTTGTAACAACATTGTTAACATGTTTATCACAACATTGTTAACATGTTTATAACAACATTATTATCATGTTCGTAACAACATTGCTAACATGTTTGTAAGAATATTGTTAACATGTTTGTAAAAACATTATTAACATGTTTATAACAATATTGTAAGAGTTGTAACAACATTGTTAACATGTTTATCACAACATTGTTAACATGTTTGTAACAATATAATTAACATGTTTATAACAACATTGATAACATATTTGTAACAACATTGTAAACATGCTTGCAACAATATTGTAAACATGTTTGTAACAACATTATTAACACGTTTGTAACAACATTGTTAACATGTTTGTAACAACAATGTAAACATGTTTATACTAATATCGTTAGAGGTGTAACAACATTGTTAACATGTTTGTAACAACATTGTTAATATGTTTATAACAACATTGTTAACATGTTCATAACAACGTTGTTAGAGCTGTAACAATATTAACATGTTTGTAAGAACATTGCTAACATGTTTGTTACAATATTGTTAACATGTTTGTAAAAACATTATTAACATGTTTATAACAATATTGTAAGAGTTTAACAACATTGTTAACATGTTTATCACAACATTGTTAACATGTTTATCACAACATTGTTAACATGTTTGTAACAATATAATTAGCATGTTTATAACAACATTGATAACATATTTGTAACAACATTGTAAACATGCTTGCAACAATATTGTAAACATGTTTGTAACAACAATGTGAACATGTTTATACTAATATCGTTAGAGGTGTAAAAACATTGTTAACATGTTTGTAACAACATTGTTAATACGTTTATAACAACATTGTTAACATGTTCATAACAACGTTGTTAGAGCTGTAACAATATTAACATGTTTGTAAGAACATTGCTAACATGTTTGTAACAATATTGTTAACATGTTTATTACAACATTGTTAAACTTTTTATAACAATATTGTTAGAGTCGTAACAATATTGTTAGCATATTTATAACAACATTGGTAACATGTTGTTTACAATATTATTAACATGTTTATAACAACATTGTTAGCATGTTTGTAATAACATTAACATGTTTGTAACAATATTATTATAGTTGTAACAACATTGTTACCATGTTTGTGACCACATTGTTTTACTGTTTGTAACATCGTTGCTAATATGTATATAACAATTTTGTTAGAGTCCTAACAACATTGTGTGACATATTTATAGCAATATTGTTAACATGTTTGTAACAACATTGTTAACATGTTTATAACAACATTGTTAGAGTTGCAAGCATGACAATGGCTTTGTAAAATTTGTTTTATCTACTAACAATATAGAGTTGGTGTTTATGTTTTTGAAGCGAAACATTTACTATGACTATCCTTTAATTTGCTCAATTCAGTTTACAAAGACTTCCGGGCGGTTCCAAGTAGTTCGTATTCAAGCAGTATTCTGCATGGCATAGGCATTGACGGCTAAGTGGGTTCTCGACCATGCCCAAAGGTTTCACACAGACTAGCGGAGGGAAGGAGGCGTCTTACTTTCCCTTTGAAAGTAGCGCTGTCGTGCTACCCATAAGTAGTTATATATTGGCGAAGATTTGGATGTGAAATAGAGTGATGTATTGCCATAGCTTTCTTTGCAGTTGTACACACAATAATTTGCAGTTTCTTTCTGTCCGAGCAGTGCCCATACTGGGCGATTGTCTTGACCATTGTACTCGAAGGAATCTTTTGCCCATCAAGTTTTTAGGTCAAACCTTCCCTTGGCCATAATGCCGAAATAGCTTGTGTTATTAAAATTGGTTCCAATTGATATTTATTCTTACTCATACAATTTAACATAAAAACAGTTCAGTTTTTTTTTGTTTTTATTTTTTTGGTACATATGTACCAAAAAAATAAAAAAACAACGAACAAAGTTTGGAAAAAGGAAAATAATCAATTTCTTGTATGACTAAAAATAAATATAAACTTGAAACGGCTGTAAACAACTGTTTGTGTTTGCTGTTTATTTGGAATATGATTTGAGAATAATTTAAATTGTTAAAGTACAGTAAAACTTCTTTAATTTGAACTTCCTCTAAAGTTGGACTTCCTCTCATTTGGACTTCTTCTAAATCTGGACTTTCTCTAAACTTGAACTGTCTCGTCATTGAAATTGTATTAGCATATTTGATGCGGAGTTGCAGTAAAACTGTTTACATGGTTTAGTCAGATATTGCGCAGAAATGTTATTATTGGTACTATGTAATTAATGTAGATTAGCTATTGATAATTAATTTACACTAACTGTAAATTTTTTTTCAGATTGCTATATTTAAAATAGTGTAAAACAACCCATCACAATGGCTTGCAACTCTAAAATCAGAGAATACATCTGGTCTAGAAAAAATTCTTGAAACCAAACGGTTACCGACCAACCATGCTGTTCTTAAATCACTTAATGCAAATGATGTTAAAATGTGGGTGCAACAAGATGAGGAAACTACTGATCAATATCCTGAAGGCAGTAATGGTGATGAAAATAGCGACAGCTCCCATTCTCTTGACCCTAATGTAAATAACCAAGAATACTCTGATGAAGCAATATCATGGGATGATGCAGAAAAGTCTATGGAGACGATTATAAAATTTCTAGAAAAAAGTCCTTACTTTAGTGACAACTATGTTTTGCAAGCAATGTCATTCCGAAGAGATATAATCATAAAGAAGCTACAGAACCAAGAAATTGTAGATTTTCGTGATCACTTACGCAATACAATGGCATCGCCCGAGAGCTCAATTGATGAAAATAGAAACTGCAATGAGACTCATTCAATGAATAAATTTTTTTAAAAAAACTGTATTTTACATAAATGTATGATTTCTGTAGATTATAATTTAGGCAATAAATACCTAACAAGTAAGAGTAGATTTAATTTATTTTCAATGTTTTTGTTCCTGGTAATAATATTTAACAATTCTTACTTGCCATATATCGTAAACTCAACTTAATATATACTTGAAGTATCATATAGCAATGAATTTCATTTACTATTTCTTAATTCTTAGAAAATTAAAGTTAACTGCAGCACATATTTTTATCACGAAACTTGAACAGCATCCTCTAATTTGAACGAAGTGGATGTTCAAATTATAGGAGTTATACTGTAATTCATAATAATTTTTGCATTTTAACCATTTTAAAATATTCACAAAAAGCTTGACAGAAAATGAAACAGAACAAAATTCTGATATAAAAAAAAAAGTTCACCTCCTTTAAGACAGCAGCATAAACTTCCGGTTTGTTATTAAGTTTAATTTCCTTTTTAGTCTCGACATTCATAGAACTTTGGCTGCAAGAGAAAAGTGATTAGAGTTGTCATTAATGTGTATAAAAGGAAACGGTACTTTTAATTCTAACCCAATTTTTTTTTATTTGTATTGAATATTGATATGTTATTCAAAAGTTTTAATAAAATAATCAATCACTAGTAAAAAAAGAATAAATAAAAGCAAATAATCTGTATGTCACGTAGAAATGAGAAATACATGCGAGAAGTCTTAGATTTTCTGGATGATATCATAATAGACATGGCGTTGCTTCTGGCGATAACTAGGAAGATGCGCTGAAACATGTAAGCATTCTATTGGGGCTTGTCCCGACAAGTTGATATCATTCGTCTAATGTCTCATATGAATTTGGAAGTATTGTGATCGAGGATTCTTGACGCTTTGAGTGATATAGAATGGAAAATGAAATGGTTGGTTTCTGTCTTTTTTTTCTGATTTCTATGAACTGAACAGCAGATTCTGCAATTCTTGTCATCATGAAAGGATCAAAGCAAGTGACATCTATCTTCTATATATATAAAAGGCAAAATGGGTGTGAGCGTTTGTATATGTCTGCGAAATGCTTTTCAGATTGGGGTTCTGTTGTTGGTTAAATTCTGCAAGAAGTTTTCCTATACTTCCGAGATCATAATATCTGAGATTCGCAAACAGACGCCATTTCTTTCCTTTTTCTTTTTGATTGAGTTAAAAAGAAATCCCACCATGCTGTCATCTCGAGTGTCTGTTTTTTTTTTTCATATAATAAAGCGAAACTATTTGAATGTAAACCACAGAAAGTGGGAAGCTTACCTAGCCCCTGGCCAGGTTTAAAAGCAGTGTTCATTTTTGCGCATGCATGGCAACTCCTATGATTCTTAAGTTAATTACCAACTCATTGAATTCACTGTCCTCTTTGGCCTAATTGTTAGCGAGGAAGACTACTTATCTTACGTTTTCGAGTTCGATCCCACCTCTCTTTTTAAAAATTTTTTATTTCATCCTTGTGCCGAACAAAAGTTAATTACCAACTTATTTCATCCTTGTGCCGGACAAAAGTTAATTACCAACTCATTGAATTCCCTATCCTCTTTGGCCTAATGGTTAGCATGGAAAACTAATTGCCCACCTCTCTATCTTTTTTTTTTTTAACCACATGGAAGCCATTCTTAACATCGCTTTGTCCTTGTGCGAATATCCTCCACTCAGGCAATGCCAAGTACTCCCTGCTAGTCCCATATAAAGCAAAGAGTGTCATGTCATCTGACTAGACTGACTGGTTCAAGAATTGATACAAAATCAGAAGAACTCAGACCTCGTTTGTCTTAAACACAAAAGTACAAAAACGTCAGTTAGTAACATTGTGGTTCTGGTATAGCTTTTGAACAAAACAAAACCAACTTTTTGTTCAATATATTCTTACAAGTAGCCTTCAACTGTCTAAAGTCGTTTTTGTTGACACCCCTCCATGGGATTAATGGACTATCTCATGACGTCACTTCCTCTGATGACGTCACTTTCGGTAGCGAGTACCGGTGCCCGGCAGTCAGAGATTGGTATGCGGCCAAGGAGGTTGTGTGCAAATGCCTAACAGTTGAGGAATGGTATTGCTCAACCCGCTTTGCCTGTAATATATGTGAATACATGTTTGTTTCTAAAAGTCCTGTGTTCCTTTAGTGTTATTACCATTTAATTTTGTTTCTTTTTTTTTGTTTTTTGTTTTTTGTTTTTGTTTTTTTTGTTTTTGTTTTTTTTTGTTTTGTTTTTTTCAGCAAATTGAACTGCTGTAGGGCTGGGACTGACAGCAGATTCTGTAATTACTGACGGCATGAAAGGATCTACACAAATGGCATCCAAAATGATTTTACCTCTTAAAGCAAAGAGCATCATGTCATTGGGATTGCGGCCATCGCCTCTGTCTAGGGCGACTGATTTGAAAATTAATGGAAACCTTACAGAATTGAACTAGATCATTGAGTTCAGAGTAACAATGCAGATGACCAATGCTGAATCTGCAAGAAATGAGGTACAAGGCAGTTTTTTGTTCATACACAAACAGAAATATGTGATTGGTTTACAAAAAACAATAGGCAGACTACACATGATTGAGGCAGTACCTTTTATGATGTTAATACTTGAGTTTGTAATCCCATGTTAGTCTAAAAGATTTTTTTAACTGGATATGTGTATGTATCTATATGGATATATGTATCTATATGGATATAAATATGTATCTATATGGATATGTGTATATATCTATATGGATATGTGTATATATCTATATGGATATGTATATGTATCTATATGGATATGTATATGTATCTATATGGATATGGATATGTATCTATATGGATATGGATATGTATCTATATGGATATGGATATGTATCTATATGGATATGGATATGTATCTATATGGATATGGATATGTATCTATATGGATATGTATATGTATCTATATGGATATGTATCTATATGGATATGTATATGTATCTATATCGATATGGATATGTATCTATATCGATATGGATATGTATATGTATCTATATGGATATGTATTCTATAAATTTACAAAAATGAACATTAAAAAAATAACATAAAAATGCATAAATATTTTTTAAAATCAAGTCACCATTTTTTTTCTTTAGATAATTTGCAAAAAAAATAAACAAAGGATAAATCGACAAATTATTTTTTACTAGTAGGACTCCCCCCCCCCTATTTCTTGTGAGATTTCTCTAACAAGGTTTTTGCCCCTGGCAGAATGGAAGAAAACCAAACAGAAATTACAACAAGCTCACCTTAAGACTTCAATGTAAATTTTATTAAAGTAAAGAAGGTCCATGTTGCAAAACATGAGTCATCTTCAGCTATCAGCCACTATGGGCGGGTAACGACCCGGAAAGGATTAATAGTTCAGCTTTGATAAAGGCTGGGTAGAATTCCCGTTGATGAAGTAGTGCGCAGGTTGGAGATGTAGAGGTGACTTCCAAGATGGATGCTTCTAGCTGGGCATATACGAGGAGTCCTTGTAGAATCAGTCCAATGGCAGACAAGGCAGGTCAAACCATAGACCTTAAATTCGTCTTGACAGACATTAAATTGTAGCACAAGCATGCAAATATAATTCGCCCTTCTTAAGGGCATTGGTAATTGCAATGATAATGTTCCGCTCCACGTTTAGACATTTAAAACGTGTTGAAGCAGCAAAGTATTTTTCGCTACCTCAATTCAAGTGAGAAATCCACATGTGTCCAACGCTACATCTTTTTGGATTCTGATCTGAAAAGGGAATTTGACACCGAGAACATTCTCGGCAGTTAGTTATAACATGCAATTTGATTAGTTAAAATAATTTGTGGGCGGAGAAACCGTCCAATAAAAAGCTTACTTATTTCTGCAGAATTTTTTACATTCTTTCAAATATTCCCTTTTTTATGTAACACTCTGCTGACTTTTTTCTTCAGTGAAGACAATAATCATATTATAATAATAATATTGGAAGACAAGATTACGTACAGGAGGTCACTCACATGCTCTTGTTCGGGGTTAACAAATTGGCCTTTTTAACGCCAACTTTTATGAATTTGGCTTTTTAAAAGTTGTTTTTTTTAAAGTTTGGCCTTTTTTAAAGTGTAACATACGGACTAATAAAGGAAGGAACGAGCAGAATATTATATCGATTAAAAACATAATTTCAGAAAGTAACCTTGAAAAGGTTTGTAAAATTAAACTTACCTCCTGAATGAGCTGTGGGCAGGCAAGAAACCGCCGTTCAAAGTCTGGAAGAAAAATTGAAATTATAAATAAGTGAACTCATGTGTAATAGGTAAGCAAGAGTGACCTCCCTTATTATATAATTATCTCCCCCTTGAACGATTCCTCACGTCTTCTGGAACGAATCAACAAAGACAAGAAACAAACATTTCTTAAATTATGGTGCTTCTTTAGCTGGGGATACCAATCAGTACAAATATTTCAAATTGCGATTTACGGAACGGACCAGAAATCGCCGAGCTGTCACAAAATATTCAATTAATATTGGTATTAGATTAGGCACCGCCAAAATTGGGGGGGCAGGTCAGTACTTTTTGACGGACCGTCTTTTTAAAAATCTACCAAAAATCAGGTAATTATCCGATCAATACGAAATTTTCAGCGATTATTAGGAGAAGAATGAACTTTATAACAGTGTACTTATTTTTCATAAACGATATTTATATATATTTTTTTTTTTTTTGCTTACAAAACCCCCCCTTGTTTTGAAGTGGGAACAAATATGCTTAAAATAATCATCTGAAACTGAACAAAACATATTGTGTTGTTGTAAGGGACAGAATTATAGATAAAAAAAAAAAAAAAAAATTGCTTGCATACCTTATTTTGACGTCTGAATATCAGAACTTCGATTGTGTTTAATTATCCCGCTTTTGAGTGTTGAAGTGTGAAATTCGGTGAATATGTTAAGTAAAATAATTAATTTAAGTTAAGCAAAACAAAAAAAAAATTTTTTTAATATTTATACGAAAAAAGCCATTTTAAAATTTTTGATAAATAAATTAACAATTTTTTTTTAGCGAGCCGAATAATGCATGACCATTATTAAACAGGGCATGCTTTGAATAATTGATATAAAAAAAAAAAATTCGATAAATGTTGTGCCCTTTGTGTTAAAACTAGCATCATTTTTTTCGATCCCGTTTGAAAACGTTTGCCGCCTTTCGACTACGGTGGACCAAACGCGCTGAAATAATTTTTTTTTATTCTGCTTTAAATTGCCCCCCCCCCATTTTGGGGAGTCTGGCCCCCACACACATATACATTAAAAACCAAACTCATACAAATGGTCACCCATCTGGTACTGGCCAGCCTCAGCTTTATAATACATTGAAATTTTCGTCACTGAAAAATAAGTTTTTTTGGCCTGTTTGGTCTTCCATAGTTTTCTTCTTATAATCCGCAAACGTAAACAGAGTCGATCTCGACTCTACATGAACGCGAAATATCTGGTTACCTATATGAATAAGTGGAATTATTTGAAATTCAGGTACTTATATTATAATATTTTTGGATATTCTCTTAGAAAATCATCCTAAATCTTAGTTAGACAATAAATAAATAAATTAATTATTTCAAAAACCTTTTTTTTAAATATTTAAGTACGTTTTTTGTGCAAGACAAAAAATGTCAATTGTTAACTTTTTGGGAAAATTTAACATTTAAAATTTAATTAAAAATAGTAGAAAAAGTTTTACATTATTCTGTTTTCTATATGATAAAATTCAGGGTTTTATCTTTCTGGAAAAAAAAAAAGTTACTCAGAAATAATGGATTTTAATAAATGTAATTTAGTTTTAAAAAACAACAACAACTTCATTTTGCGGCCATTTTTGGCGGTGCCTATATTAGATGAAACAAATTTTTAATTTTTTTTTTTACTTTAGACTAGGATCAATTAGTCTCCCCCCCCCCCACATACACACCATATTAAGAATTGGGTTTCCCTCAGTCTAGAAGGATCTCTCATTCACTACCTTAGAACAAAACAGCTATTACGCTTTGAAGTATTTATTTGCAGAAAATATGAAATAAAAAAAAACATTTACATTCAAAAGAAGTCAGATACAAGGACATCAAAAGTGCTGGGAAAAGGGGGAGCAGGTCATTGGTAATCGTTGGTCTAAAGTGATAAAAATGTCTATCCTACTTATAACTAGAATTGTATCAGTCACCACAATATCACATTTACATTATGAAATCTGCATGAATTGAAATATAAATATATTTCAATTCATGCAGATTTCGTATGTATTATTACAGAGCCAATTCCCTCTTGAATATTATATTGTACCTACTATATAGTAGTGAGTTGAAAAGTTAAAGAAAAAAAAAACTGACTTGATCTGAATGTCATCAGCTAGAATCGAAACCAAAACATGTAGCACTCCAGCCGTATTCCATACTAATGCTACTACCGGGAGACCGGTATGAAAGATTAAATATTAAACAAGCGTATTTTATGATCGATCAAGGCCGGGCACCCCACCCCCCACTAGTAATAAATATATTTGAACCCAGCCAAAAAAATAATAAAAGTGCAGGAAAGTTCATATAGTCTATTAATTGTGAGACAGGCATATTTTCAAGCGGCATGATGAGTTTTTGATACGTGTTAGTATTTCTTGCAGGTATTTCTGTTTTTATTTTCTTGGGGTTTTTTTGTTTTTTGTTTTTTTGTTTTTTAGTCTATTAGAAAATGCGATGAGTAGTGCAATATGTGGATAGTTGATGACAGAATCTGCACCAAGGTGCAACTTCTGCTTTGATTGCCTCAGTCTAGAAGGATTTCTTCTTCACAAACCGTGAATAAAACAGATGAAGTGTAGCATCAGAACAGATACTACACTTTTAATTATTTATTTGCTACGAGGCAAAAACTACAATTTAACAAATTAGGCACAAGGCCATCAAAATTGTGGAACGTTTTTTGTCCATCCTATTTTTAGGAGTTTTACTGCTTTTAGGGCACAACCTAATAAAATAAATAATTGCAATACAAGCTTCTGAAATGACGAACGCAACAACTTCATAAAAGCTAACACAGAAAAGGTTTATTACGGAGAATGTTCATCGGGTGATATGTTTCTGGTAAAAAGCTGGACTCCAGCTACCTGGTGCTATCACGGTAGTTCTTATTTACAATGCCTCCCCACGGGACAGAGTTAGACACCAAGGTCGTTTTTTAACGTGGGGAAAAGGAACAAAAATAAAAATTGTC
This sequence comes from Euprymna scolopes, assembly GCF_053919585.1. Lineage (NCBI taxonomy): Eukaryota > Metazoa > Mollusca > Cephalopoda > Sepiida > Sepiolidae > Euprymna > Euprymna scolopes. The sequence continues at coordinate 77,823,101 of NC_136510.1, forward strand.
TCAGTCGTGAAGGATTTCTCCTCCACTGACAGAGAACAAGAAATTGAAGTGCAGCATCGGAAGAACAGATACTACACTTTGAGGTATTTATTTGCTCCCCCACTGAGCAAATTAGGCACAAGGCCGATTTTTAAAGTGAGAAGTGGAGGGGAAATGGGGACCAACTCCCCGGGGAGTAGGGGAGCTGGATAGTGACAATTGGTATGAAGGGTTGCCCCTACATTGACCAAGGTCTTATATGTGGGATTTCCCCCACATATGGTCTTTGCTTGCAGTATCTGCCGGAACAGATACTACACTTTCATCCTGGCCTGAAGGCCAAGATACTACACTTTGTATTTATTTGCTTCCCCACTGAGCAAATTAGGCACAAGGCCGTTTTTTAATGTGGAGAGAGAGGGAGGGGGGAGGGAAAGGGGGGATCCAGCTCCCGAGAGGTGGGAAATGGGAGTTGGATAGTAACTGTGGTCTGTAGGGTGATCCCTACATTGACTAAGTTCAGATATGTGGGGTTACCCCCACATATGGTCTTTGCTAGTCATAGCTAGTCTTTGCTTGCAGCATCTGCCGGAACAGATACTACACTTTGAGATATTAAATCTTTTATTCATGTTAAAAAATACAGTCAAAATCAACGATGAACAAAAAACTTAGGCACCCGAGGGCCAAGTAGTTGTAGTTATTCCAGTGGAATCGTCAATACCAGTTGAAATAACACCAAGGTGGAGAGAGCAAAGAAAAGGGGTCCGTTCGGTTTGGTGTCTCTCTCAGTAAGGAAGAGTTCTTATGCTTCAAACCGGATGCTGGCCAATTTCCTAGGGGAAACAAAAGGATCAATGCGCTGCACCCCTGATTGGTCAATATGTGGCCAAATAGCACAGGGGAGAGGCATTGGTTCATAAAAGAAAAAAGTTCCATTTATTTCTGCTATAAGTTTCTAAATATCTTGCTACTAAACTGAAACTTTATATAGTGGTTGAAATGAGTTAGAAAAAACAAATTGAAAAGAAAAAGTTATTTATTTTATTTAAAAATCAAAATATTGGCCCTCCTATAAATAGGACAGTTGGTACATATGATATAGTTTTAAAAAAATCAAGAGGTTATACATTCAAGATAAAATTTATATATTATGTTGGGGAGTAAAGCAGTTCAGTTCACCCAAAGAGTTACATTGCACTTTTGGTAATAAGTTAGTGGTTTACTGTTGCAAGACTCATTTATATAAGTTCATACATCATCCAACAAATAGAATTTTTGCAAATTTCACAAGAATTGTTAAGAAGGTTCCAACAAAAAATTGGTGAATATAAATGAATTTTATCCTTTCTTTAGAGTAATTATGCAGCAAGCCGTACGAAGGGCGTTACTCTTACCTTAATTTTTATTTGACCAGACGACATTGTTAATTGGTTGCTGCTGCTGCTTGTATTTGTTGCATACATATCTAATAGGCTAGCTGCAAATGAAAGAAACAGAAAAATATCAAGATGGAAAAAAAAAAAAATAGGCATACACAATCGCCTCCCCCAACTTCATAAAATGGGAATTATATCAAAGGCGGCAGATCACTCATATAAGAGAGCATGGACGTGCAAATGCTGAGCTGTGTGCAAAGAAAAAGACTATAAAAAGGAGAGAGAGGACATTAGAGAGAATGATCACGTTAGAGACGTGGATGACGTCATAGCCGTAATGAGAAGTCATGCATAGCGGGAGTATGAGGTCATTGTTACAAAAAAAGAAATCGAGTTATTATTTGTCCTATATTCCTTGTAACCTACTGGTACAATGTGGGGGTTTCATGTGTAAACATGTACTATGTTACACTCCTAGCTAGAGTCTTCAAAAATATTTTTAATCGATTTTAATATTTAATCCTATAGACATTTCTTATTTTGACTAGTAGAGGAAATAGGAGGAACTAACCCTCCCACGGCAGAGGTACTCCTCCTCCCACTCATGGACACCGAGAATAAAGTTAAGAAGACACAAGAAGGAAATTATATTGAAATAAACAGTTCACTCATTGCTGAAGGCAGTTCTTGTTCTTAAAAATGTTTAATTTGCAACCGCTTTTAATATTTAATATGAATCACATTTCTTATTTTGATTAGTAATGTCTTTTTTTCCAAAAGAGTAACCACTTATCAAGGCCCAGAGTCCACTCGAGGCTAAGGGTTAATAAGTATACATTAGTCAATGGGATAGTGACATAGTAATTGTTAGTAGTGAAAATTTTCTTTTTTTTTTACATAGGCATCACTACTTATCAAGGCCAAGAAGCCACTTAAGGATAAGGGTTAAAGAATATACAATAGAAATTGGACAATATAGTAATCGTTAGTAATGGAAATTCGGTAAATTTGTTCACTTATATGGAACGGCTCATCAAAAACTTGTTTACGTTAAACTTGAAGACAACCATATTGTAGTCAGCTTGAAAGCAGGAAAACGGAAGACAATTCCAGAGGCGTGCAGTTCTAAGAAAGAAGATTTGCTCATGGAATCTATGTTTAGGTTTAGGCACAGATAAAGAGTGTGGGAAATTAGTGATAGTATTTTCTGCTAGACGGGTGTTGCTTGTGAAAATTTGGCGAGGGGGGGGACCATAGATTGGAGTTCAGACGAGCACTTTCCATGAAAATAGTGATAAAGCAGAGACAGGCTTGCACCGTCTCTTCTGTAGGAAAGAGGTTCCAGGGAAGAGAAAAGGGCATCCCCCTCTAAGTTATGAAGTCTATTTTGAATGCTGTCAAGGCAGGATAAGCTGCTTCTAGCAACTCCTGCCCAGATTTTATATGATATAATTGAACCAAATTACTTTCTATGGCACACTCAAGTTGTTATAACTTCTTCATTAGTAGCTGATTTCTCCCACACAAAAACCATTTAACTTTGCTTGATGCCTACCCATTGCCCCGAATCAAAGATCTTGTAAACCAAATAGTCCAGTATCGTATCTTCAATATAATTGACTTGTCTAAAGCATACTATCAGATTGAAATTTGACCCTCAGATCGACCCTATACAGCCTTTCAAGCTGGAAATCGTCTATATCAATTGAAACGAATACCCATGGGTGTCACAAATGGGGTTTCTGCATTTCAACGTTTCATGAATTCTTTTATTCCTGATAACAGATTGTCTGGAACCCTTTCTTATTTGGACGACATAACAATTTGTGCATGACGTAAATTTGGAGCATTTCTTAAAGGCTGTCTCTACACACAACCTTGAAATAAACCAGGAAAAGTCAAAGATTTCACTTTGTTCTATTAACGTACTTGGATATAAATTTGTAATGGAACTCTTCAACCCAATCCTGAGCATTTGAAACCTAATTTACATTTTTTTTTTCTCTCCTTCCAACTCCAAATCGTTCAAAAGGTATCTTGGTATGTTTGCTTACTATGCAAAATGGATACCTAATTCATGTTCATCCGAAACTCACAACACCTCTTCTGTGAGAAAGAGGTTGCAGGGAAGAGAAAAGGACATCCCCTACGAGGCTACGAAGTCTATTTTGAACTCTATCAAGGCAGGATAAGTCCTTTCTAGCAGCTCCTGCCCAAATGTGGCAACAGTACTCCATCCTTGGATGTACCTGGCTCTTATATAGATAGGGAATTGCATCAGCAGTGAGATATCTGCTGGATCGATAGAAGGATCCCACGATTTTTCCAGTGGAATGTATGTTTTCCATTTAAGATCAGGAGTAAAGATCAAGCCCAGAAGCTTGTTAAAACATGAGGCCTCCCCAAGACAAGAGCCATTCATTTCAATTGGTGCCAGATGGGGATCAGAGCGTTGATGATGTAAAGATAGAAGCTTGCTTTTAGATGCATTAAAAGTAACAAGCCACCTCTTTCCCTATTGTACCACTTGCTCGAGATCAGAGGAAAGAGAATCAGAGAGAACTTGGTCGTTTAGGGTCTTAGATGTGCTACCATAGATAGTAGTGTCATCAGTATAAATGTCTACAAACGATGTTAAGATGTGATTTGGAAGATCATTAATGTAGATCAGAAAGAGAGTTGAGCCCAGGATGGATCCCTGAGGGACCTCAGCATTAATACGGAGAGCTTCTGATTTCTGCCCATCAACAACTACTCTTATGAACCTATCAGAGAGAAATGATTTAATAATTGAGAAGACATTTCCAGCTATATTGTAGCAGGAGATCTTATTAAGTAAACCTTTATGCCATACTCTATCAAAGGCCTTTGATATGTCAAGAGCAATTGCCCTAGAAAGGCCTGTCGAGATTCGCTAATCCTATGAGATATAACTGTAAGCACATCTGCTGTAGATCTAGCAGAACGGAAACCATATTGCGTGACACTAAGAAGGTTATTTTTGTTGAGATGGTTGATTACTTCTCTATTTAACACAGATTCAAGCAACTTACTCATAACGCACAGGAAACTTATTGGCCTATATTGAGAGGGAGATGAGCGATCATCTGAATTCTTAAATACAGGGCATACTGATGAGATTTTCCAGGGTGATGGGAAGCAATTATATTTAAGATAACATTTAAGCAGTTTTGTAAGGATAGGCGCTAGTTCTGGTTGAAGTCTTTTGAGTATTATAATTGGAATACCATCAGGGCCGGTTGCTTTACTGGAATCAAGGTTCTTGATTAGCTTGGCAATATCACGTATAGATATTTGTATATCACATAGCGTGTTTTCTGATACAGGAGGAAATATTGGAGGATGGCGGCTTTGGTCGCAAAGGGTAGAATTAGCTGCAAAGTTCTTGGCAAAGAGTTTGGCTTTGTCTGATGCTGACAAGATTACCTCAGAACCATTTATGATAGTTGGGATAAAGCACACGCTTCTGTTCAGGATCCTGTTTGCTATTTGCCAAAACTGGTGGGAACCAAGCCACTGCTCAGCTACTTTGGACTTGACAGACTGGGCATACAACTCTCTTGCATTCTTTATTACTTTCTTACAGTGGTTGCTTGCAGTCCTGAAAGAGGCTTTAGTCTCAGTACATCTATTACGTTGGAAGCAATGGAAAAAGTGATTTCTGTGTGCAATGGCAGCAGCACATTCTGGAGAGAACCATGGCTGGCTGTTAGGTTTTGCTGAAACTTATTCGAGGGTATGAAACGGTCTATACCTACAATTAACCATTCCGTCCAGTCTGATACTATAGAAGACACATCCTTTTTAAACATGGAACGCAGAGGTAGATTGATATAAATGTACAGAAACTATCCCAGTCAGCCATAGAGTATCGATATACTTATTACATTTCAATTTTATCTTAACTGATACAACAGAGTGGTCGGAAGATCCAAGTGGAAACAACGGAAGCTGAACACAGTTCAGGCCAAGTTGTGAGAAAAAGGTCTAGGAGACTTGCATACTGGCCGTCAGTATCGGGCATATGGGTGGGTTCGTGAACAATCTGGTAAATTGGATTACTTAAGGGGTACGGCTCATCAAGAACTTCTTTACGTTGGATTTGAAGACGACGATCTCATAGTCAGCTGGAAGCAGCCAAATGGAAGAGAGTTCCACAGGTGTGCAGTTCTAAGAAAGAAGCTTTGTTCATGGAATCTACGTTAAGGTTTAGGCACGGATAAAGAGTGGGGGAAATTACTGATAGTGTTTTCAGCTAGACGAGTGTTTCTCATGAAAGTTTGGCGAGGAGGAGGGGGGCATAGATTGGAGATCAGACGAGCACTTGCCATGAAAATAACAATAAAGCAGAGACAGGCTTGCAACGTCTCTTCTGTGAGAAAGAGGTTGCAGGGAAGAGAAAAGGGCATCTCGCACTAGGCTACAAAGTCTATTTCGAACTCTGTCAAGGCAGGATAAGATCTTTCTAGCAGCTCCTGCCCAGATGTAGCAACAGTACTCCATCCTTGGACGTACCTGGCTCTTATATAGGTAAACAGTTGTATCAGCAGTGAGATATCTACTGGATTAATAAAAGGATCCACCCATTTTCCCAGCAATCTTGGCAACAGATTTGATGTACGTGTTCCATTTCATATCAGGAGTAATGGTCAAGCCTAGGAGCTTGTCAAAACATGGAGCCTTCCCAAGACGAGAGCCATTCATTTCAATTGATGCGAGATGCAGTAGGAGGACCTAACCCTCGCAGTCCACTAGGCTCATCTAAAAGATCGTTTTTATAGTGAATGAATAGAATCCAAACAAGCCATGAGAAAACAATAAGAAATGTTTTTTTTCTTTTTTGCTAAACATGGCAACTTATACACCTGGAGAAGGTCGAAGGTTGTGCAAATAACACTCAATATGAGAACATTTGTCCGATTGATCCAAATAATACAAATAAGAAACAACACTTACCAAGCGTCCACACTCCAGTGGTGAGCAACAAAAACAATATGGAGAGACGATAAAAAAGTTGACGCGGAATAACATTGTCAACAAGATGAGAGACATAACCAGACCTGCAGAAAGAAAAACCGTAAAGGGAGCGTTTATATCATTTATTTACTATTTAACATACATAATTCAAAATATAATTATTAGACTATAAAAGTTCAATTTTATGTGCATTAAAACTTAATGCAAAGATGGGTTTTTTTTTGTGCTCTCCTGCCTATTCTAAAAGAATCTGTTTCACCTGCAAGTTTTAAAACACCTTTGTGTAGATATCAGGAACATCCGGGAAATTCGATTGGATGTCGTGCTAGCTTGGCTGGCTGAGAGCAGGCTCCTAGAGTTCTCTCAAATTGATGAAATTGTAAGGACAGAAACCATCCTCACCTCCACTTCCTGTTTTGCTATCATTTTCATTTCAAAAGGCGAGTATGGCTGATGACATATGGAGAGAAAAGGAACAAAGTAAAAATTATAGACAAAGAAAAATGGTGGAGAATCAGATATCTCAAAAAAAAAAACAGCGTCTATGTTGATTGACAATGACCTTCTAAATAGACCTAAGCATAAAATTAAATACAATATGTCACTGTGAGTACTCTGGAAAGGTAACGTTCTCATAGAAATAGTTTTATTTGACTTTTTAACAAAAACAGTTATCTGGTGCCATCAGATCAGGATGTCCGAAGATATTGGCTTCTTGACCTAAACTACACCAAACATTGATATTATTGGTTTTTTCTTTTCCCTTTTGAAAACTTAATAACGTTCTGCAAAGCCAAAAACAAACGCAACAATGTCCTTTACAAAACAAGCAAACCAAATACCACAAATAAATATTTGAAGATATAAAGAACTTGAAGCATAAAAACTTTTATGAAAATAACTGAATTTTGGATTAAATAATCCGAAAAGGAGTAATATGCCATAAAACAAGCCAACCAAACCATGAATAAATATTTGAAGAACTTGACAAAAATGTAACCCAAAAAGGCTTGATATACCGTAAAACAAAACAACCAAATCAAACCACATTCTGTTTCTGAATTTTTGAGATGAGGATTGATTATTCATATTATTTGGATTCTTTGGACTACTGTTCTCATCTTGTGTGTCATTTTGCACAATGTTTCGGTCGATGTAACTCACAAACTTTTTCAGGTATATTATGTTTAACTCTGGGATCTTTCCGTCAAACTCGGGAATATACACAGAATTTTAAACAAAGCCCTTCATGGGGATAGCAAGCTCATCAGCTAGGTAGATGTCCTAAGTAATTCACAATTGTATTTTAAGTGTTGTTCACACCGAGGATTGAACCTTCAACCTCCTAAAGAGTGTAACTTTACAACTGAATTTTTAACAAATACCTTATCCAGTATGCCACAAATCCTTGCACATATACTGAATAACAATAACCTCCTTTTTTGGAACTGTGCACCAACTGTGTCTGATTGGAAAGAGTATTTATTGGCCCACTGATTAGTCAGATTTGGGCCTAAGAATTCACTCTCATCTGTTCGTCCATTCATTCCCAAAATTCTCAATAATTATTCATTACATTTTTCTGAAATTTTTGCATGAAATAACAACTACTCAAGGGAGGAAATGTAACATTCTCGGATTTTTTTTTTTTTAATTCTGGTTACGTCCCCAGGAGATCAAAAGAGGTTAAAATGGCCTTAAAGGATGGAATACTGTTGCCATATCTGGGCAGGAGCTGCTAAAAACAGCCTATCCTGCCTTGACAGAGTACAAAATAGACTTCGTGGCTTAGTGGGAGATGCCCTTTTCTCTACCCTGCAACCTCTCTCCCACAGAAGAGACGTTGCGAGCCTATCCTTGTTTTATTGTTATTTCCATGGCAGGTGCTCCTCTGAACTCCAATCTCTGGTCCCCCCCTCGCCAATCTTTCACGAAAAACACCCGTCTAGCTGAATCCACTGTGAAAAATTTCCCCCACTCTATATCTGTGCCTAAATCAAAACGCGGATTCCATGAACAAAGCTTCTTTCTTAGAACTGCACGCCTGTGGAACTCTGTTCCGTCTGCCTGCTTCCCACTGGACTACAACTTGGATGTCTTCAAGTCCAATGTTAACAAATTCCTAATGAACCGCCCCCTTAAGTAAACACTTCATCAAATCTCCACACTAACGTAATTTACTTGCAATAACCCTTATCCCTGAGTGGCTTCCGGGCCTTGATAAGTGGTGATCACTGTGTAAAAAAAAAAAAAAAAAATCGCACTTTTGGGGACATAGAATTTTTTCCGACCATTAGATTTTGCTGAAAATTATCCAAAAGCAAGATCACATGGATATACATCTAGAAATGTAACAGTTGACCTTGGGAAAATTTGGGGGCTTAAGTTCCAGGGTGTTTTAGGGACAAAAAAGCACCTTTTGGGGCTAATTTTTATTTTTCTCCTAAAATTCAAGGCATCAGTTTTTGACATTTTTTCTGTAAAATTTTTGATGATCCCTCAAAAGAATGATCCCCTCCCAAATGAGACATGGTTACAATTATAAGCTTGGATATTAATATTAATTTAAAAAAAAAAAAATGGGGGATTTAAAACGACAAAGTTGAATACTTACACTGCTATGAATTTATGCATTACCCATTCGCCTGTAAAAGAAAAAAAAAATTATTTTTTATTTTTTCAAATATTTATTGAAATCAAAAATAGAATAGTGTAAAATAAAATCCTACTTAAAAATCCACCAAAATGCATTTTAATTTATTTATAAACAAGTCAACCATTTTAATATTTTTTAATAATTGAAAAAATAAACAAAAACAAAAAAAAAACGGAATTACTTTTTAATTCTTAAAAATTTGAAAAAAATTTAGAACTACTGAATAGAAAAATTCTTCATAAAAATGAATTAAAAGAGTGAAAGTTTTGTAATCTATTATATCAAGGAAATTACTATATATGGCATAATCGCATTGACACACCGGTTCTTGTCAAATCACCAAAGTTAAGCAACATTGAGCCTGGCTAGTAACAGATGGGTGACCATTTGGGAATTCTAGGTGCTGTATGAGCTCTCTGCTTATCTCGGCATTGTTTCCAGTCGTCCTGTACATACACTTCACTTGCCACTGGTATTTAACAATGTCATTTGAGGAGAGGTGTGGTTGGAGATTGCGCACCTCCTGCCACAATAATTTCACATGCAGGCACCCCTTCGGGGGTATCCATAGTCTGTCAAAGACTGAAGGAGCCCCTATATCAAGGAAAGTTGTCTGTGTGTTTGCTTGTTTGCATGTCTCACAAAAACTTTCGACACACACAACACTGACAAAATTGGTATCATTAGAAAGATTGATCTCTCAGACAAGTATCAAAAAATTGGCTAAAAACATTAATTCTTTGACCATCAACTGGGCTGATTTTTGCAAGGAGGTGTTAGTTTTTGTGTCAGTATTTTTTTCAAAGTCATTTACGCCTCGCAATCTTGGCATACGTATAAAACACGTTATTTCGAAGGCCCGTGATGTCACAAGTCGCATGGACAAGACGGCTAACGCATTTGCTTTTTTTTTCACCTCCTTTCCTTCTTACAGGTTCGAGCCTGTCTACTGCAGCTAATATTTTTTTTTTGCACTCGCACGGGTACTCGCTGCTATTTTCATCTTTTTAGGGGGTTGGTTTTTCAATAGCCTTACTATACCGCCTCTCCACACCCGGGCAACGCCGGGTACCTATGCTGGTTATTTTATGAACAAAACATTAAAACATTACCTTAACGAAATTAATGATAGTTTTATAACAATTTGGTTCAATTGATAATTTCATGACCAAACGATACAATAATAATTACATTTAATTGTCAAAAAACTGAAATAAAAATTAAAATAAAAAAAGTCTCCCAACCAACGGCAGGTAGATACAACTCGTAATATTTAATTTTAGCAAATTTATGATCTCTCTAAAAAATATAAAGTGGTCGACCATAATCGAAGGCGACCCAAAAGCTCCCTTTTACTTAGCTACTACACCAAGATGGATGTGAGGGCGCCACTCCTTTACCAGGATTACTCCACTTATCCTTGATCCTCACTTTATAATGCTAAATGTTAAGCAGTGGGACATCAAGTATTATTTCTTAAGTCTTTGGTATGACTTGAGCGAGGATTGAACCTTGGTCTTTTAGTCCATTAGTGATCATTATGCTGGCTGGTTTGTTTTCTTGTCATTTTAATGTTGTTTATTGGTCCTGGATATGACCTTAAACTATATCTAGTGGTGAGGCCCCAGCTTGTGGGCTTTGGGGAGTGTGGAGCCACCCTTTAATTGCCATTGCTCCCAGGTCCACTCTGACCGGAGTGGTAGTACCTGTTAGGGTCCCAACTATGGGTTAAATAGAAACCGACTTGAAAACAACAAATATATTCTATTAAAAAAATTTTTCTTCAAAATCTTTGGATTCGCCATTAAATAACCCAAAAAGGGTTGATATGCTATAAAACAAAAACAACCAACCAATAATGTTGTTTATCACAGAAATGCATCAAAGACAAGCTGCCTGGCTCATATGACCGACACACTATAAACTTACCTCTGGAGCTTGTCAAAACATGGAGCTTTCCCAATTGAAATTGTAAAAGGTTAGACACAAGGTCAGGTGTAGTTTTGAAAAGCAAACACACTAGGATTTTCATGTTCTGGCCTACAAAAAATGCTTTAGCAACCCCATTAACAACTCAGATGATTAGCTAACTACCTTTCTCAAAGAGAAGATAAAGCCTGAGAGGATGAACCTCCTGAGACTGAAAAGAACCATGCCTCAACCTAACAGAGCAGGGCAAAAAGAAACCACAATGGCCCATCCTCTGTCACACTGATTGTCGAAGACGTATCCCAAACTAGATCAGCACAGTAGTACCTATGAATTTGAACAAATTGAAAAAAAAGTGATTTGCCACAATGTCAAAAATAGTGGAATTTTTTTTTATGGAAATCATTAGAGACAGGACAAAGCATGAAGCCACTTAATGTTTGCTAAAATCTTTGAGACACTAATCAATCAAGCACTAGTCCACTACCTTGCAAGAGCTAATCTTCTTTCTGACAAACAGTACGGATTTAGAAAATGTTCTATTGTAGATATTTTAACAGTCATCTCTGAACGCATTTATCATGCACTGGATAAGGTGGGTGTAGCCCTCGATATATCCAAGGCCTTTGAGAAAGTCTGGCATGAAGGGCTGTTAATAAAAATCAAATCATATGGTATAACTGGACGCATACTAAATATAATTAGATCCTTCTTAGGCAATAGGATCATCCAGGTTGTCATTGATGGACGTTCATCCAAGCAGCATAACATTAATGCGGGAGTGCCTTAGGGGTTAATCCTTGGACTATTATTCTTGATATTCATCAATGATCTCCCCGATAATATTGAGTCCAAGATGGGTATATTTACTGATGATACAATGCTCTATAACATGCATGAGGGAAGAACGGATGTACATAAATCCAAGACAATGGCTGAATCCTTAGAAAATGACCTCCAAACCGTAGTGGAATGGGGTCGTAAATGGACGGTGACATTTAATGCTAGTAAGACTAAGCTGCTCTCCTTTAACAATTACAAGAAGCCTTTCCAACCACCGATATCCATGACAAATAACTCCCTACCTGAGAATTCTTCCTTCAAACTCCTCGGCTCGACATTCACAAGAAATCTGAACTGGAACAAATACATTGAGGACATTGCAAAGGCTGCTGCAAGGAAGGTGAGCTTCCTCTATCGTGCTAGAAAAGTGCTCACACCTGAAAGTATCCTGTACCTCTTTAAGACCACCATTCGTCCATGTATGGAGTATTGTTACCACATCTGGGCTGGTGCATCTACCACTAGTCTCTCCCTCTTGAATAGGGTCTAAAAATGGGTCTCCAATTTAATATGTCCCACTCTGTCAACTAGGCTCCAACCCCTGTCCCATTGCTGCAATGTTGCATCTGTGTGCCTGTTTTACAAGTATTTTAATGGAATGTGCTCTGATGAACTCATCGCACTTGTGCCCCCTCGACATACATATCCCCGACAAACCCGCTTGGCAACAAAATCACACCCCTTCACTGTTGAGGTCCCTAGGCATGGCCCCAATTAGTAGCCCCTTACATCTAAGTGGCAATCTGCCTTGTTTGGGGGTGAAGATGAGTAAAAAAAAACAAAAAAAAAACACCCTCCATATATCAAATAACTTCCGAGTGATTTTAGGCAAGTCTGATCAGCAGAAAATAAGATACTTTTCCGATTCAATTTACTAGAGACGATTAATTAGAATCGGGAATAAAAAAAATACAGAATTTCTTGGACAATTGGAATCAGTATTGGAATCGGAACAGTTTGGGCCTAATTTCCAATTCTAAAAACGATTCTTTTCATTTGTTGTTTAAAACTTAATTTTATATCGTTAGTATTGATGGTAAAATGATGACTATTTGTTGTTTTTTAACTACCAGTAAAACCAAAGTTTATAGGTCATAACGAATTGAGGTAAAAATGGCATCAGAAAAAAAAAAAAAAAAAATGGCCCAACAAAAATAGCCAAGTAGAAATCTCAGAGTTTATCAAAATCTTTGATACAATACACAAAGAAAAAACATCAAGTTTGTAAAATTAAAAAAAAAATTTACATGTACACTTTAGCAACAAAATCACACCCCTTCACTGTTGAGGTCTCTAAAATGTCAAAAAGTTTTCTACTCTAATAGCTTCTTCCCTAGAATGGCTAGACCTTGGAATTCCCTTCCTGTTACCTGCTTCCCCAACTGTACTGATATGCAGAAGTTCAAATGTAACGTAAACCAACATCTTAATCTTTCCTGGGCATGGCCCCAATTAGTAGCCCCTTACGTCTAAGTGGCAATATGCCTTGTTTGGGGGTGAAGGTGAGTAAAAAAAAAAAAAAAAAAAATGTAAGGATAGTTCTTTGTTTCTTCACTTAAAAAGGTCAACAAGATGAAAGCTGATTATTGAAAAGACAGGAGATACCTATTGATCTTAGTCTTGAAAAGACCAAGACTGTAGGTAGAAGGAAAACAGTGAGCACTGTAATAGGAAGCTGTATTACAACGAGGTATTAAAATCACAAATTGATGGAGACCACTAGACCAACGAGTCAAACGAGCTGAAACAAAGGAAGCATGGAATAGATCAGACAATTCTGAAGAACACATACCATAATAGTATTTATAGAAAAGACTGAGACTAGCAACATCACGCGTGAGAGAAAGTTTGCAGTGAAGAAGAAAGTGTGAGTCCAATCAAATTAGATACATTAATGCAATTTATTAAGAACCTTCAAATGAGACACAGATTTACCAGTCCAAATATGACAAAAGTATTCCATACATGTTTTGATAGTAGATTTTACTAATTAGCAAAGCTTTTCATCAAAAGACAAATAATTTTGTTATGATTAAAAAAAATTTTTTAAATATGTATTTAAAAAAAAAAGAAATAATGAAGAATAATTTACATTTGTCTGCAATGAAACGATTGCACAAAACAGCTGTCACGAACTGTGTTCCTCCTGTATAGCAAGGTCTGGTCTGAGAATAACTTCCAGGTGTTGTGGTCCTTTCACTATCAAATCTGCTATCGTCTGCCAAAAAAAAAAATGTTAACAAAATGGACATTAACTATGAAAACAAATATTGGTAATCTACTGATATTACATTGATGGCAACCTTCTGTTTAAAACGACAATGACATTCTGCATCTAGTCTGGTGCACTGCAGCATCTGCTGTGGCTGTACATTTCAAAGCTGCAGTTGCTTCTCCAGATGCAGGCCTGGGTGGGTTATAAGGAGAGGTAGATTTTCACAGTTGCCAGTTTTCCCCTCTCAGTGTTGTAGACAAAGTCTGATGGAAAGGCAAGCCAATATGGTCAGAGTCAGCACAACTGCAGGAGTTGCCAGAAAAATGTTGCAGTGCTTCACCATCTGCCTATCAGGACTCCAAACCAGATTTTTATCCCTTAGGCATTACCTTTCACAAGGCATACATAAGGCAGTGGAGCTATTTGCCTATATTTTATATTATATAGCAGTCTTTATAACTGTGTATCTAAAAAGATGTACACACACACACACACACACACACACACACGGTATAATTGCGTTGACACACAAGTTCTCAACAGATCACTGAAGTTAAGCAATGTTGAGCCTGTTTAAATACCAGATGGGTGACCATTTGGAATTCTAGGCACTGTATGTGCTCTCCGCTTATCTCAGCATCTGTTTCTAGTCGTCCTGTACATACACTTCACTTTCCATTGGTATTTAATAATGTCGACTTAGGAGAGGTGTGGTTGGATATTGCAAACCTCCTGCCACAAAAATTTCATGCACAGACACCTCTTTGTGGATATCCATAGTCTGTCAAAGACTGACGGAGCCTGTTTTATATATATATATATATATATATATATATATATATATATATATACATATATATATATATATATATTACTGTTTTATAAGTAAAATAAAATAATAAATAAATAATACTTGTTTACGTCAAAACAATATGGGCGATTTTCTAAGGAAAAGATCGTCAGGGTTGAAGACGCTTATTAACCGTATTATCATTTAAAAATCTACAATATATATATATATATATATATATATATATATATATATATATATATATATAATCTTCTATGCGTGGCACAGACTAAAGGGAAATATACCTTCTTCCAATGTTTTTTTTCTAGGTTCTGTAAAATGCTGTGAATAAAGATACTTTCCTCCGAATGAAACACCAGACAGTAGTTATATTTTACATATAACTTTATTTTCATGCTTCTCTCAGAGTTTGCAAACAATTCTCTTTTGATTCCTACACCCTGCTATAAATGCTTCCCTTCATGTTTCCAGACTGCAAGAGACAAATTTCTTCCGAGCTAATATCTTCAGTCTTGAACAAAACTTCTGCTCGCTGACTAACTGACTCATCTGTTTATGTGAACATATCATAACATCGTTTCTTTGTTTCTTCACTTAAAAAGGTCAATCTTACTGTTTCTCCAAACTAAAATTCCAACTCTTGTATTATTACAAATATTTTAATTGGCTTAAAATATTTGACCTGGTAAATATCTGATTGCGACTCTAAAATCTGTTATTGTTTCAGGTTTTTATCTTCTAATATTCTTTCTACTATTTGTTGCAATATTTTTTACTATAATGGGGTAGTTATTTAAATTGCTGCCCACATCAGCAATATTTGACACAAGGCCGGGAAAGTGGGGAACTAAGCAGGCTCCCCTAAAGGAGGGGCACTCCTGCAAATGCAAAAGTTGCCTGAGTAACCCTGTCGGCATTCCCCGGTCAGGGCGCCTCAGGCAATAAGCGATGAACTTACTCCACCAGAAAGCCCAGTGGCAAGGCCTGGGAGGGGTGGACCTCCTAGGTATTACCCAGGCGGTGTACCTCAGTCCGACAGGTGCTGGGCTGGTTCCCGGCCCCCTCACCTGTCGGGCTGAGTGTCAAGTAACAAATCCTTGACGAGTACTACTACCCTGTCTCCCTGCAGCCGAAGCCGCTAGAAAACACATCCCATCATAGTTGGACTATAATGGGGTATGGTCTCGCACAGTCGGGAGATTCTATTTATAAACGATGCTGCTAAGGAACTGACGAATTAAATGAATTCACGTCCTGCTACCAACCAATCAGAAACCAGAATTGCTTCATAAATATTAAACCTTTCTGTAGCATTTTCGCATATGTTTTTTTTTTCGTGTCAATATGGGAAGAATCTTTTGCTCTGTGGATTCCAACTCGAGAACTGTCTACTGCAAACCAGTCAAGTCCCAGGACTTGTGTAGAACAACGAACCATCGGAAACTGTTCTGAAACTAAACATGGCTTACACTTCTAGAATATTTCATTTCAACAACATTGCAATATATTACAGTGTTGTCTTTTGTTATTCACTCACTCTTTCAGGTAGTCTGGCGTTGCCCAGGAATTTTTTTACTTAAATTCTCATTTTTGTTTGTTTCGCCATCATCAGCCATCCTTATTTAACGCTGAGAAATCACTTTTTTTAGCATCTTTTCATAACTAAAGTTAGACATTAAAGAAAAACATTTTAGTCGATTCAATTAAATTTGGGAAGTCAGAGAAGAAATTTTCGGAATTCTATGAATCATAGTCAGTCTGATCCCTGCAACCCTGAACATCAAGCAACATTTCCTGAATTTCAGTTTCTTCTTAAGACTCCTTAAGCTTAAGCACTAAATTTTGAAACATTTTCTAGAATCAAAATCACATAATGGATTTTGATCAAAATTGGAATGGGGATTCTAAGCAAAAGGTTTATTTTTTATTATATCTTGATTTTTTTTTTTATCAGATAAGTCAATTCAAAGAAGTAAGGAATATTTTAGCATGTAATTTGTGTCATTAAAATGCATAAGGAATGCTTAGGGAAAGAAAACGTTGATTAATTTAGTTTTAGTATAATAATATATTGTGAATTGATTTTTCCAGAAAAACATATTTCTTCTTCTTCTTCATCATCATCATCATCATCAGTAGTAGTAGTTTAGCATCCGTTTTACATGCTGGCATGTGTTGAATGGGACTTATGGGAAATAACTAGTTTAGTAACTAATTAAGTTTTTTTATTATTAGTTTTGATGAAACTTTTAAAACACCAAAACAGAAATGAGCCAACCTGTTAGTTTTAATTATCCTAGACGAAACTGGATCAGGACAGTAACTACTGTCCTGATCCAGTTTTGTCTAGGATAATTAAAACTAACATGGAACTTTTTTATTTTACTGAAGTGTAATAGTAATATATATTTTTCTGAGTGTGGACACTGTAGAAAAACCTGTGTAGTACAAGAGATTTCTTTGGTTTGGTCACATTGAAAAGATGGATGAGATTCTTTGGTTAGTTCATGCAGAACAGTTGAGGTAGCAGAGTCTGTTTAGCAGTGGAGGCTGAAGAAAAACATGAGTGAAAGTGATAAAAATGGATCTAAAGAAAAAAAAGATAACTAAAGACCTGGCCAGAGATAGGTTAGTTTGCAAGTCAATTTCTAAAAGTCGTCCAACATATCCCAGCATATAAAATGTACGTTAAAATGATGATGATGATGATGATGATGATGATGATGATGATGACGACGACTTTTTGGTCCATTTACCGTTTTGTGTTTTTTCATTGAGATAGTCCTCAATCAACAAGAATTGATTTGCAGTAGATGCCAGAAAGCGTGTCCTTGCAGTTTCACGGCTCTCCACGCGTCGATTTCTGACATTTTCTAAAAATATAAAAAAATAAAACATAAAACATTTTTTTTTTTTTTTGCAAAAGAGTCACCACTTATCAAGGCTCCGTAGGCTACTCGAGGATAAAGGTCAATGAGACAATATCGTAGTAATCGTTAGTGTTGGAAATTTGGTAAATTGTATTACTTAAGGGGACGGCTCATCAATAATTTGTTTACATTAAACTTGAAGACAACCATTTTGCAGTCAGCTGGAAAGCAGGGAAATAAAACAGAGTTCCACATGCAGTTCTTAGAAAGAAGTTTTGTTAATGGAATCTACGTTTAGGTTTAGACACAGATAAAGAGTGGGGGAAATTATTGGTAGTGGTTTCAGGTAGATGAGTATGTTTCGTGAAAGTTTGGCAAAAGATCCATAAATTAGCGCTCAGACGAGCACTTTCCATGAAAATAATGATAAGAGAGAGACAGGCTTGCAACGTTTCTTCTGTGGGAAAGAGGTTGCAGGGAAGAGAAAAAGGCATCCCTCACTAGGTTATAAAGTCTATTTTGAACTCTATCAAGGCAGGATAAATATTTTAGCAGATCCTGTCCAGATGTGACAACAGTACTCCATCCTTGGACGTACTTGGCTCTTAGGTAGAGAATTGCATCAACAGTGAGATATCTACTGGAGCAGTAGAATGATCCCATTTTTCCAGAGACCTTGAAAAATAGATTTGATGTATGTGATCCATTCCAGATCAGGCCCAGAAGCTTGTCAAAACATGGAGCCTCACCAAGATGAGAGCCATTCATTTCAATTGATGCCAGACGGGGATGAAAGCGTTGATGATGTAAAGATACAAGTTTGGTTTTAGATGCATTAAAATTAATCAGCCACCTCTTTTCCCATTGTACCGTGTGCTCAAGATCAGAGGAGAGAGAATCAGAGAAAACTTGGTCATTTACAGCCTTTGAAGTGTTACCATAGATGGAAGTGTCGTTAGCATAAATGTCTACAAATGATCTTAGGATGTGATTTGAGAGATCATTGATGTAGATCAGAAAAAGAGCTGGGTCTACGAGTATAACCCTTAAGGCATTCCATCATTAATACTGTGAGCTTCTGATTTCTGCTCATCAAACACTACTCTTATGAACCTATCAGAGAAAAATGATTTAATAATTGTAAAAACATTTCCAGCTCTACCGTAGCTGGAGATCTTGTGGAGATCTTTATGCCATACCCTATCAAAGGCCTTTGATATGTCAAGAACAATTGCCCTAGAATGGAAGCCTCCATTGAGAGATTCACTAATCCTATGAGATAACTGTTAGCACATCTCCTGTAGATCTAGCAGAACGGAAACTATATTGTGTGTCACTAAGGAAGTTATTTTTTGCAGAGGTGGTTGACTACTTCTCTATTTAATACAGATTCCAGCAACTTACTGATGACGCACAGGAGGCTTATTGGTCTATACTGAGAGGGAGATGAGCGATCACCTGAATTCTTAAATACAGGGCATACTGATGAGGTTTTCCAGGTTGTTGGGAAGCACTTCTCCTTAAGACAACGCTTAAACAGCTTTGTAAGTATGAGAGCTAGTTCTGGTTGAAGCTTTTTCATTTCAGTTGGAATGCCATCAGAGCCAGTTGCTTTACTAGAATTAAGATTTTTTATTAGCTTGGCAACATCACGCACTTATTTGTATGTCAAATAGCGTGTTTTCAGATACAGGAGGAAATAGGGGGTGGGGCTTAATCGCATAGGGTAGAATTAGCTGCAAAGTTTTTGGTAAAGAGTTTGGCTTTGTTATTTGTTAACTAACCGTAAATCAAAATAGATTGGAATGAAAGAAAAAAATAAAAGGAAAAAATTTTAAATCCCAAATTTAAAATGTAAGCTAAGCTTGAATTGAAAAAAGAGTAGCACAAACCCTCTTTTCCTTCTAGAATAAATTTAAATCACAACCGCTTTTTGAAATTACACAAATAAGTATGTCGATATAATTGAAAATCGCCAATATAAGCATTGGATACGAAACGAACACAGAATCCAAATAATACGGTAGGAACGTAGAATATCAGGTCCGGAACTGAGAGGAAAAAAGATTTAAATAAATAACTTAGAGAAAAATAATAATAATAATAATAATAATAATAACCTAAATTAAGTGAATACAGGCAATTGGTTGCAAGGATAAATGATTAATCGATTGAAACATTTAAAAATAGAGATATGAAAACAGGTAGATATAAAAAATATCCATAATAAACGGGAAACGGAAAAAAAAACTCTGAAGGAAGAAATGCATATTGTTCATTAAAAAGTGTTTTTTCTCAACGTCTGAGGAGAAGCCATTCTTGTGAATATTTATTTTCGACGATATAAGGTTTGAAATTGTCCAAATGGTCGCAAATTAATTGTAACGAACAATGAAAATACACTACATGCTGCTATCAATCCAACCTTTGTTGTCTTGATTTTGTTAAAACAATATATGAATGCTCGATTATAAAAACTGGTAATTTTGAAGCTTACAAATTAAGTCACCTTGTACCGACTTAAAATTTATTGGTATATGAACGATTACCGAATTCTCAATTATATAAACATAATAAAATTCGGAATATTATAAATAAGATTATATATATATATATATATATATATATATACACACACAAACAAACAGTTAATAAAACATGTTAAAAAACACTTTAAAATGAGTTAAAAACATATTTAATCTGAAAAGGAAACACTAGATAAGTGGATAGTCCTTAATCCGCGGAGTTTCGAAGAAATACTTTCCTTCTCATCAGAGGGTAGGAATTAGCAAAATGTGCAATCGGATTTTGCATGCAAAAGTATTTGATGAAACAACAAGTAAGTCAAAGCTCTTACTTGAAAACAAAAACAGTGAAGCAGAGGGAATATGGTGAAGAAAAAGGTGATTACACATGAAAATATATATATATATATATATATATATATATATATATATATATATATATATATATATATATATATATATAATGCGTAGACATACGTTTGTCTAGAATATGCATGAACTTGTATGTAAGCGAGTTCTGTAAGCAGTGTGTGTATGAATTGTCATTGTCAGTTTGAATATATGCATGACAGGGTGTAACTTCAGTAGGCATTGTAGACATTTGCAAAAATTTACCTGCTACATTGGTCCTTTTTTTTCGGGGTCGTAACATATAAGTATGCGGCATGTTTGGTTTGGGTATCTGTAAACTGAAAAATAGGTAGAAAACTGCATTAAATAATATATATCTCTATTTTTTTTTTTTTTTTTACAAGGGTGTCACCACTTATCAAGGCCCAGAGGCCACTCGAGGATAAGGGTTAATAGGTATACATTAGTCATTGTGATTTTAGCGTAGTAAACAGTGGGAATTTTGAAACTTGGATTACTTAGGGGGACGATTCAATTAGAACTTGTTCACATTGGACTTTTTCTTTTTTTTTTTTTCATAGGTATCAACTCATTATCAAGGCCACGAGGCCACTCAAGGATAAGGGTTAAAGAGTGTACAGTAGAAATTGGACAATATAGTAATCATTAGTAATGAAAATTTGTTAAATTTGATAACTTATATGGAACGGCTCATCAAGAACTTATTTACGTTAGACTTGAAGGCAACCATATTGTAGTCAGCCGGAAAGCAGGAAAACGGAAGACAATTCCACAGGCGTGCAGTTCTAATAAAAAAGCTTTGTTCATGGAATCTACATTTAGGTTTAGGCACAGATAAAGAGTGGGGGGATTTTTGATAGTGTTTACAGCTAGACGAGTGTTTCTTGTGAAAGTTTTGCGAGGGGGGACCATAGATTGAAGCTCAGTCGAACACTTTCCATGAAAATAACGATACATCAGAGACAAATTCGCAACATCTCTTCTGTGAGATATAGGTTGCAAGGAAGAGAAAAGGACATCTCCTACGAGGCTACGAAGTCTATTTTGAACTCTATCTAGGCTGGATAAGTCCTTTCTAGCAGCTCCTGCCCAGATGTGGCAACAGTATTCCATCCTTGGACGTACCTGGCTCTTATATAGATAGAGAATTGCATCAGCAGTGAGATATCTACTGGATCGATAGAAAGATCCCACCATTTTTCCAGCGGCCTTGGCAACAGATTTGATGTACGTGTTCCATTTAAGATCAGGAGTAATGGTCAAGCCCAGAAGCTTGTCAAAACTTGAGGCCTCCTGAAGACGAGAGCCATTCATTTCAATTGATGCCAGATGTGGATCAGAATGTTGATGATGTAAAGAGAGAAGCTTGATTTTAGATGCATTAAAAGTAACCAGCCACTCCTTTCCCCATTGTACTACATGCTCAAGATCAGAGGAGAGAGAATTGGAGAGAACTTGGTCGTTTACTGTCTTAGATGTGCTACCATAAATGGTAGTGTCGTCAGCATAAATGTCTACGAATGATGTAAGGATGTGATTTGGAAGATCATTAATGTAGATCAGGAAAAGAGTTGGGCCCAGGATGGACCCCTGAGGGACACCGGCATTAATACCGTGGGCTTCTGATTTTTGCCCCTTAACTACTACTCTTATGAACCTATCAGAAAGAAATGATTTAATAATTGAGAAGACATTTCCAGCTATACCATAGCTAGAGATCTTATGAAGTAAACCTTTATGCCATACCCTATCAAAGGCCTTAGATATGTCAAGAGCAATTGCCCTAGAAAGGTTGCCTCCGTCGAGAGATTTGCTAATCCTATGAGATATAACTGTAAGCACATCTGCTGTAGATCTAGCAGAACGGAAACCATATTGAGTGTCACTAAGAAGGTTATTTTTGTTGAGATGGTTGATTACTTCTGTATTTAACACAGATTCCAGCAACTTACTCATGACGCACAGGAGACTTATTGGCCTGTACTGAGAGGGGGATGAGCGATCACCTGAATTCTTAAATACAGGGCATACAGATGAAATTTTCCAGGGAGATGGGAAACTATTCTCCTTAAGACAACGTTTAAATGGTTTTGTAAGTATGGGCGCTAGTTCAGGTTGAAGTTTTTTGCGTACTATAATTGGAATACCGTCCGGGCCAGTTGCTTTACTGGAATCAAGGTTTTTGATTAGCTTGGCAACATCACGTACAGATATACGTATATCACATAGTGTGTTTTCAGATACAGGAGGAAATATTGGGGGTTGGCGGCCTTGATCGCAAAAGGTAGAATTAGCTGCAAAGTTCTTGACAAAGAGTTTGGCTTTGTCTGATGCTGACGAGATTACCTCAGGTCCATTGATGATAGTTGGAATGGAGCGCACACTTCTGTTCAGAATTCTGTTTGCTATTTGCCAAAACTGGTGGGAACCAAGCCGCTGCTCAGCTACTTTGGACTTAACAGATTGAGCATACAACCATCTTGCGCTCTTTATTACTTTCTTACAATGGTTGCTGGCAGTCCTGAAAGCGGCTTTAGTTTCCATACATCTATTACGTTGGAAACAGTGGAAAAAGTGATTTCTGTGCGCAATGGCAGCAGCACATTCTGGAGAGAACCACGGCTGGCTGTTAGGTTTTTGCTGAAACTTTTTCGAGGGTATGAAACGATCAATACCTACAATTAGCCATTCCGTCAGGTCTAATACTATAGAGGACACATCCTTTTTAAATATGGAATGCAGAGGTAGATCAGTTATAAATGTACGGAAGCTATCCCAGTCAGCCTTAGTGTATCGATATAATTGATACAACAGAGTGGTCGGAAGATCCAAGAGGCGACAGAACAGAAACTGAACATAGTTCAGGGCAAGTTGTGAGAAAAAGGTCTAGTATCTTCTCTCTCTCTCACCCTGTTTCTCTTCTCTCTATATTAGGACTTATCAAGGCCAATAGGCAACTCGAGGATCAACTCGACGATGAGAGTTCAAACGTGCACAGTAGTCAAATTTGGGAAAGAGGATGGAACAACTTTCTCTTCTGCCTCTCTCTCACACTCTTTATCTTCTCTCTCTCTCTCTCACCCTGTTTCTCTTCTCTCTATATTAGCACTTATCAAGGCCAATAGGCAACTCGAGGATCAACTCGACGATGAGAGTTCAAACGTGCACAGTATTCAAATTTGGGAAAGAGGATGGAACAACTTTCTCTTCTGCCTCTCTCTCACACTCTTTATCTTCTCTCTCTCTCACCCTGTTTCTCTTCTCTCTATATTAGCACTTATCAAGGCCAATAGGCAACTCGAGGATCAACTCGACGATGAGAGTTCAAACGTGCACAGTAGTCAAATTTGGGAAAGAGGATGGAACACTCTTTATCTTCTCTCTCTCTCTCACCCTTAAAGATTCCTCTCCCCTAAGAATAAAACATATGTTCAATATCTGCTTTTGTTTCTTCATTGTTTATACGGTCTAGTAGGCTCGCATACTGGCCGTCATTGTCGGGCACACGGGTGGGTTCCTGAACAATCTGAGTGAGGTCATAGGCAATGGAGAAATCATGACAGAACCTCCCCTCATCATCGGTCTTGTTTGAGTGGGTCAACCATTCGACGTTGTGAACATTGAAATCTCCACATACGTGAATGTTAGCTGAAGGATAAGCAGATAGGACTTGGTCAATTTTCTCAGATATGCTTTTAAATATAGTAACTCCGCTGTTGTGGGGGCGATAGAGAGTAAATAAAAATGCCGTAGTGTGAGCTAAAGCAACCCGGAAGCACATATAGGGTAAGTTAGGATCTTCCCTGGAGATGTCCCTACCACATGGAAAGCTATCTTTAATATAGGCACATATTCCATGCCCATGGCGATCTTGGGGGTCAGATTTAGAGGTTAAGTTAGAGTATCCTTTAATTGCGAACTCTTCTAGAGAAATAGCCTGTCCAATGCCAGTTTCACTTAAAAATAAAAGGTCTGGTTTAGTCTCCTGTAATTGGGTTTCAACCTCTGGAAGGTTAGAACGTAGACCCCTGATGTTGGAGGAGACATGGTAGTAGGGGTCTACGTTGGAAGTTGGAGAACCGGGTTTAATCGTGTATTTTTTCTTGAAACTTGTCATGATGAAATTTTGAAATTTGTGGACTAGGTCGTCAGATTTACTTAGTAGAGCAGGACAGAGAGGGGAAATTAAGAGAGAAAAAGAAACGAAGAATTTTTTTTTATTATTTGTAGCTAATGATAAGGTAAAGCCGGAACAATTACCCACTAGTATGGCATCGAGAGGCCCCACCAGAAGCTACTGCATGGTCCAGAATCCATTCACCAAATGGCAATACAGCAGCCCCAGTACTTTGCACCTGCTGATAGGACAGCCTCCTTAGTGGTTAATCCAAGGTTCGGGTCCCTGACTATCAGGCGGATAACGTCAGCCCAGACAAAACGTTTACCTCCAGCACCCTTACTAGTGACATGGCTACAATGATAGACATAGAAACAGAAAATTTCCGCCATCTCAGCCAACTGTTCGCACAAAATACTGCCAACCTAGAAAACAGCTTTTTCTTCTCCCTTTGTCAGAAAAATCACTCATTAAAAAATGACGACTGAGGGACAAATAAGAAGAAGCGAGAGTAACAGGAGCTGCCGATAACGCATCCACAATGCGTTTTCTACTCTCCATTAAAAAAAAAAACAAAAAAAACTATTAAGTATTGTACTTAATAAAGTCCAACAGACGTGCTTAAGGGAAAGTATGGTGATATCATGCAAGCATCATTGAAGCCCTGCTCATTCGAATAATTAAACCGGTCATCAATCAGGCTCAATATGAAAGGGGGGGCATGCTTAAGTGCTTTTAACGATTTTGAATGATTTTAATCAGCTTTTTCAATAAATTTACCAAACTCAATTGTTAATTCATCATTTGCCTGAAGACAACATGGAAGTCAAAAACGTTTGCGACTATGGCAAATTTCTTTTTACACTTGAACAGAACGTTCAAACCATTGGCCTGCCAAATGGGAAAACGGTCTGCAAGAGAAACAAACAGGAATTATCTCTGTTGTTCAATAAAACCTAAATAAAAGGAAAATGCTGGCCAAATTATATATACAGTGATGATCATATTTATTGGCACGGTAAAATAAAAGTTAAATTTTGTCTAATAAATTCTAAAAAAGGGATTAAATTAAAGAAAATAACAAAGTATATTATGTATTTTTAACTGGCCTTTCCGATGCAGCAATCGGATTTTAGAAAAAATAAATAACAAAGGAACAACAAACATAATTGCAAAAAACCCTTGTTCAAAATTATTGGCACGGCTTTGTTTTTCTTTTAGTATCAGTATAATATCAATCAATTTCCGGTTTACATGCTTTCTGAACTTTTTTATAGCCATATTATGCTTGTTTAACGCTAATTCAGTGAATAATTTTTTTCAGATAATTTTTAGATAGCGATTTATTTAAACTATTATAAGTGACTAAATTATAATTTTCAATCGCCATGGTTAAAACTAAGGAACACAGCGAAGACGTCAGGAAGCTTGTTGTAGCATGCCATACCAATGGGGAGGGCTATGATAAGATTTCAAAGAAGCTAAACCTTCCCAAATCCACTGTTAGAGCCATAATAAACAAGTTCAAATCGCAAGGCCACGTTATGAGTTTAGAGGGTAGAGGGAGAAAAAGGATTCTTTCCCCAAGAGATGAACGGAAAATTGTTCAACAAGTAAAACAAAACCCAAGGATCTCTGTTGGGGAGATTGTTGATGAACAGAGCACCTCTGGAGTGAATGTATCTCGACATACAGTTGGTAGAGTTTTGAAGAGAGCTGGTTTAAAAGCATGTCGTCCGAGAAAGACTCCCTTATTGAAACCTATGCACCTGAAAGCAAGGCTAGCCTTTGCAAAACGTCATATTGATAAAGATGTTGCATTCTGGAAACGTGTTCTATGGACTGACGAAACGAAAATAGAGTTATTTGGCCATAATAAAGTGTCTTATATTTACAGAAAATCTGGCGA
This sequence comes from Euprymna scolopes, assembly GCF_053919585.1. Classification (NCBI taxonomy): domain Eukaryota; kingdom Metazoa; phylum Mollusca; class Cephalopoda; order Sepiida; family Sepiolidae; genus Euprymna; species Euprymna scolopes. The sequence goes on from NC_136510.1 coordinate 77,849,704, forward strand.
AGCTTTCCTGCCTAAGAACACCATACCCACAGTGAAGCACGGTGGAGGCAGTTTGATGTTTTGGGGATCCTTTGCTGCCCCTGGACCAGGGCGACTTGTTAAGGTCACAGGTAGCATAAAAAAGGAAGATTATGTTAAAATATTGGATGAAAACCTGAAAGACTCTGCTAAAGAGCTCTCACTTGGTCGTCGTTGGTGGTTCATGCAAGATAATGACCCAAAGCATTCGGCTAAACTGACTAAGAAATGGCTTGAGGACAATCATATTAATGTTTTGGAGTGGCCATCACAAAGCCCAGACCTTAATCCAATTGAAAATTTATGGAGAACATTAAAATTGAGGGTAATGCAAAGGAAGCCTAAGAATCTTATTCAATTGGAGGATTATTGTCAGGAAGAGTGGGCTAAAATTACTACTGAAGAGTGCAACAACTTGGTTGTAAACTATGAAAAGCGACTGAGGAAGGTAATCAAGGCCAAAGGCTATACAATTGATTATTAAATAAATCGTGCCAATAATTTTGAACAAGGGTTTTTTTGCAATTATGTTTGTTGTTCCTTTGTTATTTATTTTTTCTAAAATCCGATTGCTGCATCGGAAAGGCCAGTTAAAAATACATAATATACTTTGTTATTTTCTTTAATTTAATCCCTTTTTTAGAATTTATTAGACAAAATTTAACTTTTATTTTACCGTGCCAATAAATATGATCATCACTGTATATCGAAACTCCATGGATTAAGGACTATCCACTTATCAAGTGTTTCCTTTTCAGATTAAATATGTTTTTAACTCTTTTTCAAAGTGTTTTTTAACACGTTTTATTAACTGTTTTCTCGTATATATGTATATATATTTGAATGTGAGATGATATATAATTATTTCCACAATCAAGCAATGTCACAAGCCATAAAAGACACAGACCCGAAGTCCAAAACTCGAGTTTCACCTTCAAATCTTGGACTTCCGGTTTGTGGCTTTCATGACTTGCATGAGCTGTGTCATTGTTTGATTGTGAAAATAATAATGCAGTAGAACCCTGGGATACGCATTAATCTGTTTCAGGGTTGGGATTGTAAGGTGAAATCGTCATATGGCAGAACCTAAGAAAAATGTTATCCAGTACATATTAAAAATTAGTAACAAAATGCAGTACAGTATATAATACACATGTATATGATCAAATAACATTGTAAGTAACACAGGAAGGTGGGGCAAATACCGTAATCAGGAGCCGGAAAAGCATCATATTCCACATCGTAACCTGAAACACCATATCCCGGGGTTCTACTGTATATCATCTCACAATCGAAAATCTAATTCAATTTGCTTACTTGGTTAGCTTGTTGGATAACATCGTTCTAGCAAGTGTAAAATCTTAGTTGTGAGGCATCGGCCTGGATTCTTAGGGGTTAGATGACTATAACTCTTGCTAAGAAGAAGTAGGTATATTCCATAGACTTCGCTGTGGTTTGCTTGATCTGTGTTAGTTTATAGACTTTCTTGTGTTGGGGCATAGTGACTCGGGTGGTGGTGTGCTTGCCTCGCATACAAGTGACTCGGGTTTTAAATCCTGAGTTTATATTTGTCCAACTGATGAACCCTAATGAGGGTGAAATTCGCATCTTCGACTTTTGGTCTGTGGTTTTCGTGGCTTGTGGGAGCTGCGAAATTGTTTGTGGATCCAATCTCACATTCTTTTACTTCTTCAGTTTTTTTTTGTTTTTTTTTTCTCTTTCTAATGCTCCCTATCTTGGGTTGAGCATATTGGGAAGTGATATACAAATTACTATTAGCGTATGAAGCGATGCTCTTTGTGTAAACAAATTGAGCAGGTATTTGGACAGTGTCAAAACACTGTTAATTCACTACCCACATAGCAGCAGCCGAATAGCGCAACAATTAGAAGCTCCGACTGTCGTTTGGGCGGTAGTGTTTCGATACTGGCTTGCGGTAGTTGCTTGTCTAGCAACACTGATGAGCTGTGAAACAGCTAAACAGTACTGTATGAGGATGACATATATATATATATATATATATATATATATATATATATTTATTTATTTATTATTTTTAAAACAGTAATCCACGTACGCGCGTGTTTCGAGGTAACTACCTCTCGTCAGCGTAGCTCGACTGTTTCTAGGGATCGAACTTCAGACCATATTCTCGCTGACGAGAGGTAGTTACCTCGAAACACCCATGTACGTAAATTACTGTTTTAAAAATAATAAATAAATAAAAATGTTATATACGTCTAAACAAATTATGGGCGACTTTCTAAGTAAATTAAAAACATTAGCTCTGAGGCGAAGCCACTATTAACCGTATATATCCTTTGAAAAAAAAGCAACAACAAATATATATAAGAATTTTTATATATTATTTTATTTCAGTTTATATATAGTTCAGCATTTTCTAAATAAGTTTGTAAAAAATTAACAAAATTAATCAATTATTTGATTTTTGAGAGAATTTTAAAAATCGCATTGTTTTCATTGTATATGTCAAATATGTAGAATAAACATGCAGTTCCAATTTTCCCATTTTTAGCTTTTGGGTAAATTTTTTGAAAATTCACCGGTTTTATGGAGATTAAAAAAAGAATGCTGCAAAAATTATAATGAATCAACTTTATTTTACAAATTTTTACTATTAGTTAAAATTCCGTTTTTATTATAGCTATACTTAATTGTAACGAATCTTTTACATTCATTCGATGTATTAATTCTAATAAAAATTGTGGTTATTCGGAATCTTAGCCTATTGTTCTAAGGGAAGTAACTATTTTACTAAAGTAGTTTAAAAATGCATGTTTTCTTACAACTGCTCGAATGTTTTGTTTAAGAAAAGTTACGATATCGTCGCATTTTACATGTTTGTTTGTTTTTTTGTTATTGTTTAAAACTTTGTTGCATTAAATAAAGTAGGTGAAAAAAATTAATTTTTCTAATAATTCTTAGTAACATAGAGTTACCTCCCTTAGAACAATAAGTTAAGATTGCGAATAATCAAAATTGTTATATTGTTCAATAGGCACTCCCAAACGAGTGTGAAGAATTGTGAAAAAGGAACACATGATTCCGTGACATCAGACTTGTGTTAACTATACGAACTATGGAAAAGCAGAAGCGACTTAATGATATTTTAAAACTTTTTTTTTTCTTTTTTTTTTTTTTTTACATAGGCATCACCACTTATCAAGGCCACGAGGCCACTCAAGGAAAAGGGTTAAAGAGTGTACAGTAGAAATTGGACAATATAGTAATCATTAGTAATGAAAATTTGGTAAATTTGATAACTTATATAGAACGGCTCATCAAGAACTTATTTACGTTAGACTTAAACACAACCATATTGTAGTCAGCCGGAAAGCAGGAAAATGGAAGACAATTCCACAGGCGTGCAGTTCTAAGAAAGAAGCTTTGTTCATGGAATCTACGTTTAGGTTTAGGCACAGATAAAGAGTGGGGGAATTATTGATAGTGTGTACAGCTAGACGAGTGTTTCTTGTGAAAGTTTGGTGAGAGAGGACCATAGATTGAAGCTCAGTTGAACACCTTCCATGAAAATAACGATACATCAGAGACAAACTCGCAACATCTCTTCTGTGAGATAGAGGTTGCAAGGAAGAGAAAAGGACATCCCCTACGAGGCTACAAAGTCTATTTTGAACTCTATCAAGGCAGGACAAGTCCTTTCTAGTAGCTCCTGCCCAGATGTGGCAACAATATTCCATCCTTGGGCGTACCTGGCTCTTATATAGATAGAGAATAGCATCAGCAGTGAGATATTTACCGGATCAATAGAAAGATCCCACCATTTTTCCTTTGTTTATCGTCTTCAATTAATAATTAATTTTTGTTATAATTTTGTTGGGCTTTAAGATTTAATGAATAATAATATTTTAAATATTTGTATATTAAATATGAAATACGGTTACCGGCTTCCATACTTTTGTTTGGTAAAAAGAGACAAATTAGATATCATATCATTAGATATCATAGGAGGCTCAGAAAATGTTTAATTTTTGTGCAATAATATTTTTAATCAGTTTTAATCTGGCGATAAAATAGCTGGCAAGAAAAAAAATTAAACACAATTAATTAAAAATCTATGTTGTAACGGAACATTTTGAAATAATGGAATTTTAATCGTTTTTAATCTTTTAAAAAGTAATTAATTTTTACGAAGTTTCTTTTTTTTTTCGGCAATTCAACTAATAATAGTATATATTAATTAGAAAAAACAAACATAACGGTATAAAATTTATATCAATTTTTTAATTGCAACTTCAAGGTAAGTTTTTGTTCAATACGTGTGTTTAAATTTTTTTTAAATAAATATTTTTTACTTATTTGAACTCTTATGTTTCATGATAGACAGAAATTTCGATAGATTTAAATATATATATATATATATATATATATATATATATATATATATAGTAATTGTCTGTATTTTTAAGATGTGTTTTCATTTGTTGAGATTGTCGGACGTACTTCCTCATCTTGGTTGTTATAGCCACAACGTTTCGGCCGTTTTTCCCTCTGGCCTTCATCAGGTGTTTTGTATCGAACTGGGGAACCGTTTGTTAGGAGTCTCGAACCCAACCCTTTATTATTATTATTACGGGGATACCGTGTTCGGAATCCAGCTAGTCTCTGGGACATAGTTGCTGATTCTCTGTTTTGAATGCTACTTTTCACTGCCTTTGTTCAGGATTGAACTCAGCACCTTTGGGTAACTGTAAACTTTGATACAACGTCTAGGACCACTCGGCCATATGTCACTAGGACAATTCTTAGTTGGTTTTTGTTAATGTTAAACCTATGTTGTTATTCAAGGTTTTCTCTCTCTATTAGAGGTGTCAAAATTGCATTCAGCTCTACGCTTGGTTTGCTCAGTAGGTTGTTATGTCCGAGCATGTGAGTTGTTTCTTTAAGTTTTCTCACTTTCCAGTGGGTCTCTCTGTTTATTACTTTTACTTCATCCCATAGGGGGCGATGCCCCCCCTCTCCATCCAGACATGGTTGGCTATACCCGACTTTTCCGTCTCCCCTTTAGTTACCGCTTTTCGGTGTTCTTCCACCCTTACTTTGAGGGGGCGGCATGTTTCACCCTTGTAAACCTTTTTGCAACTGCATGGGATGGAGTATATGTACTTCTTGGTCATGTTCTCCTTCATGCGGGGCTTCACTCGTACCAGGTGTTGTCTGAGTGTTGACTCGCTCTTGAATACCGTCCTGATGTTGTAGGGGGCACATATTCTCTGAATCTTTTGGGAGATGCCTCGTATGTATGGTAGGCAGACCGTTGGAGGTTTTTGGGTTTCATTCTCCTCTTTTATACTATTAACACGTCTGGGTATCGGGGTAGTTGTTACAACGGAGGGTATTCTTCAACCTGACCATTTCTTGGTGGTATGTAATGGTGTCGCTACTTATTGTCTCTGCTCGATGTTGTAGGCAGCGTGCGATTCCATGTTTGATACTGTATGGGTGATGGGAGTTGAAGTTAAGGTATTGTCCGGTGAAGGTAGGCTTGCGATATAAGGATGTCTTAAACCCATGCTCTGTGCGTGATACGAGTATATCAAGGAAGGCCAGTTGGTTATCTTTTTCTTTCTCCATTGTGAACTGTATCGATGGTCTTATTGAGTTCACATGGTCTAGGAGAGCCTTGATGTCTTCCTGATGGGACCAGAGTATGAAGGTGTCATCAACGTATCTTAGCCACATGGTTGGCTTTAAGGGAGCTGAACCTAATACCATGTCTTCAAAGTATTTCATGTATATGTTCGCCATCAATGGTAAGCCTAGATGTGGTTAGCCTGTTCACTAAAGTCCCAACTAGTGAGGCACTAGCAGTAATTCAAGATAAACTAGCTGTGGACCTCTCCATAGAAGAGCGCACATGTTTACGATTGCCAAACTTAATGGAAATGCTGACATTCTGCATAGAAAAAACCTACTTCAGAATGGGTACTGACCTATACCGACAAGAGGAGGGGCTAGCTATGGGCTCGCCATTATCACCAGTGACTATAACAACCAAGATGAGGAAGTCAGTCCGACAATCTCAATATATATATATATTTTGTTCAAATTTCGAAAAAAATAAATAGGAGGGGCATGCACTAAAAAAAGAATATATTTCCCCTCATATATTTTACGGAAATTGCATTTTATATGTAATTTCATTCTTAAATGAATAAGTATCGAAAATTTCACGAAAATCTGACCATTAGTTGATTGTTGCTAGATTTAGTAAACACAGGTATGTTTTCACGCTCGGAATTCTTACTACATGGGAACGTTATTTTAAAGCGCCAATTATGTAAACATGATTTCCGTCTTGCAATTTCATTATTTTCGTACGATGAAAAACTTCTTTTTTTTTTTTAATTATTACTAGTTTATTTTGCCCTTCTTTTAAATGGTACAAAGGTTATATTGATAATATTAACTCATAATAAAGTTACATCGTGTTACATATAGGGGGGTAATTCTGTGGTGAATTTTGGAGGTGCCTAATGCCTATTGTTCAAGTATTCTTGTACATATTATATTTTTCAGCGTCCTTAGTCAATATTAATTGGCTTCAAACATCTTTATTTTTGATAATAATAAAAACAAATTTTATAATGCTTAATTTGATCAATCAAACTCTGTTATTTAAACATAAAAATGTTATCAACAATCGGAGATGTAAAAATAATGCCTTTTTATTATATGATAGATATATGTTCAAATGATGCGTTCAAATCATAGTTTTCAGATTCCTAAATCCCGTCTTAAAAATTTAATTTCTTAGTAAAACCTAGTTATTCCCCTTGCATTATTCCCCCATTTTGACAAAAGTGCCAAAATATCAAAGTAGTAAAATAGATCAGATTATCTGAAAAGTTATCTCCCTTACCTTTGTAGATAATGTCACTTGTCTCCCTTTCATTGCAAACACATGACACTAGTTAAAGCAACTTTCTTTTTTTTTCTTTTTTTAGTTGCATCCTCACGAAGGCAGAGTTAGACGCAAAGTTGGTTTTTAATGTGCGAGCACTCTAGCAGTGTCCAAATAAATAGTAATTGTCTCGGTATGAAGGTTTTCCTCTACATTAACCAAGGACCAAGTACTTATCGTAGCCCCGACGCACGCGCGTCGAATCTACTCAAAACAAAATAATGGAACAGTAAAACTCAGTTGCGCACGCGTGGATGTATAAACATCGTTTCAGCTGCGCGTACATTTACCTTTGCCCCCCCCCCCCCACGTAAATTCAGTGGGTCTTAAACGGAACTTCAGTTGTTTGTGCGGACGTCACTTAAGGCATCTTACGTCATAAGAATGTTATTCTTTTCATCCAATCGGATTACAAGGAAAACAAATTTTTAAAAATGTCTTTTCTGAAGGCCCCTCCCCTGGGGCCGGTCGGACAAGTATAAAAAGGGCATTTTTCGCCCAAACGGGAGTCGACCTTTGAACACCATGGCGTAAACATCAACATCGACTCGTTTGGACGTTAAACACGCGCGTGCCCGACAATTAATTCCTCCACGTGGATACGGACTTGCAACCCTAATGGACTTTTTATTACCCTTTTCTATCTCTCCGCTAAGTAAGCGATGGACTTTTTATATTGCTTAATTCTTTGTAAAAAGACTGGTTATTTCTAACCAAGAACCTTTTCATTCAATCACCTCAGTCGTAGGAAGAGACTTTCAATTAAGAAGAAACTTTCTTATCTTCTCTTTTCATTCATTTACAATTTTTTAAAAATAAATTTTTATTTAATTTATACATTCGGCGCAGTCATCTTTGCTTGATTGTTTCAACTCGATTCTTATCACTGATTTATTATTTATTATTTTGAATTTGCGGGATTAACATCGACACCCGATAGCCCCACAACATACTTAAGTGCAGCAGCGTCAGAACAGATTGCTGCACTTTGAGATATTAAATTTTTTATTCAATAGAAAAAGATAAATACAAAAGGAAAGTGAACAAAAAATTTAGGCGCAAAGCCAACTCAAAAAAGAAGGGGGGGGGTCCATTTGGTCTCTGTTAAAAATTTAAAGGCTTTCTCTCTTAGCATCTTTTATCATAATTACCCTTTTAAATGTGTTTGTGTGTGTGGGGGAGGGGTCCTACTTAAACCCAATTTTTAAACATTTTTTATCTATTCAAAAAATACAAAAACAGATAGTATTAATAAAATTTCATTTGTATCGAGGGTGTGGGGAAAAATAAAAAGAGAAATAAAATGTAATTAGTAAGACCCTCCCAACCCTGTCTAAGATGCTAGTCCACCCGTTTCACTCTGGTTTGTAAAGGAACCAGAGCTTCGTAGTCAACCTCTAAATGGAGGGGGGGGGTCCCTTAAAAAAAAGGGGTGGTGAGGGGGGAGGGTTAGTGTTAGATTTGATTTCCTCCAAGATGGGTTGAATTTCGTGAGGGGGGGGGACAAGAGAAAAAATTGTGGATTTTGGAGGTTGGGGGTCTTGGAGGCTTTCTAATAAGGGAAAAAAAATTTATTCAGCTGGCTGAGAAGCTGAAGAAAGTAAAATTGGAAAGCGGCGTGGGAACACGTATTCAAATTTGGCCCCTCTTTGTACACACATACTTGCTACATGTATCCATCTTCTTTCAAAAGCCACGCTATGCAGCCTTCTTCTGTCACATCTGATCTTCACCCATAGTTGGTGTTTAAAGCTAGCGATCAGATCCTGATCAGAAAAAGGCAGCACCCACCGGCTATCTTGCAGTCTCAACGTCCAAATCACCATTCTTGCCACGGCCAGGATTGCAATGCAGACCATTTGTCTTTCCCGTCCCACGGCGGCTTCACATTGTCCACTATGTTTGATATGGTAATCGGGCAAGGATGCTCAGGGTCGATGCGTGCTGTCACCTCGCTATCATACAACCAGTACCAGTGGAGTTTGTAGCACTCGGAAAATTTGTGATCAGTTGTTTCTATGAGCGTCGTCCCACAATGAGGACAGGCAGGTAACTCCAAGAAACCAGAACTGCATTGTATATTGTTGAGGGGAAGCGCGTTTTGGGCCAATTGCCAGGTCAGTGAGAACTCTTAGTTGTTCAGATGACTCGAACTTAGTGCCTAACTCCATGCTGAGCGGATCTTACTCTGCTTCCAACTCAAACACGTGCATAGCAAGTCGTCGGCACCCCCTCTCACTAGATCCTTGTGGAGTTCCCTACGGGTGGCAGTCACAAGGTCGCAGGACCTTGGTAGTCATTTTAGCACAGCTCAGCACTCTTTCAGGAAGGCTGAATCTCCCCGCGGCCTGCGATGACTTTCGATAGAAGGGTCGAGAATGAGGTAGGGAAAGGTAGCAGTGATCACAGGGTGCCACGGTTGATCATCTTGAAGGTAATGGCTCAGGAAGGCCAACCTCTCTGCGTCTCGATGACACTTCAAGTTCAGCGTTCCCAAGCTTCCCTCACATGGACGCTGAATACAGACCTGTCTGCTTACCCAGTGTCTTCCTTTGTCCCAAAAGGAGCGAGAACAAGAGTTCAACAAGAGCTTGTAGGTGTTGTGCAAGAGGGGAAGTATGGCCAGTCAGTAAAGGATAAGAGGGAAGACATATGTGGCGCACATCTCAGCTCTACCCTTTAAGGAAAATTTCCTAAGAAGACACGAGCTGGCTGCAGCCTCCACCTTTGACCATACCTCCAACCAATTTTTGTCAAGCTGGAGACCCAGTCTGAACCACATGCCGATGATCCGAACCGGGCCATCCGCCCAGGCGAAGGGTGCCAGGAAGTTTGCGTTGCCACTCCAGGCGCCCAACTGGGGTCCAACCGACTTACTGCAGTTTATTTTGGCCCCCGTGATTCTTTCGTACCATGCAAGCACCTCCGACATGATCTCGTTGTCTCTAAAGTTCAACACAAAGACCGTGACATCATTAGCAAACGTGAATACCTTGGCAACTGAGCTGCCAGGCAGAACCATTCTACACTGGGCCAAATTTGCCTCCCCACATCTCAGCTTGTGGAGCAGAGGCTTCAAGGCCAGAATGTAAAGCAGGGGCGACAGCGGACAACCCTGACGAACTGACCAAGAGATAACAGAGGGTTTCGAGCTCTTTCTATTGACTTGCACAACAGCCGTGGGCTGTTGATACATCACGGAGATCCACTTGCAGAAGTCCAGTTTAAAACCAGCAGCCTCAAAGACAGATGCCAGGAAACGATGGTCGACCCTATCAAATGCTTTGGACTGATTTAAATTGATCAGCGCAGCATCATCTATTCCCCCTCTAGGGTCATGCAGATCAGGCGCAAGTTGTTCTGAATCGATCTCCCCTTCACAGCATAATTTTGTTCCGGTTCAACCAACTCGCTGATAACAACCTGCAGCCGATTCAACAGGACCTTGGCCAAAATCTTCAACTCTGTGTTTAGCAGAGTTATGGGCCTGTAATCATCTCTTTCCCGCCATACCCGTCACCTTCCCTCAGCAATGTGATCACTCTCTTGATAATCTGCCCCGGGATGAATCCCTGAGCAAACCAATGGTTAAACATCTGTCAGAAGAGGCAGAAACATGGGCAACAACCTCAAATACAGTTCGTATGGCAGACCATCGAGTCCCAGCAATCTGTCACAGCTGACCTGCTTCAGCGCAGTAAATCAAACCAAACCAAATTGGCTTTTGCCAAACTAAATCTAAAATTGATACTCATGCAGAATACGGACTATGCTGAAATAATAACGTTATTATTTAGAAACCCATTCTTAACATAAGGGGAGAGTGTTTTGTAACTATTCTGTGCTTTCACGTAACAATGTAATAAACAAAATATACCATAAAAATTAAATTCAATTCAAAAATTCAATCAAAAAAATAGTGGGGTCTGTATTCTGCAGAAGTATCTTGAAATTTAATTTATGATTAGTTTAAAATAAGGGTAAAAAAAAAAAACAGTTCGGTTCAAATTCTGTAGATGTATCAATGATTTTATTTTAATGAGTTTGTTCTGAATTATTTTTAGGTTTTTTTTTTTTTAATTTCTCGACTGTTAACTATTTTGGAATTTTATCTTCAACTTATGCTTAAACAATTAAGCTGTTTTATTCTTGGCTTCATTATATTTATTTGTGAATAATTTTTAAAATAAATTTTACAAAAAGCAACAATTCACAAAAGATACAAAAAAAATGACACAAAGCCAAATTGGGTGGAATGGATTGCGGGTCGTGCATCATCTATTCTTTTAAACTAGTTCCAGTCACCACAATACTGCATTTGCACTTTGGACAATCCTACTTTATCCCCGAGTTTTCTTAGCTTTATACTTCAAGCAAAAAGAAAAAATGATTTACGTGAATATTAAATATTTGAAATGAATTTGAAAGTATTTTAATTAAAATTTCAAATCTTAAAAAGAAATAAAACGTTTAATTAGAAAAATTCCAGGGCTAGGAACGTAAAATTGAATAACATTTTTTTTTTTTTTTTTTTAGGAAAAAAAAAAAAAATGGTTACCTGTGGGTTCCCTCTTCCTGCTTCTGCTTTATGACAAGATCGGCTCAATGTGGGGTGATATCTAGCTCCTCAAAATGTCAAACTAACTAATCAATCTATACTCTTATGCTTGCTTGCTTGCTTGCTTGCTTATCAACGTGTGTACATGGGATGATATCTAAAGGAAATCATTTATGACGTCATAAAGGGATAAAGTAACACATGAAAACAACTTTGGTAGAGGATATCGGCTGTGTGTGTGTATATATATATATATATATATATATATATATATATATATATATATATAAAGCTGTGTCTGTGTGTGTGTGTGTGTGTGTGTGTGTGTGTGTGTGTGTGGTCACGAATAGGTTCCTATGTGGTTGACTATTTTAAAAAAACTGATTACATATAATGATAGAAGATGTATCGAGACACAGGAATGGGTATGTTTGATCTGGCAGAACGGTGGTTCATTAAAATTGTGGAGTCTGCGTACGCGCCTGGTCCACAAAGTATGGAAATAAAAAATTTAAAAATTAAAAAAAAAACGTTTACAAGTGTTTTTGATATAGATGTACATAAGAATACTTTGATTAGTATGTTTTAACTTAAATAGGGATGGTATAATAAAATTGTGGAGTCTGCGTTCGCACCTGGCCTCCATAGAATGGAAATAGGCACAAACTCTAATAAAGACTTTTCATATCTATCTGCGTAAGTATACTTTGATAATTATGTTTCAGTTTGAAGAAATATGGTATAATAAAATTATGGGGTGTTCGTTCGCGCCTGACCTCCATAAAATGGAAATATGTCACAAAGTTTAACAAGGTTTTTTAATATAGATCCACAGAATATTGTGATAAGTGTTTCAGTGTGAAGAGGTATGGTATAATAAATTATGGGGTTTATCTATTTTATTTTTATTTTCGTCATATTTTGCTTTGGTTTTGATACACCCAAATTCGAAGCTATCTCTTTACAACCCTTCCTTTTCATAACCTATCATACTTTCATAAATCAGAGTCTATTTTCTGTAGGCTGTTTTTGAACCCAATGAACGACGGGTACTTTTGCTAGTATATATATATGTGTGTGTGTGTGTGTGTGTGTGTGTGTGTGTGTGTGTGTGTTCCGATTTACTTGCTTCTGCCACTGCCACCACCCCCTATCCCCAAGGGCAGAGTTAGATACAGGGTCAGTTTTTAATGTAGAGAAAATCCAACTCCCCAAAAAAATACATTCTGGATTGTGATAAAAATTAAAATTGATTCAGTCAAAAAGGGTTTATCCTTCACTGACTGAGAACAGAAAAAAAAACTGTATTACAACAGATACTACATTTTGCTCCTTGCTAAAAGGCCAAATTTACCATGATGTCTCTTACATTGAATTTTACTTCTACTGGAAATCACCTTTTATAAATAGGAGTCACCACTTATCAAGGGCCCGAGGGCCACTCGAGGATAAGTGTTAATGAATAAACCGTGGTCACCATTATTAATGTATTAATCGTTAGTGGGAGAAATTGAGTAGAATTTGATTATTTAGAGACGTTCAATAAGGAAGTGTGTGTGTGTGTGTGTGTGAGACCTTGTCCTCGGGCCGGGGAGGGGGCGAAGGCAAGTAAATCGGGACAGTGTGTGTGTGTGTGTGTGTGTGTGTGTGTGTGTGTGTGTGTGTGTGTGTGTGTGTGTGTGTGTGTGTGTGTGTGTGTGTATGTGTGTGTGTGTGTGACTGACTGACTGACTGACTGACTGACTGACTGACTGACTGACTGACTGACTGACTGACTGACTGACTGACTGACTGACAGTTAAAAACTATAAAACAGACAGCCGCTAAGTTTGTAAATTCTTGATCATGGTCCTGGATGAATATTATCTAAAATTTAAAAAAACATTTCCCTCTTTAAGGCCAGCTTTCATCAGGAGAGACGGGAAGGTTCGACCATTTCCAAGGAGAGACGAATGGCTTACATCATTATTATTTTAAAACAAGAGAGAGATATGGTTTGCGCCAAGGTGACAGAAAGGTGAAAGGGAACTGGTGTGGAAAAACAGGAAAGCGAAAATGAGAGAAAGATAGAGAAAAGTAGAGAGATAGAAGTTTTAATATAAAAATGTTACACACGTTTTCTTTTTTTTTTTTTTTTAACCTCTTCTATTTTTTTATGACCCTAGAGAACGCCGGACAAGCCTGCTAGCATAAAATAAAATAAAATTTATATACATTATCTGAAAAAAAAAAGTACTTATGTAGAATACGGACTGTACTGGAATAATAACGTTATTATTTAGGGTACTTCTACAGTTTATCACCGAAAATGGAGACGCCATTTTTTTCGGGCACCTATTGTGAAAATCAGAGGAAGAAATCAGTATTTTAAACTCTGACCAAAGTAGGAAATAAATAACAAAAAAATTACAAAATTGTTTTCTTACGCAGACTTTTTTAATAAATGTCTTTACAATTATATTTGGATACATTTTTATACAATGTTTTGGTTTTCAAACGGCGCATGCCCAGTTTAAATAATTATGAATATGTCATTTTCATTTTCAGTTTTTAATAATATATATATATATATATATATATATATATATACGTTTCATGAAAAGTTTTCCTGTTTTCATTAATTAAATCGAATCTTAAATTAAATCTTGGCCTTGATAATGTATTGATGCCTATGAAAAAAAAAAAAAAAGTCCAATGTGAACAAGTTCTAATTGAATCGTCCCCCTAAGTAATCCAAGTTACAAAATTCCCACTGTTTACTATGCTAAAATCACAATGACTAATGTATCCCTATTAACCCTTATCCTCGAGTGGCCTCTGGGCCTTGATAAGCGGTGACACCCATGTAATAGTTCTTTCCGGAAGTAATTAATATCTAGTTTAAATTTTTTTTGTTATTTATTTCCTACTTCGGCCATAGTTTTAAAATATTGATTTCTCCCTCTCATTCTAATGACAAGTGCCCGAAAAAAATGGCGCCTGTAGAAATACTGTGAGATTTTCTCTCACAAGGCTTTTACCCTTGGCAGAATGGAAGAAAACCAAACAGAAATTGCAAGAAGCTCACCTTCAGACTTCAACGTAAATTTTATTAAAGTAAAAAAGTCCATGTTGCAAAAGACGCGTCATCTTCAGCTATCTGCCACGATGGACTGGTAACGACCCCGAAGGGAATAATAGTTCGTCTTCAATAAAGGCTGGGTTGAATTCCCGCTGACGAAATAGTGTGCAGGTTGGAGTGTTGAGGTGTCTTCCAAGATGAATGTTACCAGCTGCGCATCGTCATGGTGTCCTGTAGAGTCAGTCCAATGGCGAACAAGGCAGGTCAAACTGTAGACCTTAATTTCGTCTTAACAGACATCAAATTGTAGCACAAGCGTGCAGATATAATTCACCCTACTAAAGGGCATTGGTAATTGCGATGATAAAGTTTTGCTCCACGTTAGGCATTAAAACGTCTCAGAGCAACAAAGTATTTTTCGCTGCCTCGATTCGGGTGAGAAATCCACATCTGTCCATCCCTGCGTCTTTTTGGATTCTGGTCTGAAAAAGGGAATATTGGTGCCAAGAACATTCTCGGCAGTTAGTTATAACATGCAATTTGATTGGTTAAAATAAATCTGTGGGCGCAGGAAGCGTCCAATAAAAAGCTTACTTATTTCTGCAGAATTTCTTACACACTGCCAACGAACGGAAGAAAAAGTAATGGATAATCATTACTTTTTTAAACAAGATAATGATGTACTTTTAAAAAACTGTAAATAAGTGACAGGTAAGAAATTTGTCCCGAGGGACTTAACATTAATACAAATAATAGCAATGAATTCAATGTGTGTGTCTGCTGCCAAAATTCAAAATCATAACAAGTCATTCTAGTCTAACTACAGAAATTATCAATGATAAGAAAAAGTGACTTTAACTTGAGTCGGCGACCCCGATAATCGAATATAAGAATTTATTTGAACATTCTTTCTGTACAACTCGGACACAGCCACACACCTACGGTGTCCCGCTGGTCAAACCCAATGCAACTGAAATGATACCAATTATCACATGAGTCGCAACATACCATAGGTGCTGTTCCATCATTGGCGATCGAAATGTAGGGCAGAAGAAAGGACCTCCTTCTTCCGTAAATTCTGCTATTGCAGATTCCGAATTGTGTTTTACCTCTAGGGGATAAATATTTTTTAAAGAATGAACTTGAACACACCCGTCCTTCAAAACTGAAGCCGAGCAGACCTTATGGTTATTACCGACCAATAATTTTATTACCTTGCCCAAACCCCAGAGAGGTCAGGACTTATTCGGAGATTTGATAAGAACAATTTCACCCTGTGATCTTTAATGTTGGTGTCTACTTCTCTAATTGAAAGCAAGTGGTCATTGTGCCAAATACGTCTAAATTTCCTGACGAATTCATCCCTCAGTTCAAGGGAATGCAAGAATGTATTTCTATTTAGAGGTTCTGGGGAAAGATCCTCTAAACTACAATTATTGATAAGCAGGTGGGGGTGATATCCTGTCTGCAAAAAATCATTGGGGGTCAAAATATCAAAGCTTCTATCTGAAGCTGAAATAAATGTTAGTGGCCTATCATTTATGGCCTTTTGAACATCCGAAAGGTTAGGAAATCGAAATAACCGACTTTCCTCCTGCCCAACAACTTTGACAGACATTGTTTAATAGTCTTAATCAATCTTTCCCAGGCTCCACCATGCCAAGCAGAGTAAAGAGGAATGGTATAATGAACAATAGTAGTTGATTTGAAATGTTTTTGAAATTCGTCAGACAAGTACGTCTGACAATATAATACCTGACGCCAAGAATGATTTAGCGTTGTCGGAATACATGTGGGTGGGCACACCGAATAAGTTGGTGAACCTAATAAATAAAAGTTAATAAAAAAGAGTGTGTGCTCATGTCTGGCAGTAATACCAGATGTATAGCACGTAAACTCATACAGGTAAACAGTAGAATGTACACTTTGACATCCTGATTATTATTTTTGACAAAAAATGTCCAATAAAGTCCACACCCACATATTTGAAGGGCCGAACAAAATTTACCCTATGAGAGGGCAGTTGAGACCTGGAGGGAGCCTTGTATGGTAGGGAATTGATTCTCCTAAATATGATACAGCTACGAAGAACAGATTTCACTGCTTGTCTCCCCTGGGGGAGGCAAAACCCGGATAATAGCCTTAATTTACTAAGGGTAGAATTTGTTCCCATATGACAACAATTCAAGTGAGATTCAATAATGACCAATTTAGTCAGGTGACTATTTTTTCATAACTGTATAGGAAATTTTACATCATATGGAAAAACATTGGAGTTCTGAATGCATCTTTGGGTCTGCATCTGTCCATCCTTATCCAGAAATAAACTAAGGGCCGTCACTCTTGGGGGTGTAACTTTATTTGTAGGTTGCTTCAAATGATCAAATTCCGAGGGAAAAGCTTCATTTTGCATTTGAGAAAAAAGCAACAATTTAACTCTTTTAACAGTATCGGTCTTTCAGTGTCGTAATTTGTCACCAAATCTAAAAACTTTTTCTAAGACATTAATCGCCTTAGTTAATGTGGAGAAATCAGATATTTTAATTGGTAAACAACTCTTGTTTGAATCAGCTTCATCCGAGAACATATATTTCTCGTAAGTAGCTACAGGATTTAACACTAATTATCAATTAAGTAAGAATGGCATGTAGGTAGTGCTTTAATAACTTCATCAAGGCCAGTAACTCTTCCTTAACCTTTGCATTGGAATTCAAAAATTTAGACCCCTCACCGAAGAGAATTATGTATTTGGGGAGTTTCCAAGCAGAACCTCCCAAACATTTAATTAAACAGAGATTATCTATCCGTGGAATAAGGTCCAGGCCAATTATGCCGTGAATAGCAGATCCATTCAATTCAGAGTATCCAGAACAAAGACGAAAACCCTCTTTAGTCAATTTTGACATGATCTCATCAAATTTTGATTTCATCAAATTTTGATTTCATCAAATTTTGATTTCATCAAATTTTGATCTTATCAAATTTTGATCTCATCAAATTTTGATTTCATCAAATTTTGATCTCATCAAATTTTGATCTCATCAAATTTTGATCTCATCAAATTTTGATCTCATCAAATTTGTCCACTTGAAATTTTAACCTCAAATCATCTGCAAACAAGGCAGAAAAAGGAAAGGAATGCTGATGTCCCAATTTAAGAGAAACTTCCAGCTCCCTAAGTTTTAATGAATTAGTTCCCACAAGAGTATTAGTAGGCATTTTCACCATCCCTGGTCTTAATTTATTTCCGGGACTTAAATCCTTCTTTTCTGATGTAATACTAAAGTATTACATCAGAAAAGAAGGATTTCTGGCTACCCATATCCAAAAGATAGTAAAAATAGACTGGGCACCCTTTCGCCTTCATTGATTTTTTTGAGTACAGGAAATATACATTTTTCCTGTCCCGATAATGATGTACGTCCCACAAAGGGTTTGGAACTTTTGGGGCACATAATAGAAAAATGGTTCTTAAAACCACAAACGGTGCAAGGATATGGAAAACCCTTTATCCCCTTGCAAACAGTCTGAGAGTGCTCACCGAGGAACCTGAAACATAATTTGAGTTCTCTGGCTCTTATAATTTTGGAGTCAAAGTCTCGATATTTGGAACAAATTTTAGTCAGGTGATCAGTAACCCTACATAATTTACAAAATTTATTAATCTTGCCATTATTACAAGAGACTTAGAGTTATTACTACTCCTTTTTGAATTAATCTGTTTAGGCTCGGAACTCTTCGCCATATTAGATTTTGAATCCGAAGAAGACGTCAACATTTTTGGCAGGCTATTTTCCCGCCTCGGCACAACTAATGGTGATGCCACAATGTATCCAAAATGTCAAAAGTGTACATGATGGAAGAAAGAGAGGAAAAACGTTCGTTAGATTTGTCCATTAAATCTCTGCACACGCTGTTCAGAAATTTAGCAAACAGAATGTGCGCAACCATAATTCCAGATATAGAATTATCCAAACAAAAATTTGTACTAAAGGACTTGTCCATCACAGTCAATTCAAGCTTAACGCGCTCGAGAAGAATTTTAAGGTCTTTAATCAATAAAAATTGCTCTGGTCGAGGAATAATATCCTCAAAAATTTGATTCATAATTAAAGATGGATTAAAAATTTCCCCTTCAAACAAGCCAAGGCTTGTTCATAATTTTCGCGGTTTATATCTAAATTGGATACGAGATCGAATGTCTTCCCCATCAATTTAGATTTTAATAAGAGTAATTTATCTGCGTCATTGAAATTAGAAGTACAAAATTCAAATTTTCTAAGGAAGCTATGAAATTCGAATTTATTTGAAGTCAGATCCCCACTGCATAGAGGGCACTCTAATTTCATTTTCATAAGAACAATAGCTTTTGACTTTCCCTGGTCAGGTTCGAAACAGACTAAATTTTCCCTAACTCTTGCCATAAATTCCGTCGAATCTCAACAAATATTGAATCTATCGAGGATTCTATTGAGGATTTTAAAATTAACTGGTTGAATAAGTTAGGTCGTCCAGCTCGGGCATCCATTTGGGCATATCCAGAGAAAATTTTTTTTTAATTTCTCATCTAACCTTTCTTCCAAGCTAGGGTTGTTGTTATTCAAAATTTCATTGCTTCTATTCGAGAAAGTAAATTCGAATTAGTCATGATGCTACTGATAACCCAATTAATGTAAAATCAAAATGGCCGTTCCCACGTGGAATAATAAAAAGGGCATGAACTACAAATTACAGAGAGAGAAAAAAAAATGAAACCTGGAAACTCAAAACTGGCTAAATAAATTCTAATTAAAGCTGTAAGGGATAACAACAACCCTAGCTTGGAAGAAAGGTTAGATGAGAAATTAAAGCCGAGATAATAAATTCGACAACGAGTGGGGGTGATTCCTTTTTGGGACGCCAGGACGCCAAAAAGTATGCCACGGGCCAAATTTTATTCCGTCATAAAAACAACTTTCTACAGAAAAAAAACAACTTATTTTTACACTTTAATCTCGCAAATAAACATGAAATTATATATTGAAAACCGCGTTTATTATTTTTAATATCCAACAACGGAGTTGAAGTCAATGATTTCGATTTTAAAACAAAACTAATTGTTTTGATAAATCTCTGTTTGGCATACTTATGAATTATCTTTTTTTAAGAATAAAATTGAATAAAGTTTATTTTTACAAGAATGTTTAGACATTTACCTAGCTAATAAGCATAAAAATATATAGGAAAAACCGCATTTATTATTTTTAAAAAATCAAAATCATACACCGGGTATGAAGGTGGCTTCTTTTTCTTTTTTTTTTTTTTTTTCTTAACCTAAACTGACTTTGTTTGATAAAATTGCGCTTGGCGCACTCATGAATTATCTTTTTTTAAGAATAAAATTTGAATAAAGTTTATTTTTACAAGAATGTTTAGACATTTACCTAGCTAATAAGCATAAAAATATATAGGAAAAACCGCGTTTATTATTTTTAAAAAATCAAAATCATACATCCGGTATGAAGGTGGCTTCTTTTTTTTTTTTTTTTTTTTTCTTAACCTAAACTGACTTTGCTTGATAAAATTGCGTTTGGCGCACTCATGAATTATTTTTTCTAAAGAATAAAATTGAATAAAATTTATTTTTACAAGAATGTTTAGACATTTACCTAGAGAGCGAGGGAAAATATTACAACTTTTTTAAGAGAGCAAGGGAAAATATTACAACTTTTTTAAGAGAGTGAGGGAAAATATTACAACTTTTTTAAGAGAGTGAGGGAAAATATTACAACTTTTTTAAGAGAGCGAGGGAAAATATTACAACTTTTTTAAGAGAGCGAGGGAAAATATTACAACTTTTTTAAGAGAGCGAGGGAAAATATTACAACTTTTTTAAGAGAGCGAGGGAAAATATTACAACTTTTTTAAGAGAGTGAGGGAAAATATTACAACTTTTTTAAGAGAGTGAGGGAAAATATTACAACTTTTTCAAAAAAGAAAAAAAGATTCAAAGTTGGGGCGGGGGGAACGTTACTTTTGCAAAAAAAAAACGATAAGAGGGGGGGAAGAAAAATAGCAGCTTTTGCAAAAAAAGCGATAGGAGGGGGAATATTACGCCTTTTGCAAAAAAGACGATTAAAAGAGGGGAGAAAAAAAGACGTTACTTTTGCAAAAAAAAAAAAACGATTAGAAAGGGGGGAAAAACAGCTCCTTTCGCAAAAAAAAAAAAAAAAAACAATAAGATGGGGGGAAGAAAAAATAGCAGCTTTTGCAAAAAAAAAAAAAAAAAACCGATAGGAGGAGGGGAGAAAAAATATTACGACGTTTGCAAATAAAACGATGTGAGATTTCTCTCACAAGGTTTTTGCCATCGGCAGAATGGAAGAAAACCAAACAGAAATTGCAACAAGCTCACCTTAAGATTTCAACGTAAATTTTATTAAAGTAAAAAAGGTCCAAGTTGCAAAAGATGTGTCATCTTCAGCTATCAGCCACTATGGGTTGGTAACATTCCCGAAGGGAATAATAGTTCATCTTCGATAAAGGCTGGGTTGAAATTCCCGCTGACGAAGAAATGCGCAGGTTGGAGATGTTGAGGTGTCTTCCAAGATGAATGCTGCCAGCTGCGCATGGTCGTGGTGTCCTGTAGAGTCAGTCCAATGGTGGACAAGGCAGGTCAAACCGTAGACCTTAATTTCGTCTTGACAGACATCAAATTGTAGCACAAGCATGCAAATATAATTCGCCTTACTAAAGGGCAGTGGTAATTGCAATGATAATGTTCTGCTCCACATTGGGGTATCAAAACGTCTCAAAGCAACAAAGCATTTTTCGCTCCTTCGATTCGAGTGAGAAATCCACGTCTGTCCATTCCTGCGTCTTTTTGGATTCTGGTCTGAAAAAGGGAATATTGGTGCCAAGAACATTCTCGGCAGTTATAACATGCAATTTGATTGGTTAAAATAAATCTGTGGGCAGAGGAAGCGTCCAATAAAAAGCTTGCTTATTTCTGCAGAATTTCTTACAATACCTTATTTAGAAATCCATTCTTAACATAGAGATGGAAGGGACGTTTTATAACTATTCTGTACTTTTATTTAACAGTGTGATAAGTAAAAGATACCGTAAAACTTAAATGATCACATTTTCCTTTTTTTCTATAATGTAATCTTTAACATAAAAAAAAACGAAAGGAAAATGTGACGATAGTTTCAAAGCTACTGTAATTTTTTTAAATCAAAATACAGTCGAGACAAAAAAGTAATCGTATCACTAGGTGTATCAGAATTTTTGAGGAAGTCGCCATTGCTAACAATTGAATAGAATAGACTCTACATGTCTTCAAGCTTATAACAAAATGAAAATGTAATTTCAAACCCTAATTTTTATTTCAATAAAATGAGCAAAGACCAAATTTTAAAATCATAAAAGGTTTAATCGAGAAATATACAATATTTTTTGTTTTTTCATCGTTTTTCTGTAAAAAAGATGTCACGAAAATCAACAAATTTAACTTTACGGAAAATTAATAAAATTATATAACTGCCAAAAAGTCACTTACCTGTTCAAAATTGCTAAGCTATGGCTGCCTCTAATCTTTATGTCTAAGAATTTGTCCATATTTATATTCTTTATTCCATGTATTTTTTAAATAAATGGATTTTTAAACACATATTCGCAGAAAACGAATTTTCGAGATTTGTAATCTGCCATTTCGCAAAACCAGTTCTATGTGTCATATATGGAAGTATCGAAGTGAAATAAATATTTATATAAAAAACGTAAAAACACATTAGTAATCCCGATAATAACTATATGAATAAACAAACATTTAATGTAATAATAACGAACAAAAAAAATAAGCATATTTTATTCAGTTTTGTATAAAATAAATGAATGTTTATGTATATACCAAAAAAGAAAACTTTAGAAATGACATTTTCCTATTTTTCAATGTAACTAAGTTTTGACTCAAATTAATTCTTATAAATTCTTCAAAGATGTGAGGAATTAAGAAAAAACACAAAGAAATTCAATTTAAATTTATTGAAATGAGAAAAAAAAAAGAAATTGATTTTTTTTTAAATCAGGAAAAAAAATGAAGTTTGAAAATGCCTTTAAAACAAGAAAATAATTAAAATTTTCCAGGAGACATTTTGAATTCGAAATAAAATGTTTTAAATAAATATTTTTTAAACAAGAAAATAAGAAAATCTAAATTTCCTTGGAAATATTTAAAGTTCAGGATAGAAAGTTTTCAATGTTTTTGTTTTTTTTTAACAAAAAAATAAAAATTTTCCAGCGTACATTTGGAATTCAGAATAAAAGTGAACCTATTTACAATGCCTCCCCACGGGACAGAGTTAGACGCCAGGGTCGTTTTTTAACGTGGAGAAAAGGTACAAAAATTAAAAATTGTCTCAGTCGTGAAGGATTTCTCCTCTACTAAAAGAGAACATAAATAGAAGATACTACACTTTGATCTTGACCAAAAGACCAAAGTGTAAATAATTTTTTTTTTTAAACAAGAAAGTAAGAAAATTTAAATTTTCTTGGACAGATTTAAATTCCAGGATAAAATGTTTTCAATAATTTTTTTTTAACAAAATAACTTAACTTTTGCAGCAAACATCGTAAATTCGGAATAAAAAGTTTTAAATAATTTTTTTTTTTTTTTTTTACACAATGAAATAAGAAAATCTAAATTTTCCTGGGAAGATTTACATTCCAGGATAAAAAGTTTTCAATACATTTTTTTAACAAGAAACTAAAAATTTTCCAGCAGACATTTTGCATTCTGAATAAAAGGTTTGGATTAATTTTTTTTAAACAAGAAAATAAGAAAATCGAAATTTTCTTGGCCAGATTTAAAAATCAGGATAGAAAGTTTTCAATAATTATTTTTAAGCAATAAACTAAATAAAATTTTCCAGCAGACAGTTTGAATTCGGATTAAAAGATTTTAAATATTTTTTTTTTTTTTACACAATGAAATAAGAAAATCTAAATTTTCTTAGAAAGATTTACATTCCAGGATAAAAACTTTTCAATATTTTTTTTTATTTTTTGTAACAAAATAATTTAACTTTTGCAGCAGACATTGTAAATTCGGAATTATCTCCCTTTTGTACTGTTGACACTTTTGATTTCAAATCCTTATGTGCTACCTGCTACCATACTTGAAAACTGTTAACATTTCAATTATGGATTTTGACCAATCACAGATTAATCGCCTCACCAAATGTCTATTTTTTTTTAATATCTTAAAGAAATACCTGAATTTTTTATTTAATATATTATAATTCTTCATTATCGAGATAGTTTTTTTTGTTTTTTTTTAATATCGAAAAAAGAAAACAATGAATGGAATATAAAAAATTATCCTGAGCGTCCAATATTGACTGGAAAATTCTAAACATAAAATAAGTTTCTACTTAAAATTTTTTTATTTTATTTTAAATCAACGTGGTTAGCGAAAAAACAAAAAAAAAATGGATTTACACTTTGGACTTTACAGGTAAATTTGCACATAACTATATATATATTTTTTTTTAATTTGAATATTTTATTTATTGATCTTTTATCTTCAATTTGTGATATATAAAACTTTGGTACATGAATTAATTATTTAAATAGACATTTCAAAATAGGGGGATTAAAAAAAACGTGTGTCTAAAATATTATATTCGTTTTATTGGAAAGAGCATAAAATTTCACATTGCCCCTGAAAAAAAATCGTAAAAATCGTAAAAATTGATCCAATAGAAAATTTTTTATAGATTTTTAAAGTTTAGAAATTGAAAAATATTTAACTCGTAAAATTCAATTGATTTCATGATGTAAAGAAAATGGCTGCCTAAATGCATGCAGGTACTTTGAAAAATAAAAAATAATATTCCTATTATTTTTTTAAACAACTTTAATAGTTTATTTTGGAAGTATATTCCATAAAGAAAATAAACAACCCGCTTTAAAAAGAGAAATTACGAGGGTTTTTTTTTATATTTTATTCGCAGTTTTCTGTTCCTATTTACAATGCCTCCCCACGGGACAGAGTTAGACACCAGGGTCGTTTTTTAATGTGGAGAAAAGGAACAAAAATAAAAGTTGTCTCAGTCGTGAAGGATTTCTCCTCCACTGACAGAGAACAAGAAATTGAAGTGCAGCATAGGGGTGGCAAAAATTCCCCCAAAATTCTGATACACCTAGAGTATCACAATTGTCGCAGTTTCCATTTCTTTTGTAACGTTTTCAGTGTTTGTTTGGGTTTTTTTTTATTCATTTTTTTTTTTTAATTAAGTAGTTGATTCTTTTTTTTTTCTCGCCCCCCCCCCCACCTTACAATTTCTTGGCGTTGCGTTGATTTTAATGTACTCACTTTTCGTATAAAAAAAAATAACGAATCCCCTAGTAAAATAGAGTTATTCCCTTCAGATCAATACTGAGTTATAGAAAAGTGGCCAAGTTCGTTAAAAAATATGTGAATCAGAAATAAGTTATTAATGAGTTCATCAATATTATGTGAAAAGTTATCTCCCTTACATTGTAGATAACGTACCAGTTATCTCCCTCTTTTCAATAATAATCTTATAGAATTTGGTAAATATTAACTCATATACACTTCCAGAACCCTGATCAGACTGTTGGCATTCCCTGCTAGGGTACCCCAGACGATTAGCAATAGACTAACCACTTCTGGAAAAGAGAAGTTAAAGCCTGGGAGGGTGGCCCTCTTAAGAGTGCACAGTGGAGATGTCGATGTTCACAATGTGGAATGGTTAGCCCACTCAAACAAGACAGATGATGAGGGAAGGTTCTGTCACGATTTCTCCATTGCGGTCAGGGCCGACCCCCCCCCCCCCGTATTTCTTTCTGTGTCTGAAAACACGCTATGTGATATACAAATATCTGTGTTTGATGTTGCCAAGCTAATCAAAAACCTCTATCTATAGCAAAGCAACTAGTCCTGACGAAAGTGAAAACCCTAATCCTACCTTATATGTTAGAGTCAATCCACAATAGTGAGACAAGTACATCGGATTCTAAAGCAATCCTTATATTTTTTCACGCACACAGAGGGATGCCATTCAAACCATCAAACACCATGCCAGCAGATATGATACTGGAGAAAATGGCCCCGAGAAAGAAAGAAAGAAAGAAAGAAAGAAAAAAAGAAAGAAAAAAAATAAATAAATAAAAAGACACAGTCAGGTGACATGTCAGATGGCCAGCACATTTTAAAAATTTCGTGTCTATGTAAATAAAATTAAACATATTGCTCATTTTTCAGGTACTCCGTATTTTGGGGGGGAGTACTGTAGGGGAATAAAAGGAACAACGCGGGTTATGGTGTGGAGTAAGGAGTGATGTCCCTTGAAAAGAGACAAGGGGGAACGAGTTTTGAGCATTGACAAGAGAACACGTATTAACCCCGTGGGCATAACGCCCACAGGAGCGACAGAGTTTGGACACGTGTAGAGCCTGCACATAAATTCTCCCCTCATGAAACAATGTCGGACGAACCAGAGTAGAACTCTAGACTATTTGATTCCCCTCACTCAGC
Organism: Euprymna scolopes; assembly: GCF_053919585.1. NCBI lineage: Eukaryota > Metazoa > Mollusca > Cephalopoda > Sepiida > Sepiolidae > Euprymna > Euprymna scolopes. Next base: position 77,875,829 of record NC_136510.1, read on the forward strand.
CGGTAAACCCACTATTGAATTGTGTAATGCTTTATTGTGTTGTTCGGTATTGCAGTGTTGTCATTTGTTCGTGTTTGTCAATAAATATTTGTTTATTGTATTTGTGTTACATTTAGTATTTATTTATGCTGGTAGGTAGTTTTGTTTGAACCTTAACACCTACCACATATGTTTTGGGGAGCAAACACGCACTGCACACCATTATTCTGATTGAGTAGATCTCGCCGTTTTTTTCTTCGGCCAACAGCAAGGCTATGATAAGGGTGATGTTCCTTTGTTAGTGACAACAAAAATAAAAACGTGCACTCAGACGAAACCACTTTTAAGTGGTAAAGGAAGCAAGAAAGACAGCCATCGCAGACTACCCTGCCATCTAAAATAAATTTGTCAAAAAAATAATTCTGTGGTCTGTGTATTTTCTGCAAGCATCCTCTGCTGCATCTTAACAGCTTTCCATATTGTATTTGGTCGAATATATGATAAACCAAATATATGATAAAATAACACTGGTTTGAAAATCCGTTAAACCAGATGACACAATGCTGGATTTTTTTTTTTTTCTTAAAGAAATGATTTTTCTTTTTTTACTCCAAATTTTCTGCTCAATGACCTTTCTCCTCCTCCCCCCCCCCCATTTTTCAGATCTTACAGCATCGCCAAAGATTGCCGATTTCTTCCGATCTTGTTAAAGAAAATGTTTTTTAATGTTTGATAGTTATAGGTATAGTGCTGGTACGTGTGTACAAATATTGAGATCAATTTTGCTACAGTAGAAGCATCAGTATAATGAGAAATTTGAAAACCTGCTAAGAAACCAGAAAACATGATGCAGGATTTTCTTTTAAATAAATGATTTTAAAATAAATAAATAAATTAGTTACTTGAAAAAACTGTGTTTACTGTAGTAAAATTTATTTTAATATAAAACACTGGTTTATTCTTCATATTCAATTCGTTAACATTTATTAACAAGACGGTTCAAGGGGAAGTAACTCTTGATTATTATGAGTTACTACTAATACTAATACTAGTAATACTAATATTGCTACTACTACTACTACTACTAATAATAATAATAATAATAATACATATACATTATAAAATAATTCATTTTTATGTACTAACAAGTTATAAAGGCCCATAAGCCACTTGAGTATGAGGGCTTGTCAAGAGGACAGTGAAACAATGTCAGGATTGGTAACAATGGTTGATAGTGGTTAGAAATTAGATTATTTAAGAGGACAGCTCAAGAATTTGTTAACATTGGACTTTAAAACAACCATGCTATCGTCAATTGGGAAGCATAAAGAGAAAATTGAAATAATGATGCAGCAGACTGGTCCATTTTGCCAAAATCATATCGTAGAAACTCAAAATGATTCTCAGTAGTTTGTGTGGTCTCCACGTGCTTGTATGCATGCCTGATAATTTCGGGGAATGCACCTAATGAGATGACAGATGGTCTCATGAGAGATCTCCTCCCAGATCTGGACCAGAGCATCACTCAGCTCCTGAACTGTCTAAGGGACAACTTGGCAGTACTGGGTGGACCTAAACATAATGTCCTAGAGGTTTTCTATTGTGTTTAAGTCAGGTGTACATGAGGACCAGTCAATAGTATCAATTCCTTCATCTTCCAGAAACTACCTGCCTACACTAGCCACATGAAGTCAGGCATTGTCATGGACCAGGAGGAGCTCAGGTCCTACTGCACTCATGTAGGTTCTGACAATTAATCCAAGGATTTCATCATCCCAATACCTTATAACCATTTGTGCCACTATCTAACCTGTAGAGATCTGTGTATCTATCAAGGGATATGCTTCCCAAGACCATCCCTGACCAACAAATCAGTCATTCTAAATGATGCTGTAGGAAACATAGCATTCTCCACGTGGATTGGCTCTCCCGTGTAAGGTAGGATTAGGGTTCTTCCTCCCCATGGGTTTTTTTTACCCACATGTAAGAGGAAACATGCTTTCATGTCCACTGACACTTTCTGGTCCGATGTAAATTGGAAGATATGATCCATCTGGCGAATCGCTTTGGGAGGACATTTGTCCGAGGAAGACAGCAAGGCAAAGTTCGTAATTGGATTGAATGTGAGATAATTTGATGGCCTCCTGCAACACAGCCTTGATCTTGTTGAATGCTCCTACTGTATGCTCTGAAAGTGCAATGTCACAGTCCCTCACATTTGTCAACAAACTTGTCAATGGTAAAAGTATTTGTGCACAGTAGGGAAGGAACCTATGATGAAAGGTTACTAAACCTAAGAATTGGTGCAGGTGTTTTAGAAACTGTGGTGACGTGCTATCCCCCAGAGTTTCCTGTGCTTGCTGATCCTAATAATAGTGAAATGTTTCCCAGTAATGAGGTCTCGCCATTTACAAACACATTCTACTATAGCATATGCTTCTTTTTCGACTATATGAAGTTGCTTTTCAGAGGGGTTTAACAACCAGGAAAAGAATGCTACAGGTCTCCCAGCTTGTAAGAGAGTGCCTCCGATAGCTTTTTCTGAGACATCGGTTCTAATAACAAACAGCAATTTATCATCAATAACCTTTACAGAAGATTCAGCAATGTCTTTCTTGAGCTCTTCGAAGGAGTTTACAACCAAGAAAGGTATCGGGAATTGTTTATTTTCAACTCGTGGGCGAATTTCGGATGAACATGAATTAGGTATCCATTTTGCATAGTAGGCAAACATATCAAGACATCTTTTTAACGATTTTGAGTCGGAAAGAGAAGAAAAATATGTAAAAGAGGTCTCAAATGCTCAGGATTGGGTTGAAGAGTTCCATTACAAATTTATATCCAAGTACGTTAATAGAACAAAGTGAAATCTTTGACTTTTCCTGGTTTATTTCAAGGTTGTGTGTAGAGACAGCCTTTAAGAAATGCTCCAAATTTACGTCATGCGCAAATTGTTATGTCGTCCAAATAAGAAAGGGTTGCAGACAATCTGTTATCAGGAATAAAAGAATTCATGAAACGTTGAAATGCAGAAACCCCATTTGTGACACCCATGGGTATTCGTTTAAATTGATATAGACGATTTCCAGCTTGAAAGGCTGTATAGGGTCGATCTGAGGGTCAAATTTCAATCTGATAGTATGCTTTAGACAAGTCAATTATATTGAAGATACGATACTGGACTATTTGGTTTACAAGATCTTTGATTCGGGGCAATGGGTAGGCATCAAGCAAAGTTAAATGGTTTTTGTGTGAGAGAAATCAGCTACTAATCGTTTCTTTTTATTAGATGAAGAAGTTACAACAACTTGAGTGTGCCAAGTAATTTGGTTCAATTATATCATATAAAATCTGGGCAGGAGTTGCTAGAAGCAGCTTATCCTGCCTTGACAGCATTCAAAATAGACTTCATAACTTAGAGGGGGATGCCCTTTTCTCTTCCCTGGAACCTCTTTCCTACAGAAGAGACGGTGCAAGCCTGTCTCTGCTTTATCGCTATTTTCATGCCAGGTACTCGTCTGAGGGTCAATCTATGATCCTTTCTCACCAAACTTTCACAAAAAACACTTGTCTAGCCAAAACCATTATCAATAATTTCCCACACTCTTTATCTGTGCCTAAACCTAAACGTAGATTCCACAAACAAAGCTTCTTTTTTAGAACTGCACGCCTGTGGAACTCTCTTCTGTTTGCCTGCTTTCCAGCTGACGACCATTTGATTGTCTTCAAGTCTAACATAAACAAGTTCTTGATGAACCGTCCCCCTAAGTAATCCAATTTACAAAATCTCCACTACTTATGATTACTACGCTATAATCCCATTGACTAATGTATACCCATTAACCCTTATCCTTGAGTATCCTTCAGGCCTTGATAAGTGGTGACTTCTTTGAACAAAAAAAAATATATCATTCTCAAGTAATTTAAGAGTTTCTTTTTTAATGAACCGAACATCCTCAGCACAGTAATAGCAGCAATGGGTTTGCAGTTAGGGATCAAACTGGCACATATTACGGAAGACCGTAGACCTCATATGAAGACATCAGGTATAGATTCATCCCTGTAGGTAGCAGCAGTAACATCTTTGAAGCAACAGTCAGCAGCAAGATGATTCAAGCCTGAAGGTATTGGTATTATCCCACTGTAGGTGTGTTGAAAGTAGATGGTATTGTCCCACTGTAGACATGTTGAAAGTAGATGTCTTGCATGGATAACGTTGGGAGGTTTGTCGTAAACAAATTTTAGTAGTTTGATGGCATGTTCGAACTCAGAACAACCCTCGATAACGTCAGCAATCATAACAGAAATGTTTAGATAAAGGACTTCAAGTTTGTCTGGATTTAAATGCTTGAGGGTAGACAAATAGTAAATAAAGTTTTGGTACCATAGTTTCCAAAGTTTGCTAGCCTGAGGGTCTGCAGAAGATATGTCAAATCTGTCCAGTCGAATAATTTTATCCATGAGGTAAAACTAAGTTGAAAAAAAAATTCAGTTCAATAAATTGTAATGTAATGAAGACGCAAGCAGAAAGACTTTTTTCCAAGGCTTTATTCAATTGGATTTTACAATAAATACGACATCCATGTTAATAAAATAAAAATAAAAAACGTATTCGAATAGGAAAATTTTTTAAAAAAGAACCAACCGGCAAGATCACGTGATAGGAGATATGCAAATAAAGAGAAAATTATAAGAAATTTATAACAATTGTAATTTTGTGAATCAGAGGAACAGGCGATTTGAAATCGCAATACAATAAATTACTTTCGCATAAAATAATAAATAACAATGTTATTGTTTCACTATTTTAAATTTGCTTTTAGTATTATAAAAGTATGATCGTCAAGTTCCGCGTGTTTTTTGTTTACTTTCATTGTCAGCTGATCGTTCTGGTTCACGATGAATGCTCTGGGAAAGTCCCTCCTGATTAATGTTTACTAGTTTGAAAATAAACTTGGTTGTTTTTCAGACTAACAAAATAATTTTTAACTGGTAGACATTAATCAGAAGGGATTTTTCCAGGGCATTCATCGTGAAGGAGAACAATCAGCAGAAAACAAAAGTAAACAAAGACGCAGAACTTAACGATAACCTATAAATATATTTTACTTATTTTTAATGGAATAAATTCTATCTGACACCGTTTGCTGCGGACTTCGAGTCGCTCTGTCTGAGTCACAGCATTTTTTTTTTGTTTTTGTTTTTAATTAATTGTTTGAAATAAATAATTATTCAAGTTTTATTTTTTATTTATTTATTTTACTAATAACACACACACACACACACACACACACACACACACGATCTGAGCATTAAAATCTCAGAAACAAAAGAGGAAAATATTAAACCGGAAGTGGAACGAACCATAAATGCGCAAAGAACGTATTTTCGTACAACTGCGCACAACATTATCACAAAGTCCGTAAACAATAAAAACCAAAAAACCGCGCCGGTAAATTCTCAAAAGACTATCACTGTCTTTTCTTTCCATTTCTGAAAAAAAGAAAAAGTGGAGGAGGAGGAAAGATGGCGAAAATGAGAAGAACTACCGAAGCAACGATCAGGGAACGAGTGCTAAAATCTCGAGTGTCAGAGGCGATGCGGAGGGCAAGACAGGATCCAGACCAGAAAGCCCGCGCTAGGGCGAGAAATGCCGAGGCGCAGCGGCGGAGACGAATGAACGAGGAGTATCGACTCAAGGAGAGGGCCAGGAACGCAATGGCGATCTCGTTGGCAAGAATGGACGCCAACTATCGCAAGCGGGAGCGTGAGAACAACGCCATGTCTATGGCGATGCTGAGACAAAACGAAGAATACCGTGCCCGGGAGAGGGAGAGAAATGCAAAGGCGATGGCCAGGAGTAGAGCCTGCATGAAATACGAAAAGAACCAACAAAAAATACAAGAGGAACACATCGTTAATTCCATTCTCACCGTTTCCAGAGGTGGTAGTAAGGCAAAAAGATATTCGAGAAAAACGTAAATAGTTAGTACTTCCCTTCTTCATAAAAAAATAAATCATGGTGAGTTTTGTGCGCGTTGAACTATATCATTCATTCAAACTTCATATTTACGACTTCACGAATTCATTTCCATTTTAGTGTGCTTGTATAGATCAACTATCATGGCTGCTCATGTTCAGTAAAATATGGTAACTAGTTACAACAATGTTAAACTCTGTATTCTGAAAAAAATAATAAATAATACGAGATTATATTAAACTTTTCAGCTTTAAGATGGGCTATCATCTTAACCAAAGGGCATTTTTAGCAATATTTAGCGATCGAAAATTAAACAAAATACCGGTAGAACATTTTCAAGTGATTTATGACATTTTTTGCACGTGTTTCTACAAGTATTTCGTTTAAAGGTAAAACTTGCGGAGAATGCTCTGTTTTACGTGTTGTAAAAATGGAACGGAAATTTAAATTTCGTCTTGTTTTAATCTCCTCCACCCCCAAAAAACGAAAGTAATCGAAAGAATAACATTCAACAATCGTACTTTTTATTATTTATATACATATATATATAACGAAAGATTGTTTACTATAAAAATGAAATTTTATGAACAAAAACGAAATAATTGTTGGGTTTGTTTGTGTTACTATGTATGCACATAGATTCGAAAAAGTTGTCAAAACAAATATGTAGCAACTACATGTTATCAAAGCAAGATAACTACCTGATTGGATAATTTTTGTGTTTTTATTTAATGTAACCTGTTTATTCAGCTCGAAAAACTAGTGTTTACCGACGTATTTGAAAATTACAAATGGTGCCCGATTAACACGGTAAGTTTGGGAAAATGAGTTAAAACTAAAAAATATTTTTTAAAAAATACTGTTAAAAGCCAACCGAATATGTCAGCCTATGTCACGGTAACATATATTGAGCGAGTTTTTAACACTATTTTGTATAGTTTTTAGTTTTAACTAATTTTCCCAAACTTAGTGTTCAAAAGAGTCGGGCGCCACATGTAATTTTCCAATACATCGGTAAACACTGTTTTTCGAGCTGAATAAACGTTACATTAAATAAAAACACTAAAAAATTATCCAGTTAGGTAGAAAAGTAACTTATCTTGCCTTTGATAATATTTATTTGCTATATATTTGTTTTTTGACAACTTTTTCGAATCTGTGTGTATTAATATAAACCCTGTGAACGGAACGATGAGTTGGGCGTAATGTAAAAATGTACCGAATTTAAGACTGAACGAAATTTAAATTTCCGTTCCATTTTTACAACAACCGTAAAACATGGCATTTACTTACCGGGTATTTTTTCTTTTTTCTTTAGCTGCAACTCCACATTTACCATTAAATTTAAATTGAGAACTTTTAAAAAGTTTTTCGAGTATGCTGGAAACGAATATCCCGTTTAAATTCGGAATAGACAAGTAGTTTTCTGGATATTAAGACCTTTATTATCCAATGTAATTCTTTGTTTTCACTAGCGGTCATGTTTCCCCCCCCCCCCAACTGAACAACAAGCATGCGTGTTACAAAGCACCCTCCTTCCCATGTTAAGAATGGCAACGGCCACTGAAATTCATTAAGTAATATATTTGAAAAATATTCTAATATTCAGAAAACTACTTGTCTGCCCCAAATTTGAATGCGACATTCGTTTTTAGTGTTGAGTTGCAGTTAAAGTAAAGATCCTCCTGTGGCACGTGACTCCCTGATTCTAGTTTCGGTTTTTCTCGCTCATATACCCCTATTCCGAATTCGTAGCAGCGGGTCGGCATCAGTGATTTTTTTTTTTTTTTTTTTTTTTTTTTTTTTCACTTGTACAGTTTAATTAAGACATTAAAAAAATGAAAATATCGAAAAAAAGGTTATATTGTACGTATCCGCTTTGGACTGAAGATCTCCGAAAATAAAATTCACTTAATTTGATCGCGTATTTTTTTTTTTTTTTTTTTTTTTTTTTTTTTTTTTTTTTTTTTTACAGCGGAAAAACACGTTTTTATGATGGTGCGTTGAAGGTAGACATCTTTGAAACGCGCCACAGGGAGCCCAGTTTTAAGGGCCGACACTCCCTCCCCATCTTTAATACTGACTTTTCTTCCCAAAAATCGAACCTTGGCAATCTCCAAAAATACCGTTAGGGCTTACAACATGGGCGACAGAAGAGTCACGTGATCCGGTCGATCCAAAACATGAATCGCCGTATTACGAAACGCAAATTTAAAGCAAACTTTGACAAACAAGCATAATAATTAAGTACAAAAACAGTTTTTCAATATCATAATAATAAATAATTTATTTAGAACGGTCATTTAATTTTTTGTTGAGAAACAATCACAGTTTGTTTGTTTTTTAAAACAGTGTTTATAAAAAATATTTTATTCAGAGTTTTTCATAAAAATGGTATTTAAAGCAAGGTGTTCATTTTTTTTAAGATGTAATGTTATAAAAATATGATGTAAAAAAAAAAAACAGTTTATATTTTTAATTTTCATTTTATAAATTTAGACAGAATAGATGGAGGCGATGCAACAAATTAGCTCACAAAATTTATTTGGGCCGACTCTTTCACGCCACATAAATTCATTTAAATATGAAGTGAAGAGAGCCCTTGATGTACCGAATTGACGACGAAGTTTTTTCTTCGCTCGCATCCACGTATTTTCAATAAGTTGAGTATTTATAGTCGCGTCGTTAGGCTCCACAAAATTTCTTTCGTGGACAACAACATCGTGGCTGTAAATACTAAAGTCAATGTCTGCTACGGTTGCATAAGCGCTCCACCCATCGCTTATTATACGAGTCCCGGGTAAGATCCATTGACGAATTATAGGGACCAGAGTTTCACGTTTTCTGTCTGGAACCTCGATCAAAAGGCAATTCTTAAAGCCTCGTTCGATGGCGCTGAACACCCAATGGCTACGTCGGACAGTTCCTCTGTGATATTTCAGAGGGTAAAAATGGCTTTCATCAATTTCAACCTCTTTTGGGGTCCAGGTCTCATCTACACCCCCCAATTGAATTGGGTTTTGTTCAATGTACTGAGTGCACACTTCCCTCAAAAAGTTGCACCAGTCGCTCACTGTGTTGGCACTCACCTCACTTTCTGTTGCCATAGTTTTTTGTGGAAAATCCATGCTCCACATATACATAATTATTACAATGGTTCTTAGATTGAGGTTGCTTCTTTGAAAAAAAGAGTTTGTTCTAATTGTATTACGATATCCATCGTTTCGGCAACGCCATCTCCAACCATCCTTGGATTCGGAATATCGAGCCAACACGCATGGTGACCCACAAATTTGACAATTGCATGAATTGGCTATCAGACGTCTCTGTGCAAGCCATGTCAATATGTGCACGTCATCTGGCATTGCTAACATTAGCCGAGACAATGTCATAGTTTCGCCAAGTATAGCGTTATTGTCATGAACACAAGGAACAAGGGTGATACGTTAAGGGCCATTGATATTTTTGTAATTCTCTGAGGTAGGTAGCAGTTCCAATTTCAGGAATCGTCGTGGTTCAATTCCAGGAATTGTCATGGTTCAATTGCGTTCCGTCGACCACTTGTTTGTTCTGAATAAAATACTTTTTATAAACACTGTTTTAACTAAAAACAACCTAAGATTGTTTCTCAAAGTTTGCCTATTTTTATAACAACATTATATCAACAAAAAATTAAATACAAACAAATTGTGATTGTTTGTCAAAGTTTGCCTTCAAGGCTGCGTTTTCCATTTGCACGATTCATGTTTTGGATCAACCGGATCACGTGACTCTTCTGGCGGCCATGTTGTAAGCCCTAACGGTATTTTTGGAGATTACCCGAACCTTTTGCTCGGTATCATAACAAATTGTTTCTTCGTTGTTTTTTGTTTTTTTTTTTGTTTTTGTTTTTTTTTCAAAGAACTTCATTCCATAACAGATACGTACAATTTTTGTTTTAATATTTCCATTTTTTTTTTTTTTTTTCTTAGTGTTTCTGTTTAACATATTCCAAATTTGTAGAAATAATTGCGCAATAAAAAATAATTGAGACAAATCATTTTTTTAATCCAGTCCAAACTCCATTTTTTTTTTTTTTTTTTTTTTTTTTTTCAAAGTTAAAAAAAAAACTTTAAAATAAACTAAAACGCAAAATGCTTATCAAAATATGTAAAAGAGTAGCTTATCTTGCCTTTGGTAACATTTCTTGTATATTTAATTTTTCACTCTTTTTTGCTTTGTTGGCTAGTTGTTAAAAATGCTCTAACCAAATTAAAGTTTTATAACAACTTGCTTCAATTAAACGACCAAATAATGCCCTAATAATTATTACGGTATTGTTATAAACCTAGAACTTTTTTTTTTACTAATGTGTCATTGCTTAGCAGGACCCGCAGGCCATTCGAGGATAAGGGTTAAAAGAGTTCGTTGATTAGATGGTGAGCGCCACCACTGCACAAAAATTGGAAACAATCTTAGAAATGGGCATAAGATTTCTTGAGAGGGGAATCATTTAGCAAAGAGAATTCCTCAACGGGTATTTGTTTACATTAGATTTGAAGGCGGTCATGAGAAGCAGCTTTATGATATTTTATTCCACAGATGGGATGATCTATGAAAAAAACTTTGTTCATGGATGTTTGACTTGGTCTTTGTTATGGAGAGGGAGGATGGAAAGTTTTTTGTTTTTTTTGTTTTTTTTTCCATTTCAAGAAACTGAGTTTAATGTTGTGTAGTCGCCTTTCAGCTGTTTTCCTAAGCCAAGTGGATTTCGCCGAACCAATATCGACAGCCATGGGGACTGATCTATAAAATCGTCATAATTTTCTTTTTTTTTTTTATACATAAACTGTTGAGTTGGAGACTGAAAAGAGACGACGAAGTTTTAAACTGTTATAGATGCTTCCATTTTTTTTATAACCCAAACGAGCATCTTATCGCGTGTCTGTTTACACAGATTATTTGTAAATAAAATTAAACATTGACGAAAAATAAAGTTATGGTTTTGTATTCTTCATATATTCATATTTTTGTCATTCTCCTGAGGAAAACTTTACCCGGAAGTCGATATCCACACACTTGCTAATTAGATAATTTTATAAATAAAAGAATAATTGCTAATTAGATAATTTTATAAATAAAAGAATAATTGCTAATTAGATAATTTTATAAATAAAAATAAACGTTAAAGTCCATGCTGATCGATTTTTAGTAAAAAGTGCCTGCAATAAGTTTTCAGACTTTTTTTGTACAGGCATTTAAGATTGTTGTAGACTCTGCTATACTGAGATGACTGACCAAGTTTTATAATTTCAGGTTCAAATGAACAGCTACAGCAGGAATTAGAATACACGCTACTAAAGCCGGATTGTTACAGCTAGTGAATTTCAAAAATGTAATCTGGACATGAAGACACTTTAGAAGAACGATATACAATAAAATTGTTTTGAACTCTGAAGAAACGTATGGAATGCTTCAGACTGCTTTTGGACCATCTTGCATGAATTGAGCATCAATTTTTGAGTGGCATAACGGATTTAAGGCAGGCAGGGAGTCTGTGAGGGATGATGAGAGGTGTGGAGTGAGTAAGGAAGTCAAAGCACTAGAGTTGATTAGCCAAATAAAGAATTTCATTTATAAGGACCGTCATGTGTTTATAGAAACAATAAGCGCACAGTTTGATGTCAGTGTGGGAACTATACACAATTATTCGTAAGGAACTAAAGATGTGCAAGATTTGCACAGTTTATTCCAAGAGGTGCTCAGAGAAGATCAGAAAGAGAGATGTCATGACAGCAGGGAGACGATTGAGCTGATCCATTCAGATCCCGCAGTTCTTGATGCTCTGGTGACCAATGAAAGCTGGATATACTGCTACCAAGAGACAGTTCCAAGTGGAAGCATGCTGGCTCTCCCAGACAGAGCAAATCCACCCAGAAACTTATGATGACTCTCTCTTTTTTTTTTTTTTGGACAGCACAGGCATGATCTACATGCACTGGATTCCCACTGGACAGACAATCAACAAGGAATATTATGTTGAGGTTTTTAGAGAGTTCAGGAAGAGATTCTGTTGGCAAAGGCCAGCATTTTTTAAATTGTGTCACTGGCATTTCCACCAGTCCACAACTCCATCTTTGTCACAGACTATTTGACCAAGAATGGCATCGATAGTTCCTCACTCTCCCTATAGGCCAGACCTTGCTCCCTGTCATTTTTGGTTATTTCCTAAATTTAAGGAAAACCTGAGAGGCTGTCGTTATAAGACAAGTGAGGAGATGAAAGAGACTATGATGAGGGTCATCGACACATTCGCACAAGAGGACTGCCATGGGGCCTTTCAGAAGTTGTTGGAACTGTAAAACAAGTGTATTGCAACTGGAGGAGATTACTTTGAAGGGCACTAGAGTTTCATGTGTGTACTATCAATAAAAGTGCTCATGCAAAAAAAGTCTGGAAACTTATTAAAGGCACCTCATACTGCTACACAATATGGACTGAACATTTTTTTATCCTAAACTAAGTTGGTAAGTGTTAAAGATGGTGGCCTGAACATAATGTGAGGAAAAATTTTATATATTTAAATTTTTTTATATTGTTTTTCTTAAATATTAATAAATAGGGAATCATTTTGAGATAAAATCCAGTTAGTATTGCACATGTAAAGTTGAAAAAAAGCGTTTGAAATTTATCAACATTATCTGAATAAGCGAAATCAAAAGAAAAATAGCAACCGAATTTGACCTGATGTCATGTGATTTCGCTTATTCACTATAATGTGGACACATTTCAAGTGTGGTCTTTCTCATGGATTTTTAATTCGAAATAATCGCTCATTTCTTAATATGTAACAAAATAAAAGTAAAACAATTTTTAATGTCTACATACAATTTTCTTTTCTAGCCTTCTCTTGCCGCAACTTTTTAACACTTATAACTAGGTCTATGACAAGAGAATATTCTTATCATTGTTTTGACTCTCGAGTATATCCGACACAGTTAGACACAGTTAATCAATCGAGAACCACATCACTGTATCTAAAAACAAAGATATTAACTGATATATACTTGAGAGTCAAAATAATGAAAAGAATATTCTGTTGTCATAGCCGTAATTATCACTAAGTTTTAGGTTCAGCAAAAATCAATTATGGTTGGTTCGTATTGTGTAGAAACACACAAACTTTATTGATTTTTTTTTAATTAAATTTTGAAACTTCGAAATTTGATGAATAACATTCTTATTTACTGCAATATTTGATTATTTTTATTATTAAATATTACACTGGAAAACAATTTTTGTTTTTACTTTTTGAATGTTGTCTATATTTCTACAGTTTATTTAGTGTATTTTTGCACGGTTGAATCAGGAAATGGCATCCGTTCCTCACCATCAGGTCAGGTTTTTGTGTTAAGTTGATTTCTAAAAAAATCAGATCTTGTGACAAAATCGATTACATTTTTGTAGTAGTATCAGCTCATTTTTCTCAACACATGTTTTTAAGGGAAAAAGTATTTCGCTAACAACATATATTGATTACCTGATAGAAACATCGATTACGGTAAACTGAATGGTGGGCATCGATAAAGCTTAACTTCATGTAAATTGTATGTTGCTTTACTATTGCTCAAACTTCAGAGCTTGAACTTCCCTTTCTTCAAATTCCTGGAATGCTCAGCAGTAACAATGACTCTCTTCAGATTCCAGCAGTAGTCAGCCATCATGACTGTCTCAGCGACTCTGATACCTCGTTTCCATCTCTTTCAGATCCTGGTGGAATCTCTTCCTCTACTCGTCACTCATTGAACCCAGATTCTCAGGAAGATAATGTGAAGATAGGTAGTGCATCTTTGACGCTCATGTTGCAGTCCAGGTTTCTGAAAGCAGTGAGCATGTTGACAAGTTCTGCGTAGTTTCTGGTTTTATTGTTGCAAAGGAAGTTCTTCACTAGCAAAACAAATGCCTTCCAGTTGCATTTCATTCATTAAGTTTTCTTTTTTAATTTCTTTTTTTTTTTTTTGAGCTCTGGATCTCTGAGCTGCTAGATTTAAGGACCATCAAAGATGCCAGCTTTCAATTTCTCCATGGTCAATCCTGGAAAAGCCTGGCACAAGTAAGTGAAGCAATCACCATCCTTGTCCAGAGTCTTGGTGAATTGCTTAAGCCGAACTTGATGTGCAACATTGGGAAGAGTATTTTGTCTTTGTCCACCAGAATGTTGTTGATGATTTTCCTTCCTTTGCAAAGCACTAATTCTTCGTGCACAGACCTGTCCTTGTTCGCTGAGCACCAATTTTTGAAAGATTTTGAGGCTTTATGACGTCAAACTGATCCCTTTTTGACATAGTCACCCAGAATTATCGGACCTGAATATTTCTTGTCATTAAAATAATTATTTTCAATCAAAACAATTATTCGACATGCCAATTTCTAAAGTGCTCCACACACGTGTACATGTAGATGAAAAACGTCAAAAACAACATAGGGCCATAACTCAAAAACTTGGCCTGATTGAGCAAAGCCAATATGCGATTTGTCCTAAATCAGCTGAAAAAATGCAAACAAATTTGTTGTTGATCAGTGAAATTACTAAATAATTTCTACATTATATTGGCTCTGGAATTATTTGGGCACTTATGCATCATAGCTACCCAATCCCCTGGCAACACATGTCAAACACTTCAAAATGGCAACATTCGAGGATAAGCACAATATTCTATTTAATAACATTGAAAATAATTGATAATTTTCCATAATTTTTAGTGTCAGTTTCAATTTTTTGGGCAATTTACTTGGTAGCCCAAAAAATTAAAACTGACTAAAAAGTTCGAAAAGTAATGCTTCCTTATTTTCTTTTTTTTTTTAAACGTTTTGCTGCCATTTCATTTTTTTGTTGGGGGGAGGGGCTATCTATAAATATAAAAGCGAAAATGTATGTATGTGTGTTCGCTTTTTCTGTATGTCTACAAAAGGCTTCTTTCGGAGAAGCGGTCGCTCACTTCACAACTTTTTAAAACTTTTTATATCACATATAAATCGTAATATCTCACAGTTAACACCGAAGCTCGCCTGTCTATTTAATTTGCTCGATTTCGGGAAGATAAATATTCAACATTTGTCGCTCGCCGCATGTGGGTTAGTCTTTTTCCTATAACATCTTGGGGGGAAAAAAAAGCGTTCAGCAGTAAATGAAATACTATCCCACAGTCAAACTTGACCTCATTAACTCATTAAAACGGGCACCTGCCAAATCCAAGTAATTAAATAAATTCAAACGTGTTTCTGTTAGCATCTTGCAGTGGGGCAATGGTTAACGTCACACGTTCCTTTTCTTTTTTTTTCCACACTTTAATTTACAACTTTGCCTCAACGGTTCGGGTTCGATCCTCATACTTACTTTTTTTTTTTTTACCCCCCCCCCCCTCCAAACACCCAGGCAACGCCGGGCACCCCTCACTAGTTATACATAGAGGCCATTATTTTAAGCAAATCTATTTTTAGATTATTTAATTTAGATAAGTTTGATTACAAAACATGTTTGTATCTGCTGAAGACATGACGGCATGAAACAGACATTGAACTGATTATGGTGATAACACACATACAATATCTGATCAGATTGTTTTTTTCACTCCCGTTCACCCCTAACAAGGCATATTACCACTTGGACATAAGGGGCTACTATTTGGGACTATGTCTAGGAAAGATAATGAAGATGTTGGTTTACAGTACATTTAAACTTCTACATATCAGTACAGTCAATAATTTTCCCCACTCCCTATCTGTGCCTAAATCAAAACATAGATACCATGAACAAAGCTTCTTTCTTAGAACTGCACGCCTATGGAACTCTGTTCCGCTTGCCTGTTTCCCTCCCGACTTCAACCTGGATGTCTTCAAGTCCAACACAAACAAATTCCTGATGAACCGCCCCCCCCCCAAGTAATGACACCTTACCAATTCTCCAATACTATTGCAACACTATCCCTTTGATTACTGTACACACAATAACCCTTATCCCTGAGTGGCCATTGGGCCTTGATAAGTGGTGAACTCCATGTAAAAAAAAAAAAAAACAGTCAAAGAAGCAAGTAACAGGAAGAGAATTCCAAAGTCTAACTGTTTGATGGGAGAAACTATTAGAGTAGAAATCTTTCTGGCATTTAGAGACCTCAATAGTGAAGGGGTGTGATTTTGTTGTTAAGCGAGTTTGTTGGACATGTACATCGAGGGGGCACAAGGGCAATGATTTCATCAGAGCACATTCCATTAAAATACTTCTAGGTAGTTTAGTTCTGTTCTGATACTACACTTTGCTTTTTCTGTCCTCGGTCAATGGAGGAGAAATCTTTCTGGACTGAGACAATTTTAATTTTTGTTTCTATTCAAAATGCCCCTTTTTGGGAGCTGGATTTTCCCCACATTAAAAACTGACTTTGGGGAGGTAAGTAAATAGGAACATGCGCAAGGATACAACTGGCGATGGGACAGAGGTTGGAGCTTAGTTGACAAAGGAGGACCTATTAGATTGAAGAATCTTTTTGGGGGGCCCTATCCAAATGGGAGAGACTAGTGGTAGATGTATCAGCCCATAATTAATTTTATTATTAAGAATAATTTTATAAAGTCAAACAACAGTTAATTGATTTTTCTCAGATTATAATTTTTTTATTAAATAGAATTCTGAATCTATTACGTTTTTTCTTTTTTAAATAAATTCATTAGTTTTGAAATTTTAGGTACATCGATGCTTTACGAACTGTGCTAAGCTTTTCAATTTTAATTCAATTTATAATCTATCTTTTGTTCATTAAATTGTTACCTGAAGGTACAGAATAGTTAACAAAGATCCCTGTTTTGATATTAAGATGGGTTTCTAAATGTTATTTCAGCATAGTCCGTAAATTGTAAAAGTACCAAATTTTGCAAATCAGATGCATTACACTATTTGATCAGAGAGTTAATATATGAGGGGGCGTTCGAAAAGTAATGCCTCCATTTTTTAATCCGCTTAAATGAATCAGAAGGGATTACAAATGGCATTGCTATAATGACTGAACTTATGCATTTATGAACTGAAAGTTTCATTTCTCTGTTGCAGATGTTGTGAAACTCTAAGAAAGTAACCCCTGTCATGGACGTGCATCAGAAGCAGAGATGTGTCATTGAATTCCTGACAAAAGTGCATTGAGAATGATGGTGACTATGTAGAAAAAAAATTCTGGAGCACAAAAGGTCACTTGTTTTAATGGTATCACAACCATCTTTGTAGTTCTTCAACATTTTTAGTTAAAAAAAATAGGAGGCCTTACTTTTGGAATGACTCATACAATATATGAACTTTGTTTTTTTTATAAAATATCTTTAGTCTTTTTTATGAACTTTATCATAAAGAAAAAAGGCTTAGTGATTGTTAGTTTTTTTAAATTTTCTTTGTTTAAAACAAAAACAAAAAAAATGGAGAGCTATTGTAACCTATCCTCGTCCGAGTCACTATTCTGATCGACAATGATCGGATGTGACACTTTCCAATGCGCAGTAGGACCCATTGGTTGCGCTGGTCAGTTTTTCATTCGTGGCCGGTACTTGTAAAGTTCTTTTGTGTCAGGGTCGATATGCCGTTGTTTCGCTGATCGGTTACCCGCTAAGGAAAAAGAAATAGTAATTTACAATTCACCGTCCGGTAGGAAAACACTCAATGCACAGAAGAAAACAAACTCAGCTCTTCTAGTCTACTGATTAATTTTCAAACAAAAAGATATATATATACATACATATATATATATATATATATATATATATATATATGTGAATTGTACACACACACACACATATATATATATATATATATATGTGTGTGTACAATTCACAATTATAGAGTTCATATAGTCGACAATTGGTCTTTAGGCCTTTCCCTTTCTTTCTTTCTTGGTAGTGCAGCTTAGTAATACAGGGCATCGTGGAGAGAAGGGGTAAGCGATCACTCTCAACTTCTATGGTGAAATCGACTCTCGGATTAACTCTCAGACTCCAAAACTCAACTCAGACCGACTTTTTCCGGCTCTGCACATGATTATGTAGTGTGGGGTGGGGTAACGTGGGGTGTTCCCCCCAACCAATTAACATCAACAGCGTCACTTCCGCCTTATCTAGATTGGATTCCTTTTCAAATTCCCATGTAATCGCACCTAGAAAGGTTGTGAGCTCTTTACCAGGCACTTGGGGGTCACACTCGTGATCCCTAGGTCAGATGACTGTCCCCGAGGTGTAAACATTCATTCTCCAATATACGAATTTGCATTATTTTGCACTGGTTCACCACATATGTTTTCGCTCAACCTTTAAAGTGACATTGCTGTTGACAGATAACCAAAAATGATTAAAACACAATCATTTATTATTTTGCTATTTTCTCTCAGCGGGGATTTTTGCTGTCGCCCAGGCACACTATATTTAATAAAGAGTTACAGATGCCCGTTTTTATAATGAATTTTAAGTTTTTACTTCCTCCATTGGGGAGCTCAACCACCCTTTGGGTCTGTCACGTCACACTATCTAGTGGTTTATGAATTGTAGCATAATAGTCTGCTAGTACAAACGAATTACTATTTTCTCTTTTAACCTGAAAACAATAGAGTAACATGCTGTGAGCGAAAAGTAAAGGTGATGTTGAAGATGTCTACATGTCAATGGTGATCAAATCTGATTTCAGTGCTTTCACACTGGTGGTAAACCAAAAAGAAATATTCTGGACTAGCAGGACGTGTGCAAATTCCACAGGGGACTAATTCATATGTAATATATTGATGTTGGCATTCTGTAGATGTTCAGTGTAAATGGAGACGCTCTGATATTATTGTACCTATTTACAATGCCTCCCCACGGGACAGAGTTAGACACCAGGGTCGTTTTTTAACGTGGAGAAAAGGTACAAAAATAAAAATTGTCTCAGTCGTGAAGGATTTCTCCTCCACTGAAAGAGAACGAGAAATGGAAGTGCCACATCTGAAGAACAGATACTACACTTTGATCTTGATATATAATTTATTTCGTTAAAATGAAAATTACAATCAAAATAATTCAATGTAAAATTAAAATAAATTAAAAGTAAAATTCAAATTTAGAAAACAAATTTAGGCACAAGGCCCTATAAGATTTGGGAGGGAGAGTGTTGCAAGGTCTTTGTTACTAACGTGAAAATGGAGTCTTTGGCGACTTTACTCTTGACTGGCAACATTTACCACTATACTTCATTCACTCTGTGGACTCTAAACTTTTGATCTTGGCCAAAAGGCCAATGTAGCTAAAACTGCAAAAGTATTTATCTAAGCCAGCACGAACACCCGGCAAAGCCCGGTCGTAAAGTAAGCTTAAATATGATATTTTAATTCTTGCAGATTTCATATATATTATTCTAGAGTTAATGTTCAATCGATTTTAATATATTATAAAGTTGCGATTTCAAAAATAAAAAAATATATCCATATGACATTAGCTTGAATCAAAACCGAAATAAAAGCTTACAAAAAAAAATATACATATATATATAACTTGAGTTCCTTCAGCTATAATTGAAACCAAAACTTATGAAGAATTCTTGATAAAATTATTTATAAAAAAAATATATGATTGAAGCGCAATTAGCTATAATCGAAACTGAAACTAAAACTTAGGAAGAATTCTTGGTAAAAT
The DNA here is from genome assembly GCF_053919585.1 of Euprymna scolopes. Classification (NCBI taxonomy): domain Eukaryota; kingdom Metazoa; phylum Mollusca; class Cephalopoda; order Sepiida; family Sepiolidae; genus Euprymna; species Euprymna scolopes. The sequence goes on from NC_136510.1 coordinate 77,895,459, forward strand.
TATTTATGACAAGAAATGGAAGTACATAACAATTAAATAACCAGGATGTAAGCATGGCACATAAAATAACACGCACTATTAATATATAGATTATTTTCACTCATTAACCAAAATTACAGTAAAAAAAACTTTTAAAACAATCTAGGGTATATTAAGCAGTAGTTAACAAAAGAAGAGGTAAAAAAACAAAAACAAAGGTTATCAAAGGTAGGATGATTTACTCTTCTACCTACCTGGAAACGTTTTTTGTGTTTTAACTTATTTTAAAACGTTATTTTTAATTTGATACAGTGTCAACTCATAGAATGAGAAAAATATGTGGTTGACATTAAACGATTATGTGGAGTCTCAAAAAGCTCAAAAATCAAAAGTTACACAAAAATATTCATTATAAAAATATACAGTTCAGTTGAATATTACATTTTCATGTGATTAATGACAGTTATTGGCTGGGATTTTATTTGATTTTTGAGTGATTATCAAGATTCCATGTGATTGTTCAATGTCAACCATGTTTTTTTTTTTTCATTTTAACTTAAAAAAAGTTGCGTATTAAACTAAAAAACACTTTAAAGTAAATTAAACCAAAAAGACGCTCCAAATGAAAAGAAGAGTAAATTATCTTGCCTTTGGTAACATTTATTTCTGTATATTTGTTTTGTTTTGTTGTTATTGTTGTTAACTAAGTTAAACATGCTTAAATTTTAATTAAAGAAAACAAAGCAAGCTTTTAGCTCTTTTTTTTTTTTTTTCTGATTAAATTTATAAATGTATTTGATATTCATTTACATGTCTACTTGCTTGACTTGTGTCCCGGCATTGCCTGGCAAAGCGGATTAATTCAAGAAATTTTATGCTCCAACCATGAACTATTTAATTGTTTGGTGTTGTTTGTTTGTCCAGAGTTTAAATGTCTATGTAAAACAACAATCAACAAATTTAAAAAAAAAAAAAAGGGGGGGGAGGGGCTGTGTGTGTTTTGATTAAGTCTTTGTATTTTAATGTACAATGTAAATGCATTTCCTTAATGGGAACTAATTTAGAATGTCAAGCACTATAAAACGTAATTGTGAGGAAATGATTTTATTACTGTTGGCCATGTCTAGAGAGGGGCAAGTGATATGAGAAAAGTAACAGTACATTCATTCAATTTGTGTGAATTTAAAAATGAAAATTTTATTTCGACCAGGTGTGTAACAGATGGAAGGAAATTGCTTGACTGTGTGATATTTAAAATATTAAGATATTTAAGAACATGCCAAAATGTGATTTAATAACAAGATAAAAATAAAGTCTTCTGATTATTGAAGATGAGAACCTTTCTCCATCTAAAATAGTTACTACTTATTTTCTTAGTTGATTACATGTGAATGCCCTGAAAAGAAATTATTTTAGAAATTACTTCTACTACTACTACTACTACTAGTCATAATAATCATCAGCTTAGAAAAAATATTATTACCACTAATAATAAATAGGTGATATTGAAGTGGCTAGCTGTAAAAATGGCTCCGAGCCACAATCTGCCTTTAACTATCTCAAACTGGAAACTATCCCCAACTGTTGTAAATTTACTGTCTGCAAACTGTCCCTAACTGTTATAAACTGTCACAAAATTGACTGCCATCCTTAAAACTGTCTGTAAACTATCTTTAAATATATTCACCTCTATATACGGTCCTTTGTCCTAGTAACTGCCACACCTTGATTAACAATTCTATTTCAGCTGCTTTTTGCACCTCTTGGTGAACAACTTCCTTTCCATTGTCTTTCTACTATACTTATTTCCTATAAGTTTGTTCTGCTGATAAACTTCTTTTCTTTCTTTTTTTTTAAATCTTTTTCACTTCCTAACACTTTTTTGAGGAATGGGGAGCATCAAAAGTATATCACAATACAACCACAGACTGTGAAATCATATATCCCAAGTTTTAATGCTGTAGACATGGGCAATGTTGCATGTTTATAAATGCATACTACAGGTGACAAGTCAGTGATCAAAAAAAAAAAAAGAACAACTGAGTCGGGATTTGACCACCCAAAATTTGATCTTTCCACTTGGAAAAGTTATTACTTGTTTAAATGGGATTTCATGCTAAGAAATCAAATCACTTGAAAAAATTTAGAAAAATTAATTTCCATTTGAACTGCTTAGGCAGTTTTTATGTCCAGTGATAAAACAACTTATCACTTTCAAGTAGGACGTGTGGTCTACCCCAAATGATACCAAATACTATATAGCAGAGGAGTTAAAGTGGATTCCTGTGGAGACAGATGGGGCTTTGGCTGATGGATTGTTTGTATTTGGTTAGAATATGAGTTTCTTTTGATTTGCAGAACTGTTGTTGTATTTAGGAAACAAGTATCATTCTAATTTCTCAAAAAACACATTGCTACAGCAGTGAAAGAAACCAGGTGATTGACACTGCTACTAGTGTCGACAATTGCGTAATGTAAAATATATGCCGGGATTTAATTTTTTGTTATCAGCTCAGTGGAAAAATTTTTGCCGGTTTATATTAGGTTGGTGCAAAAATAATGTCGTTTTTTTTAAATCATATATATATATATATACATACACACACGTCAAACAACATTATTTTTGTGCAAAAATAATGTCGTTTTTTTAAATCATATATATATATATATATATATATATATATATATATATATATACACACACACACGTCAAACAACATTATTTTTGCACCAACCTAATAGAATGTGCATTGTAAACCATTATAATTTATTTTATGCAAATTGTTATTACTTAAACATACCAACATGATTAATTTATCAATATTTTTTTTATTACAGATTACCCATGTTAATCCAAAAATAATCTTTTGTTTAATCAACAGAAAGAGAGTAGTCTAATTTTATTTTCATATAATTAAAGTCTCATTCATATTTTTCTGCAATATTCTCACCTACGGTTATTCGAAAATAACCTTCTTTAATCAACAAAAACAGAGTCGTTTTCCATCTTGATAATGCTCGCTCCCACACAGCACTATTGACCAAAGATCTCCTTGGAGAATTTGATTGGGAAATCTTGCCTCATCCTGCATATTCTCCTGACCTAGCTCCCTTAGATTATCACTTATCTTGAGAATTACAAAACCAATTATATGGCCTTTGCTTAACATTGCGAGAAGAGATTAACCATGAGTTAAATTCATATTTCGCATCAAAACCTAAACAATTTTACAAGTGAAGAATTTATAAACGTTGACAGATGGAATCAAGTTATAGAGAGCAAAGGTCATTATTGTTAAGAATAGAGATTTTCAAAAACAACTTTTCATTTTCTAGATGAACTTTTAAATCGGAAAAAAATTTGCACCGACCTAACAATTGTTTGGACAAGAAATGCAAAAATCTTTCAAAAAAAAAAAAAAAAAGCAACAAAAAGAGAAATAGAAAAGCAAAATGATTGTTTATTCTACTTCAAAAAAATAAAATAATTTTCGCTTGTGTCATTTTTAATCTCGTGTGAAGTAAAAGAAAAGACCGAATTATCTCCCTTTCAACATGATTGTCTTTTACAAATTAGTTTCATTTCAACTTGGCCTTCAGGTCAAGATCACTGTCTGTTTTGATGCTACACTTCACATTTTCTGTCCTCAGTCAGTGGAGGAGAAATCCTTCATGACTGAGACAATTTTTATTTTTGTTCCCATCCAGAGTGCCCCTTTGTGAAAAAACAGACCTTGTGTCCAACTCTGCCCTCGTGGGGAGACAAGTAAATAGGAACAATTAAAGTTTAAATCATATTTTAGATTTTTATAAAGATTAACACTATTTTTTTAATTTTTAAATATTTTTATTACAGATAATCAAATCAAACATTTTTGTATAATAAACAAAAAAAAAACTACTAATCAAAATGGCCAACACCAATAGCATTTCAAGAATGTAATAACAAACATTAAATTATATTTATAAAAAATGAGGAGGCTAATAATAATTAATAAAATGACTCTTCCAGAAACCAATATGCAACTATCAGAAAATTTTATTGGATCCCCTGATGGCTCGACAGGCCGAGAGAAGGCTCAAGGTATTTCAACAAATAGTGACAATAGAAAGGGGTTTGCAAAGGTAAGTCAATTCACGTTGGTCTCCAGTGTAGTATGTCATTAACTTACCCTAAGCTTATTTATTTTATTTATTTTATTTATTTGTGGACTGTTATCCTCATCTTCATAGTTATTGTTTCACAATGTTTCATCCAACTATTCTTCTGGCCTTAATCAAGTGGTTAACCATGATGGGATAGGAATGCTGAATCTCTTAACTGTATATCCTCAGTAATTACTGCCTTCCATAGTTGTTGTCTCACCATGTTTTGACCAACTAATCCTCTGGCTGGCTTCGGGTAGGATTGAAACTGTTATCTTCTGGAATTGTAGAGATTCAACGCCTCTATCCACTGTGCCATGTAGTGAAACAACAACAACAATTATGAAGACGAGAATAACCGCTTGCAAATAAATAAACAAATTATTCATCTCAAAGTATTCCAATAATAAAAAAAAAATCATACATAATACAATTCGGTATGGAACTGATGATAGAAGACCAGACAAGAATGAACACTTAGATTTATAAAACTAAACAACCAACTTTGATCGCCCTTCGGGGCCTGTGGCGATTGTTTAATAAGGAAATTAAACTTGCTTTCATATTGGGAGCATTGAGATGAGTTGTAAGTAAAACCTATATATTACAGTTTCCAAAGATGAACCATGGTTTCAGTGACATGGGTAGGTCCTTACTGTTTAGAGAAAGCCCTTAGAACTCTTATAATATTATCAGTATCTTTGTTCTATGGAACACTGATGAATTAAAATGGATTCTAAAGGCCTTTTCTAAACAGTTAAGACCTACCTGTGTCATTGCAAGCATAGTCCATCTCTAGAAACTGTACTGCATAGTTTTTAAATAAGTAATTTATATTTTAACTCTCACATTCTTACAATCAAGCACTTTACAGATTTCTTTTCAGCATACCCTGACACAGTATATATATGTGTGTTTGTGTGTGTGCATGCGGATAAATAACATTTGTTTCCTTTAACAGTAAAGCACTCTGTATGGAAATATGAAAAGCAAATATTATGCAATTAACTCCCCTTACTGGAAGTGTGATGCTGTATAGAATCTTAAATAGGTATATTCCCTTCCATTTAGTAAAGTAATTTCAAGGCCTGAGGATGTAAAGTGTTGGATAAAAATCCAAAGTTACTTTGGTCTGACATTCAAATACAGTGATCAGTAGTATAACTTTATTAAGATAGAAAAATTGCTATTTTATCCATTATGTTTAATGGCATATAAATCCTTTGTTTTCCTGGTATTTAATGCTGGAAAAACATGTTTGTCTATTTTATGGTATATCAACAATTCTTCTTCTTCTTCTTCTAAATTATTTAATACCTAAACGCAATAAGTCTGATCTTGTCTGTTTTTACAACATATCAACATTTATTTTAATTTTATTATATGCCCAAATCGTTACCTAATGTAAATTACTGATTTTGAATAATTCATTGAAAACAAAATTCTTGCTACATATCACTGTGCCTGTAGTTATTTAATATCAAGATACAAATTGAAAATGATTGTAAATAAAAAAATAGTCAATAAATAACAGTGAAACAAAATAAATATCTACAATCACTCGAGAATAGGAGTTATTCCTAGAAAAAAATGTCTACAATCAACACAAATAAAACAGGTAATTTCCTATAAAAAATTGCAGTCAACACAGAAAAAAAAAAGAAAGATAACTCTTAGAAAAAAAAACATACAAGCAACATGGAAAAGGGAGATAACCCGTATAAGTCGTCTTTTATTTAATCTAATTCTCTATTCAATAATAGCTGGACTGATTATCAAGAAGTTTCTTTGGTAACAAGGTTCAACATCTCTGAAATATCAACCATTTTTTCTCGCGGCTTTCCTGCTGATTCTCCTTTCAGAATTTCGGCAGAGTCTATTTTCTTCCAATCGTCAAACGACACAGTCTGAACACCTAACAAAAAAAAAAAGAAAAAAAAAAATCTAAATCAAATATAAACAATAGATGCTATATAAGCATTAAATTTAGTGTGAATACAGCAACAGAGCTATTAACTTCTTCATCCCTCCACCCCCCAAAAAAATTAGACTGAAAGTGTTGGTTAGAAACAGTAATATTTCATATCCAATTTATAAATAGTAGCACATGTGATGGGAATATTTAGTGCTAGTGCATAAGTTCCTCCAACACAATAAAATCATAAAATAAAAAACATACTAATGATGTAGATATCCATGATAGAAAGAAAATTATCATACACTAAAAATCACGTAAATTAATGAAGTAATTCTATTTTATAAAGAAAATTATTTTTAAGTGATTAATGAGAATTCCTATACATTAAACTCTATTTCTGAAGAGCTAAGGGGAAATTAACCAATGACAGAAGTTAAGTTTTTCAATGCTTCCCATCTCCCAAAGCTTTCTAAAATCTCTCAAATTTTAATTTTTTGGAATTATCTCCCTTGTTGTCCAAACTATTTGCCAGATAACACTAAAAGATCATCGATTGTCGTTTAGCTATGAAATTTTATTTTCAAAAAATAAAACTCCTAGATCAATTAATGTGATTTTTGGTGTATGATTTCTTTTTTCTCGTGAATACATACACCATAAAGATTTTTTCTATTTTTTTTTTTTTTTTTAAGGAGAGGCACGTTATAGACTTACACCAAATATTTTTAGTTTTCTCACTCATGGCAAAAATGTCTTTACGGTTTATTGTATCAAAGGTACAACACGTGGTGAAAAAAATAAAGACAGTTGGAACAAGTTGTAAAACATATATCAGTGCTTATATAGTACTAGCAAAGGGCGCCCTGCATTGCCCGATCATAAAATACTCTTAAATATGATATTTTAATTTATGCAGATTTTGTATTTATTATTATAGAATCAATTCTATATTGATTATTCCATATTGTACCCATGTACCCAATATATAGTCGTGATTTAAAAAATAAAAAAGTATGACTTGGGTGTTACCAGCTAGAATCGAAACCGAAACTAAAATTTATAGCACTCCAGCCTAAGACGTTACTGAATCAGCCATTGTCAGTTGTCAAAAGAAGAAGATCAGTTTACATCGACTTATGCTTGCCAAGTTTTCATTTCTTTCAATCTTGATCCCTTAACAACTATTTGAACTGGGTAAAAACCCATAAACAACAGTTCAAAGAAATGCAATCATTTCAGCCACCTTGTTCTGCTCTGCGAGTTTCTGTCTCGGAGGAGATACAGTTTGAAAAAATGTAGACAGACATGGTGCCTTTTATAAATGAGATTAGTCAAAAGTGGAAATCACATTCCAAATAAAAATTCTTCCACATATGTATCACATACAGAAATAATTATCCTCACTAAAAATCAGAAAAAAATGTAGAAGTTTAATTACAAATAAAAATCTTTCAAACTCCTTGATCTAACATTCACAGGCAATATAAATTGAAACAAATATATTGAGGGCATTACCAAGGCTGCTGCAAAGAAGGTAGGCTCCCTCTATCATGCTAGAAAATTACTGACACCAAAGAGCATCCTATATCTTTACGATGCCACTATTCGCCCATGCTGGACATGGAGTATTGTTGCCACATCTGGGCTGGTGCATCTGACACTAGTTTCTAACTCTTAGACAGGGTCTAAAAAAGAGTTTCGAATCTAATAGGTCCCACACTGTCGCTCAAGCTCCAACCTCTGTCCCATCGCCGCAATCTTGCATCTCTGTGCCTGTTTTGCATGTACTTTAATGGAACGTGTTCTGATGAACTCGTAGCACTTGTGCCTTCTCAATATACATACTACCGACTAACCCAACAAGCAACAAAACCGCATAATTTACTGTTGAGATCTCCAGATGATGGAAAGCCGACTACTTTAATAGTTTCTTTCTTCGGACTGATAGGCTTTGGAATTCTGTCCCGTTTTACTGTTTCTCTGGCTGTAATATGGACAGACACCTTGCTACTCAACTCCCCACAATCTTCTGTTAGAAATGATCCCATAGCCACTTTACATCCAAGTGGCAATATGTCTTATTTGGGATGAAAAATAGTAAAAAAAAAAAAAGATGAAGATGTAAACTCACCAGCTTCTTTAAGTTTTTTGATTATGACGTCCTTGCCAGGTTTATTCACTTCCAGGCGATTATCCTTCAAGTCTTTCAGAATTAGCTTTCCTGTATCGATGCCGTCTGTCATCGTGTTCAGGATGACACCCAATGGTCCACGGCTCACCCAACCAGTGCAATACAAACCTTTAACAAAACAATAAACTATCATTAAAAACAAAATCATCCAAACTAAATAAACATACATTTAATTGATGAATTACTGCTGTTACATCTGGAGAGGTGCTACTCAGAGCATTCTTTCTTACCTTGAAAGAATACAAAATTAACTTCACAATCTAGTGGGGAATGATCTCTTCTATATCCGGCATAATCACATTGACACACCTGACACAGCATTAGATCACCAAAGTTTTAATTTCATCACTGAAGTTTGCCCGCTTTCCAGCTGACTACAATATGGCCATCCTCAAGTCCAATGTAAACAAGTTCTTGATGAATCGTTCCCCTTAAGTAATCCAATTTAACAAATTTACACTTCTAACGATCACTATATTTTCCCATAGACTACTGTACACTCGTTGACCCCTAATCCTCGAGTGGCCTCTGGGCCTTGATAAGTGGTGATTCCTATGTAAAAAAAAAAAAAAAATAAATAAAAAAAAAATAAGCAACGCTGAGCCTGATCAGTACAAGATGGGTGACCAATTTGGGAATATGAACCACTGTATGTGGCAGGATGTCGCCACCTCCTCGCAAGAGTTGCAAAAACTTAACATTGCCATCTCTCCTAATGGGGATATACATGCGACTGGGGACTGTTTGTGAATTTCATACTTTCATGAATTTCCTACTTTGGAGGAAGATGGTTAAACCCACTTATGTTTAGTGCCACAGTTTCATTTAAAAATGTTTTTTTCATTTCTTGTTTTCTATAGGCAATGCAGAGGAATTGTTATTTTTCAATGACTGTTTTTATTAATATATGGCATAATCATGTTAACATACTAGTTTCTGTTAGATCATTGAAGTTAAGCAACATTGAGCCTGGTCAGTAATAAAATGGGTGACCATTTGGGAATTCCAGGTTATGTGTGTATGTGCGCTCCGCTTATCCCGGCATTGTTTTCAATCGTCCTAGTTTTCTCCTTGCCACTGGACACAAACAGTGCCGATTCAGGAGAGGTGTGGTTGGAGATTGTGCAATCCTGGCCTCACAATTACATGTGCAGCTACCTTTACAGGGGGTATCCTTTGTCTCTTGAGACTGAACGGAGGCATCAATTGATCCTCATTTTTCATAAGAAAATGCAACTTTGAGGAATTGTAAAAAAAAAAAAGAGGATGTGACTATTTGAAAATGCAACGATATTTGCAGAGGAACTGTAATATTTATTAAACAAGTGCGATGATTTGTTTTTTTTAAATGTAACAAAGCTTATAATATTAATTAAAAAAAAATTAATTGAAGTGAAGGCAAAAAGGAACATTCAATACATTAAATAAATCAGCTGAATGTTTTGTTTAATAAAAATTACAATATCTTTTGTAAGGTTAAATATTTTGTGTCCCAAATTCTCGTATGAAAAACTGAATAAATCTTTTTGCAAAATATAATTATCTCCCTCTAACCAATGATGACAATTGCAAAAACGCCGATTTTCTTTCATTAGTTTTTTCTGTTTTTTATTTTGATGCCGGTTTGATTCGGCTTTTGATGCCAGTTTGATTCGGCTTTTTCCAATTGTTTATGCTTTACTCCATCAAAAACTGTACCAGTACCTTCTCCATAAAGCCCCGCATTTCATAACACCAACTCTTGTTATATGAGCAGAGGAATCTAAATAAACACGTATATTCATAAAACAAAAAGAAAAACAAAAGAAAAGAAAGAAAAACTCAATTATTACCAGGAACTCCTATTACTCGGCCATTTTCATTTGCTACAACTCCTTTATTGTGGTCAAACGGCAAGTCTGGATCAATTTTAACACCTTTATATCCAATGCTGGTTAGAATCTGTTTTGCAAGAAAGAAAAAAAAAATGAAAAGAAATTATCAGTCAAATCCTTTAACAACTAGAAAGAACCTCCTCAACTATCGATTACCATAACAAATGACACTACCTGAGAACCCAGCTTTCAAATTCCTCGGTCTAACATTTACAGGCAACATGAATCAGAACAAATACATTAAGGATATTGTTAAGGCTACTGCAAATAAGGTGGGCTCCCTCTATTGTGCTAGAAAATTACTCACACAAGAGAGCATCCTATATCTTTACAAGGCCACCATTCACCGATGCATGGAGTATTGTTGCAAAAACTGGGTTGGTGCATCTGCCACTAGTCTCTCACTCTTAGACAAGGTACAAAAAAGAGTCTCAAATCTAATAGGTCCCACACTATCGGCCAAGATCCAACCTCTGTCCCATCATTGCAATGTTACATCTCTGTGCTTGTTTTACAAGTATTTTAATGGAATGTACTTGGATAAGCTCATAATACTTAAGCCGTCTCAAGGTATACACTCCTGACGAATCCAAAAAGTAGCAAAATCTCACCCTTTCACCATTGACGTCTGCAGATGCTATAAAATCTTCTCCTTTTATAGTTTCTTCCCTCAGATTTTGGTATTCCCTCCCTGTTCCTTGCTTCCCTGACTGTGCAGAACTACAGAAGTTTAAATGTAATATGAACAAACATCTCACAGCTCAACTTCCCACAGTCCCCTGTTAGACATGATTCCAAATAGTCTCCCCCCTCAAGTTCAAGTGGGAATATGCCTTGTTTGGGTTTTTTCTTTTTTTATAGTTAAATCATCCTTTTATATTCCACCTGAGCAACGGCAGGACATAGGTTCTGCTAGTATTAAAATAAATTGATGTAGCATAAGTCATGGCCGTTAATCACAGATACAAATCAAAATTTATATTTCCCCGTAGGTTCAGATTGACGCACAACATCAATGTGAATTACAAATGAGAGAAATGAGACGAGAAAATTCTCGAAAATTGAGTTTTGCTAAAAAAAAAATAAATAAACAGGAGTGTTTGAATCGTAATAAAGGAGGTAATTATTTTCTGAAAACTTTCAAAATCTTAGGTCGATTTAGTAAAACTCAGTTTTTCCTAATTATCTTTGAAAACAGTTTTAGTTAATAATTAATTTTCTACTTCATGTTTTTTTGTAATTTTTGGATATGTTCATTACTGTGACATGACAATTAAGTAGATACTATTGGTTTTAGTTGAAATTCAATATTTCGATTTTTTGCATTTTGCTCTAATAACGAAGAAGCACAAATAAATCTGTTAAAGGTATGAGGTAACAGAGTTATTGCCCTTGAGAAAAAGCAGCTCATTATGACAGTTTGATATGTTCTGCATCACATACAGGGTGGAATGATAAAATTGTCGCCCTAGAAAAGACTACTTGATTCCATCTCCGTCTGATAAAAACCGTTTTTCTTTTTTTGTTGCAGACCATCTACTAGTTGACCAGTTGTGTATAAATCCCAAGAGCGATAGGAGCCTTCTATCATGTCTAAAAGTGATACAATGTTTAACGAGCGAGATCAGAGATGCACCGCTGTACAACTCATGCTCTCTACTGATCCAAGTTATGACAACAGGACCATTGCCAGCACCCTCAAAATGCATTGCTGGATTGCCACGAATAGGGTGATAATAACAAAGTTTCCGGTCACGGTTATGGTGTGTGGTTTCAAGTGACGGCCACCTCACATCTTTGAAGTTGGCTTGAAAGTCAACACCAAAGTGTACCTGGATGTGCTGAAGAGTGTGGTGATCCTCTGATGCAATCAGGTGGCCGCTGGCAGACTCTGGGTTTGGCAGCAGGACTTCGTGTTGGCTCACAAGTCCAAAGAAATCCAGGCTTGGCTTCAGAAGGAGTCCTACAACTTTGTATCCTTCTCTCACTGGCTTTCTCTCCTCTACTGACCTGAACCTGCTGCTGGACTACTTCATTTGATCATATGTTGAGAACATCACCAACATGACCTCCCACAACACAAAAGCCAGTCTGATTGCTGCCATCCGCTGGGTATTCACCAAGCTCCTGTCAGCGCTTGAGGAAAAGGCATACTCCAAGTTCTGACCCCATATTAAGGCAGTGATTGAGGTTGAAAGCAATTACATGTCAGCTCTACCACATAATCAATTTACTTGAATTGATTTTTCAGTAAAAGTTTTAAAATAAAGCTGTAGTGTTGTTTTCGTTCGTGCGACATTTTATTGTTCCACCCTGTATTTTGATCATTATGCATCCAGTGGCTTCTACATTACCATTTTGCTCTGTAAGTTGTTGAATAAATTTGTTGATGAATAATAAAGCTAATATTTCATCAACTGAAAAACAAAATACTTACCATTCCACATGATAAGTCGATTGTTTCATGAGTGGAAACAGCTTTTGGGTTATTTTTTATTGGTCCCTAAAAAAAAAGAACAATAAATACAGAAATTAAGACATTTATACGTACTAGCCATACTGACTTGGCTTTGTCCCGGATCCATTACATTTATTTTTTTTTTTTTTTGTAAATATTTCTATGTTTGATTACCATGCATTTTTTTTTTTTTTTGCTCAGTATTTCAGTGAAAAGTGAATTTGGTTTTCATTTCATAAGAACGAAGCAAGACGTATGCAAAACAAAAGAATATTTATTCCCCTTAGCCGATTTTTAAGGTGACTATTTAATAATTTCTAGATACTATAAACTGGTAGATCAGATTAAGTATTTTTAAAAATAAACTAGCAGGGACACCTGACGTGGCCTGGAATTAAATGAGAATCAATAATTAATCTACACTACCAATACTTTCATTGTGATTGAAATCAGTGAAATTGTTTAATGTTTAGTTTTAATCAAATCGATTGATTGCCTTTTCTAGTTGGGAACCTACAATAGTGCACTGAGAGGAAGCTTCACATGCCTCCCTGCAGTGACTTGGTCCATAATACATTGTAGTCTATCTTGCACTGTAGAGAACCTACTGTTGATTTTATAAAATTATATTTTCCATGTAATGGCTGAAACTAAAGTTTAAAATGCAAAAGTCAAGTATCATGGTTCAATTGTGTTCCATACAGAAACATTCAGTTCAAACGTGGTCCTGTCTTATCAAAGAACATACTGTTAATTTTATATGCTGGGCCTTTTTGCTTGTGTGGTGATAAAACATCTCAAATGTACTTGTGATGTTTTGGTTAAAATCAGAGGGTTTCTTCGTTGATCAGTTCATTTCGATTATCGATTTTTTATACTTATTGGAGGCATTCCAATACAAAACCATATCTAAGAACACTCCCAGGCGTATAAAGTATATTTGTGTGAAATTTTTAAAAATCGACCCAACCGTTTCAAAGTCTATAGCGAACGAACAGTCTCTCACACACATACACTTATACACACACACACACACGTGCTGATACACGCGCGCACACACACACACAACATATTTATATTTAAGTAAAGGTAATATTCAAAAAAAAGTATTGTATTTTTCTTCTTCGATAAAAATGATTTTTATTGTCAGCTAAAATTAAAATAAATCATTCTGATAATGGCTTGTTGCAGTCTGGTGGCGATATGGTTTTATTCAGTCCTGGATTGCCTCCCTTGCCAGGCTTTACTTTCTCTCTATCCCAGGACAGCGACACATAATATATTCAGGGTCATTTGCACTTCTATGTTGACTTTTTACATCTCTAGTTCTTACCTCCAATTTATTCTTGACTAATCGAAGACCTTTTATAGACAATCCCTCGCTGAGTATCTCGACAGGACTCCTCAAAAAATGAAGATGCCACGTCCTCGTTGCATCTGCCCACATTTTCTGATCTTTTTCTAACGGTTTCACTGCTGTGTTATAGAGCAATTCTGTCAGTCGACGTCGCGGACGTGGCAAATCTAAAAGAAATAAATATAAGATTATTATTTAATTCTGTGATTGTATTGAAGCAAAAGTTTTACTTGCTTACGAGAAAGATTACCTGGCATCGCTTGGGAATGAAAATTACACTGTTACTTATGAACCGAATCCCATTTTTTTTTTTTTACTCTTACTTTTTTTTTTTCTAATTTTAATTTATTTTATCTATAACTTGAAAATTTTAGGTTTGTAGAAGGGAAGGTGGCAAAAAATACATTCTAAATATTAAACATGGTTTGCACACTTTTTTTACTGTAGGTGAAAAGAAAAAATATTGTTACATAACAAGAAATGATATATGGAAGAAGAATTATGCTTCATACTTTTTTGTTTGGAGGTTCTTTGTCCTCCTGCTGCTGGGCGCTGTGATGAATATCCACCATACTGGCACAATAAGACGATTGAAACATACCTGACTTTTCTTCTTGTGAACCACAGGACAATGATTCTCAGATTGTATTAACAATTCTTCCAAAAAGTTATACTCTCAAATTTTAATTAACAATTATTGAAGTCAAATTTTAATTAACAATTATTGAAGTCAAATTTTAATTAACAATTATTTAAGTAAGAAAAAAGAGGGGTGGGGGGGTCCCTAACGGGAAAAACATGCGAGAAACATTTACGGAAAAGCCTATTTGATTTTTAAATGGGCTTTTCCGTAACCACAACCAAGGTAAATGTTTCTCGCATGTTTTTCCTGTTAGGGATATCCTCCTCCCTCTTTTTTCTTTCTATTCAAAAAATGTTACATTGCCAAAAGTGTGTTTATTTATAAAGTCTGAAGAAATGCTGGTTTTTGAAAATTTTCAAACGATATAATGCTTGAAATTGTCGAACTGGACATTGAAACAATTGTAACATAAAATGAAATACACTTTTCGTTGCCATCAACACCTTGTCTTGAAGTCTTGATTTTGCACACACAGTCTATATATATATATATATATATATAGAGAGAGAGAGAGAGAGAGACAGACAGACAGACGGAGAGAGAGAAAGAGATTACCTTCTAAATAATCAGCCAAATGTTTGAAATCATCTGGATCCAGAACTGGACGTGACTTCGGTAGACGGGTCATTTCCCGGAATTCTTTGATAGTGAATGCCACCTGGAGTGGGCCCCTTCGACCAATCAGATGAACTCTTTGCACCTTACTGGAGCTAAGTGCTTTTATAGCCTTTTCGGTGATGTCTGTTTTCTGGAGAGAGAGAGAGAGAGAGAGAGAGAAACAAAAGGGGGAAAAAAAAAAAACATTTTTAAGTAGACGTTTGTAAATCCGGAACTCTAAAATAAAAGTAAAGAATTTAAACGAGTGGTGCAGCTAAAATTTATGTATCTATGAAATGTTTGAACTCGGTGATGCTGGTAATAGTAAGAGGACTTGGGACTGAGAGTGGCTAAATAGTATTACTGCTCATGGTGATATCCCCTCCATAACTCTTTCAATTTTTATATTCTTTCCTTTGTTCATTACCTCTGATTATATATATATATATATATATATAGAGAGAGAGAGAGAGAGAGATGGAAGCAAAAAGTGATAGATAAAATAAGAGCAGAGGATTAACCAACATATGGTGAGAAATAGGAATGAAATGGAAACAGCACTAATCCTGTGTGGGTTTAACCGGCTTTCTCCAAAGGAGGAAGTTCCATGGGAGTATTAAATTCACAAGCGAACCCCAGTATATCCCCATTAAGGAAGATGATAACATTAGGTTTTTGCAACTCTTGCAGGGAGGTGTCAACGTTCTTCTACATACAGCACCTGGAATTCCCAAATTGGTCACCCATCTGGTACTTACCAGGCTAAATGTTGCTTAACTTTGATGATCTAATTAGAACCGGTGTGCCAATGTGATTATGTCGTGCGTGAGAAATGGGGAAAGTGATTGATGGAGATTGCAGCTAATTACAATCAAAATCGAAAGTCACAAATGACGTCATCACTATGGACAATTGCTGCACAGGAAGACACACTTTATACAAATATCAGCTGTCCCTACTTGGCATCGGTCAGGATTCATTCGTTTCACATTTTTAATGTCATAAAGGAAATAAAAACGATTAGTTTTTATTGATTTACTAACAGGCCACCTGGCGTTGCCCGGTCATAAAATACACTTAAATATTATATTTTAATTCATACAGATTTCATATTTATTATTATAGAGCAAATTCTCTATTGATTATTATATTGCACCCAATATAATAATCAATATAGTAATGATTTCAAAAGTTGCCATCATCTGGAATCAAACCAGTCAATGCACCTGTCTTAGTTGTTATTTAACGTCACTGTTGTTACCGTCTGAGCTATCACTGGATGGATTGAAATAAAAAACAGCTAAAAATTAAGCAACTTCAAGCTAAAAATGTGTACGTATGTATACTCTGAATTTAGTTGATTTACTTCTGCCAAAGTTAGATGGGTTTTTTTTTTTCCACTGTGACCCCTTACAGGCTTAAAAAGAAATCGAAAGTGAGCTACATGTCCGAATACTCTACATATCAAATTTCAAGTTTGTAGACCAAATATTCTGAGAGGAGTTTGGTAGAGACACACACATCGACAAGGTCATTTATATATATATATATATATATATATATATATATATATATATATATATATATATATATATATATATATTTAAATTCAATTCACAATTTTTGAAAAAACATGTTCTTTTATTTATTCCTAAGAATATATGTTACTGATCTATTTCATTGGCAATTTTCAACAAACAGTAAAAATATGTTATTACTGTATTTTTTTAATGTAGCAAACTCTTTGCACAATTCTATGTCGAAGAAAATATATTCAAACACAATCTTTACGTGTCACAAATAGTCAAAATCATACCTCTCTCTCTCTCTCTCTCTCCATATATATATATATAAGAGCAAATAGTTAATAAAACATGTTAAAAACACTTTGAAAAAGAGTTAAAAACATATTTAATCTGAAAAGGAAAAACTTAATAAGTGGATAGTCCTTAATCCACAGAGTTTCGAAGAAATACTTTCCTTCTCATCAGAGGGTAGGAATTAGCAAAATGCAGGATCGGATTTTGCATACGTATTTGACGAAACTGCAAGTAAGTCAAAGATCTTACTTGATAACAAAAAGTGAAGCAGAGGGAATATGGTGAAGAAAAGGGCGATTTCACGTGAATGGATAGTCAGGTGAAAGGTAAGGTATCGAATGACGGTAAAATCCAAAAATGTAAGTCCAAGAAAGTTAATTTAATTTTCCATTCGCACAAGTAAAATCCAAGGAAATCGCGTAATTGGAAGATGGTCCAAAATAATCCAAAAGGCCGAAAATATGTACAAGGAAAAGGGGAAAAAATTCCAATAATAATAAAATTTTATATATATATATATATATATATATATATATATATAGAGAGAGAGAG
Source organism: Euprymna scolopes (assembly GCF_053919585.1). Classification (NCBI taxonomy): domain Eukaryota; kingdom Metazoa; phylum Mollusca; class Cephalopoda; order Sepiida; family Sepiolidae; genus Euprymna; species Euprymna scolopes. The sequence continues at coordinate 77,912,994 of NC_136510.1, forward strand.
AGAGAGAGAGAGAGAGAGAGAGAGAGAGAGATTTTTTTTTTTTTTTTATTTATTACATTTTCACCCCAAACAAGGCACATTGCCACTTTGGTGTAGGGGGCTACTATCAGGGGAAACATCTACTGGGGTACTATGTAGGGATTAGGGCAGCAAGATGTTGGTTCACGTTGCACTTGAACTTATGCATGTCAGTACAGTTGGGGAAGCAGTGACCTGGAATGGAATTCCAAAGTCTAGCAGTTCTGGGGAAGAAACTACTGGAGTAGAAAGATGTTTTACATCTAGGGATCTCTACAGTGTGAGGGTGGGATTTTGCAGCTTGTCGGGTCTGTCGAGGGTGTTCATGTCGTGGGGGCACAAGTGCTTGCAGTTCATCAGAGCATTCACCATTATAATACTTGTAAAACAGGCAGAGGGATGCAACGTTTCGACGATGGGACAGAGGCTGAAGCTTAGATGCCAGTTTAGGGCCTATCAGATTTGCGACTCTCTTTTGAACCCTGTCAAGGAGCGAGAGACTAGCAGCCGATGCACCAGCCCAAATATGACAGCAATACTCCATACATGGGCGAATAGTAGCCTTATAGAGGTACAGGATACTTTCGGGTGTTAGAAGTTTTCTAGCACGGTAGAGAGAGCCCACCTTCCTCGCAGCGGCCCTGGCAATGCTCTCGATGTAATTGTTCCAACTCATGTTTCCTGTGAACGTTAGGCCAAGGAGCTTGAGAGACGTACTCTCAGATAAAGAGTCGTTGGCCATTGCTATAGGTGGTAGGGAAGGTTTCTTGTAATTATTGAATGAAACCAGTTTTGTCTTGGCGGCATTGAACGTGACCATCCATTTTTGTCCCCATTCCACTACTGATTGGAGGTCATCCTCTAGTGCTTCTGCCATTACTTTAGATATATGTTCATTTGTTTTCCTGTCGTGCCTGCTATAGAGTGTGGTGTCATCAGCATATATACCCATCTCAGAGGCAATTTTGTCGGGGAGGTCATTTATGAATATCAGGAACAGCAGAGGTCCAAGGATAGATCCCTGGGGCACCCCCGCATTTATATCATATTGTTTAGATGTACGACCGTCGAGGACAACCTGGATTTTTCTCTTATCTAAGAAGGATTTAATTATGTTAAGTATTCTACCAGTGATACCGTATGATCTAATCTTCCTGAGGGAACCCTCATGCCATACCCTGTCAAAAGCCTTAGATATATCTAGAGCTACCGCTCTGCCCTCTCCCGCTTTGTCCAGTGAATGGTATATGCGTTCAGAGATTACAGTGAGGATGTCTGCCGTGGAACGGGCTTGTCTAAATCCATATTGTTGGTCGGTCAGAAGTTTAGCATCTGTAAGGTGCTGGACTAGAGCATGGTTAATTAAGGTCTCAAATATTTTGGCAAAAAGTGGGAGGAGGCTAATAGGGCGATAATTTAATGGGTCAGTTCTTTCGCCAGAATTCTTGAATACTGGTACCACAGAAGCAGTTTTCCAATATCATTGAGCATCAGACAAATGCAGTATATTTAGTATATTGTACTATTTATATTATATTATTTGTCAATCCTGCTATTAATGAAAAAATGTCACTTTTGTAATATTTACAAGAAAACCATATATATATATAAACATTTTCATGTGCTAGAACGTTTTCCTCTTAAATTCTACACAACTATGCAGAATGTAAAAACTATGAATAAATAGAATTTAGTGTAATAGTGAAATCAAACCAATCATCTAATAAGAAACCATAAAAAATGAATGAGTAATTAATGACGTTCGTTTTTCTAAGGATTATGAAAATTAGTTACTCTTCATATAGTCAGTCGCATACCTATGACTAAAAATATTAAGAAGTTCGTTTTAATAATTTTTAAATAAAAAAGTAGTTTTTTAATATCAATGTCAGAGCGAGAAAAAAACTCGACTTTATAGGTGCATAGACTGTTTCATTACTACTGTTGCCATTGTAACAATTTTCCTAACCAAAATATTTTATTTTCAAACAATCTGAAACCAAATAAATTTTGGTATTGACAAAATGGTGAGTCGGAATCTGTGATCTAAACAAAAATTGACAGCACTCCTTCTCACTGACGCTACAATTTACCCCCCCTCCTCTTAGCTTCGATAAGTTCTCTCAGCTGCCAAACACTCGACTCTCAGTCCACTCAAATTCGTCCTTTTTAATGCAGCTATTCCTCTCATATGCAAATTAATGCCTTTAAAGCACATTATTACAGTGAAAGAAAAGGTGAGCCATGGATTTGAAACCATTAAATTAATTTAAATGATATTTAAATTCGATTAGAGTAATCAAATTTTTTTTTAATTTTCTATTTCTTTGTTAAAGGTCTGTGCATTGTAGTAATTAATATCATTTCATTGTAATAACAGAATCACTTTTACGTCTTTTAATGTTAACGAGTTAAAAAATAACTTTGTGTTTCTCAACTTTCTAATAATACAACACACCTCAACATAGCATGTGTGCACAGCTCGCCTTCCTCAAAATGAACTTCCTGTTCTTCAAACAGCTTTTATGTAGCCAAAGATTGTCTAATTTGAATATAAGCGGCAAGAATTTACATTAGTTGGCACGACTGTGGAGGATAAAAATTAACTGTGTATCGCCATTTTTTTTTCTATTATTCAGCAGCTAAAACATGCAAACGTATGCGTGTTTTCGAGGCAAGTAATTCTCGCACTCACTCCTCTACAGAATCAAATATCAATATATCAGATGCCATGCTATTTAAGTCTAAATTCCAAAATAACCATATTAGATAAGAACTGTTTATTGTTTCTTTACACAACTCTTCTTATTGTTTCTTACTTTTTGAGATAAGGATTGATAATTTGTATTATTTGGGCTACTGTTCTTATCTTGAGTGTCATTTTTCATAACGTTTCGGCTGATGTAACTTCCGACTTTCTTGAGGTGTACCTTGTCAAACTCAGGAATCCTTCTGTTGAACTTGGGAATCTACACAGAATTTTCAATGGTACTTTTTATTTAATTCGCAGAGTTAGCATGCCCTTGTTCCTTCAGCCATTACTGGGTAGAATTGGTAATGACTTCTAACCAGGATTACATAGTCAAAAGGTATAATGTCCAACTCACACTCAGATACCAAGGATTCCAAAAATTCTGAATCCGACTCATGGAATTCCAGAATATCTAGCTCTAACTTCTTACTTTAACCAGGTCTTCCAATATTCAAACTGGTAATATGAAGAGAATAGAAAGTGGGCCTTGGATTTACTTTGGCTTTGCAATTCTTGCTTCCTTTATTTTGCCATTTAGTCTTCAGATTCCATGAACGATGTTTCTGGCAAAAGTGAAAAAATTGATGTTTTATAGGCTGTAATCTATTCATTAATCATGTTGACACACTGGTTCCTGCTGAATCACCAAAGTTAAGCAACGTTTAACCTAGTCAGTACTAAATGGCTGACCATTTGGGGCTTCCAGGTGCTGTATGTGCTCTCTGCTTATCTCGGCATTATTTCCAATTGTCCTGGACTTCTCCTTGCCACTGAACTCAAACAATGCCGATTCAGGAGAGGTGTGGTTGAGGATTGTGCAACACTTGCCTTACAATTATACATGCAGCTGCCCCTACAGAGGGTATCCTTTGTCTTTCGAGACTGAACAGACGCATCGAATCTATTGATATAACATTTATCATTGGCTAGTTTGTTTGTTTTTATCTTGTGTACTTTTTTAGCTTCTTACATCAAGTCGCTTGGAGCGATTTCCATAAAAAAAACTCTTTGGAGATTATAAAATCCCACTCCTAGCATTTTTATTAGTCCAACTCTGATTTCTCCGAAAACCTCTGTCACTGATTTTACAACCCGTTTATAGATTCTTTAAATAGATAATGATATAAAAAAAAGTACAAATCCAATATACATAATAAATCAAAACTTACCTTCAACAGCTCCAAAGGTGTCAGCAATATCCGTGCAATATCCAACGCCACATTTCCATGCCCAACAATAGCAACATCTTCTACATCCAAATTCAATTCCAACTAAGTATATTAAATAAAAAAATAAAGACATATTTAATGTTAAATAGAGAGGGAAGGAGGGGTAGTGAGAGATACTAAATGTTCTGATTGGTTGAGCCAGATCATGTAGAGTTGGAGAGAAGATATTTTTGAAATAGTCAGTTGATGAAATGCAGAACTAATAACAGGTAGACTCTGAAGCCATACTAATGTCAGTACCCTTTTCTGGGGTGGCCATGATCACGTCCTTACAGTTCACCCTAGAAAAGGGGATGGGCAGTGTATAACCTTATAAATCCTGAATCAATGCACAACCTACAGAGTGGAACGATAAAATTGTCGCCCTAAAGAAAACAACACTACAGCTTTATTTTTAAATTTTATTGAAAAAATCAATTCAGGTAACTTGATTATGTAGTAGAGCTGACATTTATTTGATGTAGCCGCCTTCAGCCTCAATAACCACCTCAATACAGATCCGGAGCTGGGGCATAACTTCTCCACAAGCACCAGTGGAAGCTCAGCAAATATTCGGTGGATAGCAGCAATCAGGCTGGCTTTGGTGTTGTGGGAGGTCATGTTGGTGATGTTCTCGACGTATGACCAAACAAAGTAGTCCAGCGGTTCAGGTTGGGAGAGGAGGGGGGGCAGTGAGAGAAGGGTACAAAGTCATAGCACTCCTTCTAAAGCCAAGCCTGGGTTCCTTTGGACTTGTGGGCCTGCGCTGAGTCCTGCTGCCACACCTAGGATCTGCCAGCAGTCACCTGATTGCATCAAGGGACCACCACACTCTTCAGCACATTCAGGTACACTTTGGTGTTGACTTTCAAGCCAACTTCAAAGATGTGAGGTGGCATGATGTGGCCCTCACTTGAAACCACATCAAAGACCATAACCGTGGCCGGAAACTTTGTTTTCATCACCTTGGTCACGTTCCTGTTATTCGTGGCAATCCAGTGAAGCATTGTGAGTGTGCCAGCAATGGTCCTGTTGTCATAACTTGGATCGGTAGAGAGCATGAGTAGTACAGCGGCGCATCTCCAATCTCACTTGTTGAACATTGTGTCACTTTTAGACATGATCGAAGGCTCTTATCACTTTTGGGATTTGTACACAACTGACCAACTAGCAGATGGTCTGCAACAAAAAAAAAAGAAAACCGGTTTTCATCGAACGGAAATGGAATCATGTTGTCTTTTTTGTTTTTATGGCGACAATTTAATCATTCCACACTTTAATTAGGATTGGAGGATAAATAAATATTATACAAAACTCTTAATAATATAAATAATCCTAAAACTCAGATAACTTTGCTTGCTTGCATATTGAATGTTTTAAATGGTGGGATGAAGAGTAAATGAGATACGAAGAAAGGAGAATGATAGTAGCAGCAGTATAGGAGAAAGAAAGGAGGATGATATGAATAAATAAATAAATGACATAAATAAAAACAAAAAGACTAAATTAGTGATAGGAGGAGGAGAGTAAGGGGATGACATAAATAAATGAATGAAGTATAGAAAAAAATAGGAAAAAAGATTATAGTAGTAGTAGCAGCAGTATAGAAGGAAAGAAGAAGGATGAGGTGAATAAATAAATAAACAACATAAATAAAAACAAAAAATGTGGTTAAGTAAAGAAACTTAGCTCATGCATCGTGCGGCTCGTGTTAGGAAAGAAAAAAAAGAGAAAATAAAAATGGCCGCCCCCTGGTATTTATGGACTGAAAATCACGTGATTTGACGAGAGGGAGGAGGGGGTATGTAAATGAGATGTGGTTGAGTCTCTCTATAAAAGAGCCGTCTTCTTTATTTTGGGCGTCAGTGTGGAAAGTGCAGAGAGAAGAGAACAGTTGGATGTGAGTTTGAGACTTTTGATCTGAGGTTGAGTTCAAATTTAACGTCAAGCTATTTCGGCACAGTGACAAAAATGGGTGACCAAGTAAGATTGAGCAGCGATATCCTGAGGCCATTTACTGGAGAAGGTGATGTGGTTGCGTGGCTTAACAAGCTGAAGTTGGTGGCAAGGCTGCAGAAGATCAAGGATGTAGCCACGTTAATACCAATGTATTTGGAAGGAAGTGCTCTAGCGGTCTATCTAGAAATGGGAGAGACGGAGCAGGCCATTGCTGAGAGCATTGAAAACTGGTTAAAGACCGCATTTTCCGAGAGCGCGTTTGAGGCTTACAACAAGCTCAAAAGAGTCACCTGGACTGGGGAGTCTGTGGACATGTACATGGCAGAGATAAGGCGACTAGCAGGATTGGCTGGATATGGGGGACGCAGCCTTGAGAAGACTGTAAAGCTAGTGCTTGTAACTGGTTTCTCTGATCGTATCTCCATGGAACTGCAACGACTTACTGATATTGAAACCATGGAGGTGGAGGAGATTCTAAGGCATGCTAGAGTTTTGGCGAAACAGCCCGGTGAGCTGGGGGCGGTCGCGGCCGCTGTGGCAAGCAGAAAGGAGCGACCAGTGATGAAGCAAGGCCGTGGATTTACCGGTAAATGCTTTCGATGTCAAGGCCCACACCTGATGAGAGACTGTTGGGAGCCACGGCCAGACATTATCTGTTTTCGGTGTGGCCAAGTAGGGCACATTAGCAGGAATTGCCCTTCGCTTCTGGGAAACAAGTAAAGGGGTGCTATTGTGCCAGTAGTCACCCCTTTTATACTGAACAGGCGTACAAGAGTTTGTTGCCACAGTTAGTGATCACAATCAATGGAAAGAGGGCTAGAGCTCTTGTTGATACTGGATGTACAACAACACTTATTACTACGAATGCCACCAACTCTTGGAATGGAACCAGCAACGTTAGAGTGGTGGATGGCAGAGGAGTGGAATGCTGTGGAGAGGCCGATGCGGAGATTGTAGTAAGGAATATGCCATTGCGGCTAAGAGTGAACGTGCTGGATAGACTGGTTGCAGAAATTGATGTGGTGCTGGGCCTGGACGCGATAGACCGACTGGGAGGGGCTACTATTGCTAAAGGCCAGGTGAAGTTTGGCAATCAGAATGCACCGGGAATAACAGGAAGTGTAACCAGGGGTGATACCAACCAACCGTCGAAACCCCGACAATGTCTGATTGAGGATGATGACTTTCGAGCCTGCTTTGATGGTGAAAAATGGATGGTAGAATGGCGATGAACTCGAATCGGGTCAGCTGCTACAAAAGCACACTGAAAGGAGCTGCGGAGCCGCAGTTTGCAAAAGAATTTGAGAGATGGATAGATGAAGGAATATTAATGCTGTGGTCAGGGAAAGTTGAGGGAATTTTGCTACTCATGGCTGTGGTCCAACCTATTAAGAAGAAAGTTAGGCCAGTGTTGGATTTCCGTGAGCTGAACAAGTTTGTCTCTTGTCACACAAAGGATGGAATTGATGTGTGTGAAGAAGTCGTAAGGAAATGGAGGAGGATGAAGCAGGCAACTAAATTTGTGGACCTGAAGTCAGCCTACCTCCAACTTCATGTGGATGAGAAATTGTGGAAATATCAATTGGTAGAGTACAAAGGTCAAGTTTATTGTCTGAACAGATTAGGATTTGGTCTGAACTCCGCACCAAAGATAATGACGGCAGTTGTTAAGACAGTGTTGGCCAAAGACGATGCAGTGAAGAGAGGCACCTGCTCTTACATCGGCGATGTACTAGTGGACAAAACAGAGGTGACTGTGGAAAGGGTGAGAGAGCATATCAAACCATATGGACAAACAACAAAACCGCCTGAGTCACTGGAAAACGGAATGGCTTTGGGATTTCGACTACAGAACAATAAGGCAGGAAAAATTGATTTGGGGGCAAGGAAATGAGATCCCTGAAGCCAAGGTTGACCTAGCCAAGAGAGAGTTTTTCTCTATATGTGGAAAGCTGGTTGGCCACTACCCAATAGCTGGATGGCTGCGAACTGCGTTCAGTTTTATTAAAAGGCAAGCTGGGACAGACAGTTGGGAAGATGCAGTTGATCAAAAAGTGCTTCTCATGATACAAGAAGTCATTGCAGAAGTGAAAAAAATGGACCCTGTGAGAGGAGAATGACATGTAAAGGATATGGACTGATGCTAGCAGTGTAGCATTAGGGGTATTATTGGAAATGGGAGAAGTGGCTGTTGAAGATGCTGCTTGGCTATGCAAAAAGGATATCAATGTTGCGGAACTCGATGCTGTGATGAAAGGCATCAATCTGGCTCTAAAATGGGGGCTACAGATAGTGAACGTTAAAACAGACTCTGCAACAGTGGTGTCGTGGATTAAATCGGAGCTGTCTGGTGATAAGCAGATCAAAACAAAAGGAGCAGCTGAGATGCTTATCAAGCGTAGACTTGGAGCGCTGGGAGATGGTTTGAGAATTCGAACTAAAGGTAGCTATTACCTTAGTTCCGTCACAAAAAAATAAAGCAGATGGGCTGACAAGAGTCAAGAAAGCCTGGCTACATAAGGAAAGAGACGGGGCAGTAGAGAATTTAAAAGACCTGCATAACCTGCATCAATTTGGAAAGGAACGGACCCTTTACCTGGCAAGAAAAGTAAACCCGCACGTCACAATGCAAGACGTCCAAAAGGTGGTGGAACAATGTAGAGAATGCCAATCAATCAACCCTGCACTGGCTAGACATGAAAAAGGGGAACTGCATGTTGAAGAGAAAGAATTGGCGGAGATTGGCCATTGACATCACACATTATCAACATGAACCGCATGTAACTATGATTGATTGTGGGCTTGAGAGAGTAGCGATATGGCGGAAAATCAAGAATGAAACAGCAGAAAAGGTAAAGAGAGTTGTCGAGGAGGTTTTTATGGAAAAGGGGCCAGTAGAAGAGGTGTTGGTGGATAATGGTACGTCTTTCCGCTCGGAAGTATTTAGAGACTTATGTGCGAAATGGAATGTGGGGCTATATTTTAGAGCTGCATACCGTCCAAGGTGAAATGGAATTATAGAGAGGCACCATCGCACTAGAAAAGCTGTGGCATCAAGAAGCCAGATTTCGTCCCAAGAAGCAGTTTTTTGGTACAATATGACGCCAAAGGCTGGTCAAGACGAAAATTCAGTGCCGCACCGGTCTATTTTTTCTTATGAATGGCGACATCCATTGGCTGTAACGCAGAAAGAAGAACAGGCCTGCGTGGACATCGCAGTTGGTGAAGAGGTGTGGGTGAAACCACCCAATTCTCATTGCACGACTCGCTGGAGAAAAGGTACAGTGACTGAAGTACTCTCCAAAAACAAGGTAGCGATTAACGGAATGCCTAGTCATATTTTAGATATATGGAAAGTCTCCTTGCCATCAGAGGAAGGGGAGGTTGATGCTGGTGTTGAAGTGTCTGAAGAAGAGCCTCTTCGACGATCACACCGTGAACGAAGACGCCCAGCGTGGATGGCGGACTATAATACTAATTACTGATCTTAGAGATCAAGGGGGCGTGTGGTTAAGTAAAGAACCTTACCTCATGCATTGTGCAGCTCGTGTTAGGAAAGAAAAAAAAGAGAAAATAAAAATGGCCGCCCCCTGGTATTTATGGACTGAAAATCATGTGATGTGACGAGAGGGGGGAGGGGGTATGCAAATGAGATGTGGTTGGGTCTCTCTATAAAAGAGCCGTCTTCTTTATTTTGGGTGTCAATGTGGAAAGTACAGAGAGAAAAGAACAATTGGATTTGAGTTTGAGACATTTGATCTGAGGTTGAGTTCAAATTTAACGTCAAAAAACTAAAGTAGTAGTAGTAGTAGTAAGAGTAGGAGGAGAGTAAGGGGATGACGTAAATAAATAAATGAAGTATAAAAGAAAAAGATTGTAGTAGTAGCAGCAGCAGAAAATTGCATAATAGAAAGACAATAAAAGAATGAAGGGAATAAATAAATAACATGAATAAAGAAGAAATGGAAAAGACAAAAGTAGTAGTTATAACAGCGTAAAAGAAAGGAATGGCAGTTTTGATAGTTCGAACTCGAACATATGCTGAGTGCCACCGCTGACACCATCACGAAACTTGCTTTTAAATTAGAAGTGGTCAGGAAGCAACCAAGAGGAAGGCTGCTGATCAGATGGGCAAACATCCTGCACGGTAATCTCCGTAAAACTAGCCTTCACCGGGAACAAGCCTGTGATTGTGTCAAGCAGAGACAAAAATCCGTTATTGTGGATCTCGCTGTAGCTCGGGATCTAACGCAAAAAAAAAAAAAAAGAAAATTCATTTGATTTCGAGTTTATTCCATTTTTGATACTTACATTCTGGTTTTCAGGTAGTCCATTGTACCAACCGACAAAATTCCGGGCTGATATGACGTTTGGAAGATTCTATACAAATTAATGAAAAAAATAACAGTATTGTTTAAATGTAAGAAAACGAAAAACATTACTTTGCGGTTTTAATTAAATAAAAAGTGTTCGATATCATACATTACATAAATATAAAAATTGATTATTGACAACTCACTGGTTTACCATTTCCATAATATGCATTGTTATAATTCACATGTATGGTGTAGTGAAGCTGTTGAATTCGTCTATCAGGTCGGAAGAAAAATAACATTATTTATATGTTTGTTGTTGGGACTCCACTGACAATAAACAGACTATATATATATATATATATATATATATATATATATATATATATATATATATATATATATATATATACCATTGTACAAAATAATCTCCTGAACTCTATGAATGGATCATTCATTATAAATTTTGGAATATATATTCTAGGCAACACAAAGAGTAATATGGGCGCATTATTTCTTTTTTTAAAACTTTTCCATTTAAGGAAATGCATCCATCAAAACATGTACTATGACTCGAAAACGGCTGGAGCGATTTTTATGAAATTTCACAAGAAGGTACTTTATGTGCTTGGCAGTGTTTTTAGAAAGGTTTTGTATTGGAATGTCTTTGATAAGTATGGAACAGGCGATTTTGACTAAAGTTAACATCTTGCACAGCCTAACATCACAAGTGCATTTGATAAGCTTTATTTCCACACAAGCGGAAAGGCTCAACATATAAAATCAACAGTATGTTCTTTGATATAACAGGGCTGTGTTCAAAATGAATGTTTATGTTTAAAACACAATTGAACCATGTTACTTGACTTTTTTATTTTAAACTTAAATTCAAGCCATTATCACCGCACAAGCAGTAAGGTCATGCATATAAAATCAACAGTAGGTTCTTTAATATGACAAATAGCGCGTTCAAAATAAATTTTTCTGTTTAGAGCATAATTGAACCATGATACTTGATTTTTGCATTTTAAACTTTAATTCAAGCTGTTATATATAAAAAATAATTTTATAAAATCAACATTAGGTTTTCCACAGTGTAATGTAGACTACAATGTCTTATGGACTTAGTCACTGCAGGGAGGCATGTAAAGCTGCCTCCCAGTGTACCGTGATGAGTCCCCAACTAGAGCAGGCTATCAATTGATTTGATTGAAAAATGGGTGATTTCACCAATTTCGATGACAATAATAATAATGGGAGTCTGAAACATTTGTTGATCATTATTCAATCTCGGGCAACGTCGGGTCTCTCTGCTAGTATATATATATATATGTAGATTGAGAATTCCGCTTTCGTAAATAAGCATTGTTGCCTGAAGAGGTCTCTAGTTACTAAATACTAGAAGACTGAAACATGCTCATGACTGTGTAGCAACAAATTACTGCTTATGTAAAGACAAATTGAAAATGTAACTTGCTCTACTTCCGTATTGAGTACTCTTGTATTAACCTCGTTATATTTCATTGGTTACCCTACTTTTGAAAAATAGCAACCTCAAATTATATATAAATAAATATATATATATATATATATCTTAACATCTCATTTATATATATATATATATATATATATATATATATATATATATATATATATATATGAACAAATGATTAATAAAACATGTTAAAAAACATCTTGAAAAAGAGTTAAAAACATATTTAATTTTAAAAAGGAAGCTCAAGATAAGTGGATAGTCCTTAATCCGCGGAGTTTTGAAGAAATACTCTCCTTCTCATCAGAGGGCAGGAATTAGCAAAATGCAGGATCGGATTTTGCATGTAAAAGTATTTAATGAAACCACAAGTAAGTCACAGATCTTACTTGGTTAAAAAAAAAAGGGTGAGGTAAGGGGAATAGGAGGTAAAAGAAAAAAAATGATAAAAAGATTTCACATAAATGGATAGTCCGGTGAAGGGTAAAAAATCCAAGAATGGTAAAATCCAAACACGGTCGAATTAAAAACTTCCAATCCAACAGGTAAGTTCCAAAGGAATCGCATAACTAAATATATATATATATATATATATATATATATATATATATATATATATATATATATATATATATATATATATATATTAAGTAATGTGATTTATAATTTAAAAATTAAAAAAAAATTTTTTTTTAATTTAAAAATCAAATTTTAATTAAATTAAAAATCAGTTTCATAAGAAGGAACAACAACAAAGTCAATTATCTGTACGATCGTTTCGGAAATCCGTGCTTTTTATTTGTGGTATACATGAAGTCACGTAGAACAATTATACATAGTTTTTTTGGTAAGCACGGTCTCCTCATCAGCAAATTTAGGAGGATTTCTATTGAATTTAATATATATATATTAACATCTCATTTAATAACACTAATATCTTAATTAAAGTCTTATTTAAGAACACTAATAAATTCATTATAAATTTTGTTTCTCAGTTGATTATTGGTTGAACCTTTTGTATTTATCAATTCCTGTTGGGAAAGTTTTCATCAATACTTGATCAATAAAAAACACAGATGAGATTTTCACTTTAATACATCATAACAGTGAAATAATATGAAAAAAATCTATGCGGCCTTAATGTCAAAAAAACGGAAGTAGTAGTAGTAGTAGTAGTAGTAAGAGTAGGAGGAGAGTAAGGGGATGACGTAAATAAATAAATGAAGTATAAAAGAAAAAGATTGTAGTAGTAGCAGACGTTGCCCGAGATTGAATAAGTTCTGATTTAATCAGTTCTGGTTTGTGATATCATCTGAACACAGTGCTAAGAAGGAAAACAAGCTAAATCAATTTCACTGAGTTTTATTTCTGCAGCCATTTGAATTTTAACTGAAATGTCTATAAAAAAAAAACAAGTGAAGCATGCATGGTCCCCCGTGGATGCACAGTGAACAAGGCATAAAAAAAAAAAATGACTAAGTTCAGCATTTGCTCCCACCCCCACCTCCATTTAGTCCCAAAAGTCCCCAGGGGATGTCAAATCCTGGGGTGAAAATGAACAAACGGTACAGTTTTAGGTCTTCACATATGTAAATTTGAATTCTGCACCATGCAAAAAAAGAAATGACTAAGTCTATGATTTGCCACCCCCTCCATTGAGCCCCAAAAGTCCCCAAGGCCTTAACATATTTAAATTTGAGTTCAGCATCATGCAAAACTGCTGATAAATAGACATATATAGAAAATTTTAGGCATATATGGTAAAATAGTCCCCAAAACGGAGTGTTTTTATTAGCTCTAAAAGAGCCCCTGAGTTACACCCAAGAGTTATCACAAAGTATAGACAAGCAAAATTATATAGAAATCAGTTAGTTACAATTTTTCAGAAAGTTTTATAAAAATCCAAGACATCAATTTTTTAAAATAAGCACAAAAGTGTCAATTTTAGCCATTTTTAAACTGAAAGACATTCCTAGGGGGGCAACCAGAGTTTTTCCGGAAAGTCCATTCTGTTACTTTTTTATTCATATCATGTTTAATGTTTGTGCAAAATTAAAAAAAATTCCAAGGCGTAGTTATTGAAAAAAGTGCGAACGGACGGGGGTGAATTTACAGGTCCACCCTCCTTTTGACGAGGGACCAAAACAGATATATAATCAACCTACCTCTCCTTGTATATTAAGGCACCTCTCAGAATTGGCTCCATATGCCTGACAACAGAATGAAAATTTTTATTATTCTTATTGGTCACAATCATGGGTAGTTTTTTTTTTATATATATATACTTTTTTAATTACAATATATATGTCTTTATTAAAGTCATATTTGAGAATAAAGAAATATATCTTAAACGTCTTTTTAAGAACACAAATATCATAATTAACATCTTATTTAATTACACAAATATCTTAACATCTCATTTAATAACACAAATATCTTAATTAAAGTCTTATTTAAGAACACTAATATCTTAACATCTCATTTAATGACACTAATATCTTAATTAAAATCTTATTTAAGAACACTAATATCTTAATTGAAGTCTTAAGAACACAAATACTTTAATTAAAGTCTTATATAAAAATGGATTGTGGGTTTGGGTTACAGTTTCCTGTAATTTTTAAATTTTCGTTTGTGTCTTATTATTGTAAACCTCCACTCCAAGTAAAAATGGAAGATCATGGATTGCTTCTGGATTTCATTTTCATAACTTTTTTTTTAAATTCTGGAAATCCAGCTGATTGACTCCCATTAAATGAAAAAGGAAAAAAAAATACATATATATAAAACATATAACAACCAATCATGGACAAATTGATTCTGAACCAGCATAAGATCTTTTGTTGGATTTGGGGAACCATTTCAAATCTGTTTCTGAGACTGTGGATCTTGATAGCATTATCTCCTCTGTAAGAAATAACTCTAAGACGACCAGATTTAGGGACATCACGAACACTGCTAGTGTTTTGGTACTTTTGCTCAGTCATTCGTATTGTTTTTTCATCACATTTCAATCTGCAGCCGATTTCTCGATTGGATACACCAGAAACGTGGAGATTAATGAGCTCTTGACGATCACTAATAGAAAGTTAAGGTATAATGACTAAAAGTTACGTTGTATAACCTGGAGCAACAACAATTACGATTAGAGATGCTAAAAGGTGGATATTTTAAGCTGGTTTTAAGCTCATTTGTTGCTGCAGAGTTTGTTTTTGCCTTCTTGATTTGAAGTTAATTTTTTATATTGACATTACCACTATTTACTAAATTGACGTGAACACTAAGAAACTTCAATTAAAAGTCAAATATAAACAGGTAAAATTATAGAGGAATAAAAGGCTAATCTAATGAGATATAGGTTGTTTAAACATGTACATTCAATTTAACTTAAATTTGCTGTTTTTAAAAAAATGACACGTGCTAACTTTCTTTTTTGCGCCACTGTACATATAATGTAATATAAAAAAATGGTGTGTGTGTATATATATATATATATATATATATATATATATATATATATATATATATATATATATATACCAGTTGTATAAGACGATTGCTAAATCACGAAACCATGTTTGTTTAGCGTAGGCTAGAGATTGCAACACCCGGTATCTTATGAAATATTGGTTTTTAAAAGTGATTTTTTAAGCTTTAACGGTCGTTTATATGCTGAAATATAAGGTATATATATATATATATATATATATATATATATATATATATGCATATGCATGTGTGTGTGTGTGTATATATAACTATTTTTAATACCTATGGACATTAGTGTTTATAATTATTTTTAATACCTACGGACACTAGTGTTTCATCCTTCCAGAATTATCAGTGCAGGAAGTTATGATTGCTGCTGGTCATGGGATTCAAACCCCGACAACAAAATCATCTCTATCTCCATTCCACAACAATATTCAAGTGGAATTAAACATTTATAAAGGCATAAACGTTATACAAGAACAGTCTACAGCGATCAAGCAACTAAATTGTCACAATCTCGCATACAGGCTAAATGACCAACTTATCCATTTGCACACACACTTTATATATATATATATATATATATAAATTATTTACTATAATAATTAAATACCTACAGACACTAGTGTTTCATCCTTTCAGGAATCTTCAGTGCAGAGTGTCACGATTAACACTAGTCGATAGATTCGAACCCGGCAACACAAGACATCGCTGGCTCGATTAGCAAAGACTGTATCCATTCAGCTACCATTAACCACGTGAAATAACGTTGAATTTAAACATTTTATTTTGAAAAGTTTTTTTTTACGTCAGTGGATCAAACTGTTATATATATATAACAGTTTGATCCAGTGCTTCTGAAGAATAATAAAATATTTTAATTTTACATCTCAGACATTAAAATGTACTGTTGAAATTTATTATTCTAATGTCAAGCATATTCAACTTTTGAGAGAAATAAAAAGAACATTATTATCATCATCATCATCATGGATGAATATATCAAACGTATTTGTCCACTTTGAAGTATTTTGATTTCTATGAATGCTTTTGTTTTATTTCGTTTATAGATTTTCAAAATGAATGCGTTTATAATTGTTGTTTGGACAAAAGCCAAATTGAGGAGAGAGCAATTATGAACCATTTTAAGACACTTCATTTCTCACGCAATTGAACTCTTAGAACCAAGGTTCTTTGTGTGCATAGCTTATTTGTGACAGAATAAGACGAGAAATATTCAGTCTGGAGAATTTACCATCAGAAAACAGGATGCCAGAATCGACATTGGATATTATTATGTTGAAAACGCTAAAATAAATGATTAAAAAAAAAACAAAAAAAAAAATCATTTCTTTCTGTTCATTAACCGGGGAATAGTACACTATATAAGAGAAATGTTCATAAGTATACTGCAATGTAGTAAAGATATTTTCATGATATGTGCTCAACTGAGCTTCAAACTTTGCAGCCCCCCCCCCCGTATTTCAAATGACACTATAAATTAGTTTGAGCATCCATCGATAGCTGCGGTTTCAAATGGTTTTAAGGAATCATTGAAAACTCAGCCCTTAGAGTTAAATACACCAAGGTGACAGTTCCTTAGTTGAAGCTATGGCTAACTAACTGTTTGAAGATTAGTTTGCCATAGCGTCGACTAAACAATGGTCATAATTGATATCTTTAACCCTATGGGCTGAGTTTCTAGTGTTTCCATGAGTTCATAGGTATCAATGCATGATCAATGTATAGTATTATTTCTAATGAGGCTACATCAAAGGGAGGTCACTCTCATATTTTTGTCTAGAGTTGCTGAATTGGTCTTTGTAAAGTCAAATTTCACAAGTTTGGCCATTTTTTAAACAGTTTGGCCATTTTTGAAACAGTTTGGCCTTCAAAAATTTGTATTTGGCCTTTTTTCAAAGCATAACATATTGGCTTACTAAGGAAGGAACACAGAGAATATTATAGATAAAAAAGATATGCTATTTAATATTAAATTGAGCACTCTTGTTATTTTTCTGAAAAGGTACCTAACTCCTGATGCAATCCTCTATCTGTATGAATATCAGATTCGACACAGAATGGAGTACTGCTGCCATGTCTGAGGAGGCACCACTCAGAGCACCTTTTTTTACCAGAACAGAGTGTAAAATTGACTTCACAATCTAGTGGCAGATAACCTCATCTCTCCCCTGCAGCTCCTTTCTCACAGAAGAGACATTGTTAATTGATATTTCCATGATAGGCACTCGACTGAGCTTCAAGCTGTGATCCCCCTCCAAAAATCTTCACTGTAAAAAACGCATCTTTCTACCAACACTTCAAAAGAGTTTCCTTTTTTTCCTCTGTGTACCTAAAAGCCTAGTATCAGCATACACCATGCTGCAACAGTGTCAGGTTCGTTGGGCGGATCATTCATATATGCCACACAGTATATTCCAAAATCGCTTCTTTACAGTGAGCTGGCCAAATGCAAAAGAACCGTAGCAGCAGAAACAGTTCAAGAACAGCTTAAAGATGCCTCTCAAACAGTTTGGTTTCCTGTGGGAAAACCTAGCTCAAAACAGATGTTCCTGGCATATCGCAAGCCGCAAAGAGGCTACGATTGCTAAATCTGCATCCACTGAAGAACACAAGAGAAAACATGCTATTCAAAAAGACAGAGCAGTCAACACCTCTGCTACAGAATCATCCCACGCGTGCAGGAGATATTTCAGAGCTCTGATTGGATTTACAAACCATCTTTGAACCCACAAAACAACTACATGATCATAGTGATCCTCGCAAATGATGGATGAACATCATCTCCTGAAATCAAACAAAACTTCAATGTACAAAGTTTATTTCCAAGAATTCCCACCTGCGGAACACATTACCGTGAGAATGTTACCCTACAGACTACAATGTGGTCGTTTTAAAATCCAATGTTAACAATTATCTGTTACATCCTCCTGCGTTTTGTCATCCAACTGAAAATTTCATTATCTTAATCCTTTCATGCAGAGGTTTTCAAACGATTCACTCCCTTCTCCCTTGGGTGTTACTAAACTATCCTCGTATTTCTGTCATTTATAATATAAATTTCACCTGCCTGTTTAAATGTATGTATGTATGTATGTTTCGCAAAAACTTTCGACAGAGGTGACAGATCCTTACAAGATTGGTATCATTTTGAAGCGCGACATCTCGGACGACAAATATCGAAAAATTGGCCAAAAGCCTTAATTCCTTCACCCTAAACTCGGCCATTTTGTACAATGAAGAGTCAATATTTTTGCTGACATTTTAGCAAGTCATCATCACCGTTGGATTGACTTTGGTTAATTTTAATGTTTTTGACTTCATAGAGACATCGGCTAAAATGTTCGATTTTCTTTGAGTTTCTTTTCCACCTTCGTGTCATGGGTTCGAGCCTACCTGCCTACTACCACTTTTTTTTTTTTTTTTTTTTTTGCTCAACACACACCTCCAAACACCCGAGCAATGCCAGGCACCCAGGCTAGTCAACCTATAAGTTCCATCACCTCATCACACCATAATTCTAGGGAACAAAACGAAAAATCCTTAATCAGAAGCTAGACTCATATGTCTGTTTCGCCAAAAATCGGAAGCTAGACTGCACTTGCATGCAAGCAAAAAGATATCTTTTCCGCTTTCTTTCTTTCTTTCTTTTTCATGTTTTCTTTCTTTCTTTCTTTTCATGTTTTCTTTTACACGAACCGAATGACACTTCAGGTGACACCGTCAATTCTAGCTACAGCGTTTGACATACGTCAACAACTTAACCTTTTGAACTCTATTTGCATTATCCAATCTGCACAGCAAAATCACAATTTCCAACATGCTGGTGTAACCCGGGATAGATTATATATCACGAGTTTATCAGATCTAATCCTATCTTTAAGACTCTCATTACACATCCATCATATCATTCCCATATCATTTCTCTCCATGCAACGCATATCCTCAACCATCACTGGTCAGTTTCCATGTAATTTATCAAGATTTTGTTAAAGTTGTTTATTTTTCTAATGATGTTGTGTAATTGCTTTAGAGAAATTACTAGCTGGGTGCCCAGCGTTGCCCGGGTGTTTGTAGGTGTGTGTTGAGCAAAAAATAAAAAATAAATAAATAAATAAAAGTTGTAGTAGGCAGGCAGGCTCAAACCCGTGACACGAAGGTGGAAAAGAAAGTGAAAAAAAAAACGTAACATGTTAGCTGTTGCGCCCATCGCCAAACCAGAAGTGACGTAGGTTTAAATTAAGTCAAAAAAAGGGTGATGACTTTCGAAAATAGTGCCAAAAAAAGCGACCTATCCCTGTAGAAAAGTGCCGAGTTGAAGGTGGAGGAATTAATGTTTTTGGCCAATTTTTCGCTATTTGTCGTCCGAAGGGTTGAGCTTCAAAATGATACTGATCTCATGAAAATTCGTCGCCTCTGTTGAAAGTTTTTACGAGACATACATACATACATTTAAACAGACAGGTGAGATTTATATTATAGATTATGTTGTTTGTGGAACTCTAAGTCTTTAATTACATTTAAAACCTCAATAAAAAGAAATACTACGTGGGTATGACTTCCTTAGATTTCAAAACCAAATGTTACGGCAATAAAAAGCACTTTCAATAACAAAAAGCAGCACTACAATTATACTGTACAGATTTAATCTTCCTCTGGGGTCATCAGAACTAAGCCCAAACATACACATACATCATGTCATTCGCATATCATTTCTCTCCATGCCACACATGTCCTCAACTCTAACTGGCGAGGTTTCCCATCTATACTTGCAATCACGCTAGTTATGTTAATAACATTATTCGATAACTCATGTGAGTGTGTATTTTCTCACAACTGAAAAACAAATTACGAAGGTCGTTCCAAAAGTAAGGCCTCCTATTTTTTAACTAAAAAACTGAAACACCAAAGAGCTACAAAGACAGAAGTGATACCATTAAAACGGGTGACCCTGTTGTGCTCAAGAATTTATTTCACATAGTCACAACCATTCTTCACTTATGCCAACGAAGAACAATGCCTCAGACGTAAACATCTGAATCACGCTGTGTCACTCACATCTCCGTCACCACTCTGAAATCGGCGAACTCATCTCCTAACTGTACTAACATCAACTGCATAGGCTTCATAAATGTTCAACAAATGCTTGTTCAATTTTTTTTTGGCATGGAAGAAAATAAATGACGCATCTCTGCTTCTGGCGCACATTCATGACAGGGGTCGATTTCTTAGAGAGTCTCATACCGTCAATATCTGTAACAGGGAGATAAACCTTTCAGGTCATGAATGCATAGCTTGTCATCATAACAATACAATTTGCAATACACTCTGATCCATTCAGGCAGAATTAAAAAATAGAAGGCATTACTTTTGGAACATCACTTATAATCTATATTTTTTAAATTATTTAATACTAGCCTGGGTGCCTGGCATTGCCCGGTTGTTTGGATATGTGTGTTGAACAAAAAAAAAAAAAACGTAGTAGTAGGTAGGCAGGCTCAAACCCGTACCACGAAGGAGGAAAGGAAAGTGAAAAAAGAAAACATGATGTGTTTGCTGTTGCGCCCATCGCCAAACCGGAAGTGATGTAGGTTTAAATTAAGGCTAGACAATTGAAAAGAGGTGATGACTTTTCAAAATATCGGCGAAAAAAGTGATCCCTCCCTGTAGAAAAGTGCCCAGTTGAGGATAAAGGAATTAATGTTTTTGGCCAATTTTTTTATATTTGTCATCCGAAGGGTCGGGCTTCAAAATGATACCAATCTCGTGAAAATCTGACGCCTCTGTCGAAAGTTTTAGGCAGACACACAAACATACATACATGCATTTAAACAGACAGGTGAGATTTATATTATAGACTAGCGGGGTGTACCCGGCGTTGCCCGGGTGTTTGGAGGTGTGTGTGGTTTTGGGTAAATCCAAAGAAAAGAATAATAAAAAAATCGTTGCCCGGGTGTTTGTGTCGGGGGGGGGGGGGGTTAAAATAATAAAAAAATGTTTTGGTAGGTAAGTATGAAGGATCGAACCCGAAGAAGTTGGAAATTAAAGTGTGAAAAAAAGCGTGCGACGTCAACCACTGGGCCACCAAGAAATAGTAACGGAAACATGTTTAAATTTATTTAAGTATTGGCAGGTGCCTGTACTTAATGACTTAATGAAGTCAACTTTCACTGTGGGGCAGTATTTTTAATTTTTTTTTTGTTTCCCCAAGATGTTGGGAGGAAACCAGCTCCCCATAAAAAGGGGATTATTTGTCCAAATTGAATAGCAATTGTCTGATATAAGGAGAAACTCCAAATGGATCAAAGCTGATTGCTTTTGGACATTCCCGGCGATCGCACCGGGAACAATGTCTTAAGCTTCGTTTTGCTTTTATTATACAAGCCCAATCCACACGCGGCGATCGAAAAATGTGGAATATTTAGCCTTTCAAACTCGGGCAAATTAAATAGACAGGCGACCTCTGCTGTTAACTCGTAGATGTTATCATTTAGGCGTGATATAAAAAGTTTTAAGAAGGAGTGAGCTGACCAATCGCTTCTCAGAAAAAAGCCTTTTTCGGACATACACAAAAAGCGAACATATATACACACACATATTTTCGCTTTTTACCCGGCATTGCCCGGGTGTTTGGAGGTGTGTGTGGTTTTGGGTAAATCAAAACTCCGGGGGGGGGGGGTAAAATAAAAAAAAAATGTTTTGGTAGGTAAGTATGAGGATCGAACCCGAACCCTTGAGGCAAAGTTGGAAATTAAAGTGTGAAAAAAAAAGAGTGCGACGCTAACCATTGGGCTACCGCGAGATGCTAACGGAAACACGTTTGAGTTTATTTAATTACTTAAATTAGCAGGTGCACGTTTTAATGACTTAATGAGGTCAACTTTTGACTGCGGGGTATCATTTAGTGCGGAACGTTTTTTTTGTTCTAAGATTTTGGGGGTAGGGGGAAACAGCTCCACTTGTCGAAATTGAATAGCAATTGTCTTCTGATATAAGGAAATAATATTTCCACATTGAGTAAAGCTCATTGCTTTCGGACATTTCCGGCGATCGAGACCGGAAAAATACCTAGACAATTAGTGTCGCTTTTATTATAGGAAAAGGCCTAACCCACATGCGGCGAGCGAAAACTGTTGAATATTTATCTTCCCGAAGTCAAGCAAATTAAATAGACAGGCGAGCTCCGTTGTTAACTCTGAGATATTACGATTTACATGTGATATAAAAAGTTTTAAAAAGTTGTTAGGCGACCGAGCGCTTCTCTGGAAAAAGCCTTTCTTGGACATACACAAAAAGTGAACACACAAACACACACACATTTTCGCTTTTATATATATAGATTAAATGAATATTTATTGAAATCTTACTAAAATATGTAGGGTTCCAACAATACACATTAATCTCATCCTTATGTTTCTATTTAAAAGATAATTCTCCATAATTGACATCTGTCAAAACAACTCATCTCTGACGCTGGTATGTAAGCTTATTAAAATTATGACATTTTAAATTGCAAGAATCAAATAACTTGTTTATTTGCATTAATCTTCCCCAAAGCAAAAACTTATTTGATCAAATGACTCCGTGAACCCACCAAAGCAAGACTTTAATACACGAATGAGAATTTGAGATGTGATTTAGACAAAAATTGTATCAAATATTTGAAACAGAAACTTACCAGAACGACAGCTGTGTATGCTTCCTTGAGTTGAGCCAAGGATACATCCTTCCCGACACTGACATTGCCAACAAATGAGCACCGGTCGTTGTTGACCACTTTGCTGAAGGTATTGATCACATTCTGTGAAAGAAAGAAAAATTCCTCATGAACACACTAACACACATTATATATATATATATATATATATATATATATAGTATGTTCATTTCTTTATTCAAACATTATTGGCTACATATGTGCATACATGTTTCTGCTGCAATTCCTTCAGAAAAACAGCAGCATTGTGCCGGATCTTTTATAATGAAACCAGATTTGAAAAAATAATAATAAACAAAACCTTAAAAAATAACAAATACCTCCATTTCTACGCTTTTCTCTGGTTGGAATCACACTACAAAACCAATATTTTTTCAAAAGTGCTCAAGACGTGCGTAGAGCTTTTAAATAAATAAAATTATATAAACATTGTGAAGAGCCTAAATGGATCGATCAACATTTTGACATTTCCATGTCTCGTCAGACCTCGAAATGAATCTTGCAGTCCCACGAGATTCATTTGAGCGTGACATGGAAATGTTGATCGATGCATCTATATTTCTTACAATATATATATATATATATATATATACATACTGTGGGGGTCAAAAGTGTTTGCAAAACGTATATACTGATAAATTTATGCTTCAATATTTTCCAATATAATAGCTATGTTACTCATCGTTCGATATGCAAATATATGAAGTAAATTTATAGAAACGAAGACCAAATAATCATATTCTTGGGAAAAATACGGATTTTAAAAAAATTCAGGAAGAAATATGGGCCATAAGAGTTTGCAAGCCTCATTTATTTCAAAATAAATAACATTTTTAAACATAATTTAATTGTGTCATCATGATTATAGTACCATATATTGATAACATATTACAAGAAAACCACAGTTATTGCTCAAATAACAATTAACAAACCAATACAAATTTTTAAAACAATTTAACCATATATGCGTTTTCCTCTATTCTTAATCAAATCCATCAGCCTCTTATCAACAGAGGATGCTAATTTATGCACTTGTTGAGGTGTAATTTCAGAAGATACCTCCTTAATCCTCTCCCAAATGTCTTTTTTACTGCTGAATTGGTGCCCGTTTTTGTAAACTTTCCTCTTCATAATTGACCAAAGGTTTTCTATCGGATTCAAATCCGGCTCTAAGGTAGCCAATCCATCAGACGTTCACCAGAAATCCGCTGGGCTGAAAGCCAAGCTTTTGTTAATCGAGAAGCATGGCTTAGGGTATTGTCTTGTTGAATAATGAGATTCTGGTTGAGAGTATCATTTTGTGATTTCAACCAGGGCAATAAATTCTGTTTCAAAAATTTGCAGTAGTTCACAGAATTCATTTTGACACCTTCAGGGACAAGAAAATGGGCAAGAATCTTACTATCAATAATCTCAGCCCAAATCATCACCCCCTCTCTTCTCCCTGTTGAAGTCTGAATCGCAAGCGTAGGCTATTGCTTTTAAAAAGCCATCCCTTGGTCCAACCATCGGGGCTGTCGAGGATTGCTCTAGTCTCATCAGTCCAGAGAACATTTAATTAAATAATTAAATTCTGTTTTTTCTTTTTCTTTTTTTTCGTAAAATTTAGCAATGAAAATAAACAGAATAGCAAACGATGAAAGAGGTGAAACTAAAAAGTAAAATAAAATTAATAATGAAATTGAGAAAAAATAGGTCGGCAAACTCTTTTGTTTCTCACAGTATATATATATATACATATACATATATATATATATATATATATATATATATGCCTTAACCAACAAATTTTAGCTTTGCTATAATAATAATTTGCTAATTTCTTTGTTTCTTTTGATGAGAATAGCAAGAATAGTATTCTTTGAAACTCTGCGGAATAAGGATTTTTTTTTGAAAAATTGGAGTATTGTGTCGACCAATAAATTTAACTGTAATTTACATTTTTCATTTCTTTTCTTTATCTTATATATATATATATATATATAAAATGGGGTAAGAAATTCCAATGAGAGAAAGATGTATATTTAAATAGGGGGGGGGGTCACCAACAATGTGTATTTTTTAACATTATTTTATTATTCGGTGTTTTGGTTTTTCAAAACACGGAATAATAAAATAATGTTAAAAAATACACATTGTTGGTGACCCCCCCATTTATATATATATATATATATATATATATATATATATATATATATATATATATATATATATATACCCACATATAAATATAAAAACTTTCTAAGAAATATGTCTTATGAATATAAAACTTTTAAACATACCAATTATCTTTATTCTAAAAATATATTGAATTTTAAAATAAAAAAAAAAAGAAAGGAAATAAAACAAGAAATACTTTTCTTCCTCTCTTAAGTGTTTTGTTTACAAACTCTATTAAATAAATTTGGGGAAAATAGGTTAGGTCATGTCATACTACAGAATAATGAAGCGATGTCCTGCCAGCATACTTGAACACATTATAGACTCAATTAAACGTTATTTAAAAAATAGCAGTAAAAAAAAAAAAAAAAAAAAAAAAAAAAAGACAAAACAAAACAAAACATATGTAACACTGCAATGGAATTAGTGGCCTTCAAGGCCATTTAATGCCCTCATTTTGAAATTGAATGAATATTTTTTTTTAGATAAAGGAATTCATCGAAACTGTAATTGTTAGAATCCAGGCACATCTTCGCGCAATATGTTTCAAGAACAACCAATTAAAGCAGGAAGGAAGGTTCCAAAAGTAATGCCTCCTATTTTTTTATTCCGCCCGAATGAACTAGAGGGAAGTGAAAATTGCACTGTTATAATGACTGAAACATAACAATGAGTGTGTATTATTGGAATAGCACCTTACACTTTTTAATATAATTTCAACAAATATTCAATTAATATTAAATAAATTTTAAAATATATGAGTGACGTTCCAAAGTAATGCCTTCTATTTTTTAATTCCGCCCGCTTGGATCAGAGAGGATTGCAAATTGAATTGTTATGATGACTGAACTTATGCATTCATGATTTGAAAGTTTCATCTTTCTGTTACCGGTATTGACGGTGTGAGACTCTAAGAAAGCAACCCCTGTCATGGACGTGTGTCAGAAGCAGAGATCTGTCATTAAATTCCACCATGCAGAAAAAAATTGAACCGATCAATATTCATAGGCACCTGTTGGACGTTTACACAGCCTATGAAGTTAATATCAACACAGGAGATGGGTTTGTCGATTTCAGAGTGGTGACAGAGATGTGAGTGACAAAGCATGATCCGGACTTTTACGACCGAGATATTGTTCATCATTGGCAAAAGTAAGAATGATGGTGACTATGTAGAAAAATAAATTCTAGAGCACAAAATGTCGTTGGTTTTAATAGTACCACACCTGTCTTTGTAGCTCTTTAACATTTTAGTTTTTTTAGTTAAAAAAATAGGAGGCCTTCCTCTTGGAACAATCCCTGTATGCATGAAAAACTGAAGAGGATGCATGTATCTATGTAAGTATGCAAACTAATTTTAGGCTATTAGACCTAAGAACGTGAAATTTGGTAAGAATACATCAAATCTGTTGCCAAAATCGCTGGAAAAATTGTTGAATCATTTTCCCGCTTCAGTAAGTACCTCACTGCCAATGTAATCCTCTAGCTGTGTAAGAACCAAGTACGTCCTAAAATGGAATACTGTTATTGCATCTGGGCAGGAGCTGCTTGGCGCGCCCTATCCTGCTTTGATAGAATTCAAAACTGGCTTCGAAACCTAGTAGGCGGTGCCCTTTTTTCTTCTCTGCAACCTCTTTCCCATAGAAGAGATGTTGCGAGCCTGTCTCTGCTCTATCGTTATTTTCATAGCAAATGCTCGTTTGAGCTCTAATTAATGGTGTCGTCTTGCCAAACTTTCACAAAAAAATACTCGACTAACTACAACCACTATCAACAATTTCCTCCACTCTTTATCTGTGCCTAAATCTAAATGCAGATTCCATGAACAAAGCTTCTTTTCTAGAATTGCCTGCCTGTGGAACACTGTTCCACTGGTCTGCTTCCTGGCCGACTACAATATGGTAGCTTTCAAATTCAATGTAAACAAGTTCTTGTTGAGCCGTCCCCTTAAATAATCCAAATTCTACCCAATCTACAACATTAACGATTGCTGCACTACCACCTTACTTACATTCATTGACCCTTATCCTTGAGTGGTCTTCAGGACTTGATAAGCGGTGACCCCTTGGTTATATATATATATATATATATATATATATATATATATATATATATATACAATTTGAAAATATTTAATTTTTCTCACATCTGAAAAATCCACTTAAGTAATTAATAGCAAAACTAGATGAAATAAAGCTTTTACACATAAAATGATTTCTAGTCATTTTTAGGAGCATCACTTTCACTTGGATGTTGGCAACCTTCATGTAGTCCCTCCTGTAAAAAAAGTTATACCCTGCTGATTCATACTAGTTTGCTATGGCCAAAATAACAATAACGCATGTTTTTCAAGTGAAGTCCGGTTTGGGTATGTCCCAAATGGTTAAAACTTTTTTGAATAAAAGACACTAGTCACATTTTCATAAACATTGTTTAAGTATGATATTTTCTGTTATAGTAATTTAAAAACCATGACATAGTTTGTTTTTTTTTTTTTTTTTTTTTGACTGAATAAATTCATTTCAGTTTCAGTGAATTATGATATATATTTTTGACAATTAAGCCCCACACAAGCGTCCACATTTAGGAATCAGCAGGCTTATCTATCTATCTATCTCTATATATATATATATATATATATAGGAGCAAACAGTTAATAAAACATGTTAAAAAACACTTTGAAAAAGAGTTAAAACCATATTTAATCTGAAAAGGAAACACTCGATAAGTGGATAGTCCTCAATCCATGTAGTTTCGAAGAAATACTTTCCTTCTCATCAGAGGGTAGGAATTAGCAAAATGCGGGATCAGATTTTACATACAAAAGTATTTGATGAAACAACAAGTAAGTCAAAGAGTGTCATGAAACAACAAGTAAGTCAAAAAGTGAAGCAGAGGGAATATGGTGAAGAAAAAGGTGATTACACGTGAATGGATAGTCTGGTGAAAGATAAATAATCCAATGACGGTAAAATCCAAAGATATAACTTCAAGAAAGTTAATTGAATTTCCATTTGCACAAGTAAAATCCAATTACGGGATTTCCTTGGATTTTACTTGTACAAATGGAAATTCAATTAACTGTCTTGAAGTTATATTTTTAGATTTTACCGTCATTGAATTATTTATCTTCCACCAGACTATCCATTCACGTGTAATCACCTTTTTCTTCACCATATTCCCTTTGCTTCACTTTTTTGTTATCAAGTAAGATCTTTGACTTACTTGTTGTTTCATCAAATACTTTTGTATGCAAAATTCGATCCCGCATTTTGCTAAATCCTACCCTCTGATGAGAAGGAAAATATTTCTTCGAAACCATGTGGATTAAGGACTATCCACTTATTCAGTGTTTCTTTCTCAAATTAAATATGTTTTTAACTCTTTTTCAAAGTGGTTTTTAACATGTTTTTTAACTGTTTGCTCCTATTATAAGCTCTATCTCCTATTTGTTTTTATCGAGCTTTTACATCTGGCTGAGATAACTTTATAAATATTAATTCTTTAATATTTCAATATACATTAATTTTACCATCTTGGATCATTTTGGTAAATTTAATTGTAATTTTTATTTTATATATATATATATATATATATATATATATATATATATATATATATATATATATATATATATATACATACAGGTCCTGGATATGACCTTAAACTATATCCAGTGGTGAGGCCCCAGCTTGCGGGTTTTGGGGAGTGTGGAGCCACCTTTAAATTGTCATTGCTCCCAAGTCCGCTCTGACCCGGAGTGGTAGTAACTGTTAGGGTCCCAACTATGGGTTAAATAGAAACCGACTTGAAAACAACAAATATATTCTATTAAAAATCTTTCTTCAAAATCTTTGGATTCGGCATGAAATAACCTGAAAAGGGTTGATATGCCATAAAACAAAAACAACCAACCATATATATATATATATACATATATATATATACACATGTATATACATATGTATATATATGCATATATATATACATATACATAAATTTATATATACATACATATATATATACATACACATACATATATATACATACATATATATATATACATACACATACATATATATACATACATATATATATATACATACACATACATATATATACATATATATATATATACATACATATATATATTACATATATATACATACATATATACATACATAAATATATGTACATATATATATATACATAAATATATGTACATATATATACATAAATATATATATACATATATACATAAATATATATATACATATATATACACATATATACATAAATATATATATACATATATATATATGTATATACATATATATATGTATATACATAAATATATATATACATATATATATATGTATATACATATATATATACATATATACATAAATATATACATATATACATAAATATATATACATATATATATGTATATACATATATATATACATATATATATGCATACATATATATATGCATACATATATGTGCATATATATACATATATATACATAAATATATACATATATATACATACACATATATACATATATATGCATACATATATATACATATATATATACATATATATACATATATATACATACATATATATACATAAATATATACATATGTATACATATATATTACATATATGTATACATATATATTACATATATATACATATATATACACGCATATACATATATATATACACACATATATATATGCACACACACACAAAGAGAGAGAGAGGGGGAAGTTAAAAGAATAAGATTGATTCTTTAAGAGGAGACTTATCAGAATAATACAGACTTCAACAAATTACTTTGGAGCTTATATAGAATACTAGCAGACCGCTCGACATTGCCCGGTCGTAAAATACGCTTAAATATATTTTGATTAATGCAGATTTCGTATTTATTATATATATATATATATATATATATATATATATATATATATATATATATATATATATATATATATATATTGGACCTAATACATAGTAATGATTTCAAAGTTTAAAAAAAAAAAAATGAATTGTATGCCACCACTGATAATCGAAACCAAAACGTTTAGCTTAGGATTTACTTTTTTCTTTGATGTTAATGTCTGAGCTATGAAGACATGTTTGCTGCAAGGCTACAAATTGAAACATGAACCAATTGCTATTCGCATGCATATTCGTAGTGCCGTCATTCGACCTTCACCTGGTAAATGCCATTTTTTTTTTAATTTTCGTACTTTTGCACCGATTTTCCCTGACTAAAACCCAAATATAAAGTTCTGCATGGGTTCAAATACCCTATATATTAAGTTTCATATTTGTAGACGAAATACTGATAGAGGAGTTAATATAAAAATATATACTAATGCATATAGATTTATTCGTATTCAATAAGGATGATAGGCCAATTAGGGGTGTAGGATAAGTAAAATTTCTACTCAAATTACTGTTTTTTTAGCTTGAATTGTCTGATGAGATGGACAGGATTTTTTATAGTCCTGTCTATCGAAACAATTTGTAATGATTTAAGTAAAAATCCCTGAGGTTGAAAAATAAAAACATATTTACCTCTACTCACGTATTGAGCACTGTTTTCCCTGTTTTTTACCAAATATATCTCAAAATATATGTGTGTGTGTGTGTGTGTGTGTGTGTGTGTATTCCTGTGTCCGCTTAGTACATATTATTGCATTTGCTGAGAAATATACATTTTCCACATGCTGCAGTATATTGATTGCTATTTGTTGTGGATGGGATTACTTAGTCGTGGTAAAGGCAGTTCATCTAAGAGACGGAAAAAACGAACTCTCTCCGATGATGACTCCCTTAACAGGACTGTTGCTGTCATCAGTTCAGAGCTAACAAGGCAGATAGGGCTTCTGAGGTGTGTGAAGGTAACCTATCTAAAAGAACGTAAAATTTGACCAAAAGCCTGAGAGTGTGATATGGCCCAATCAAAGAAAGTCATGCATAAGTAGTTCTTAGAGTTTTCGGGGGGGGGGGTTGTTTTTTTGTCCTGTGTGTATTCTGTCCTTGATACACAAGAGCACAAAACCTAAAAAGAAACTTTGAAAAGTGGTCAAACTTGAAACCGAGTCAACACCATTTGTTGTTATGTTACTGTTGTCTTTTGTATTTTTCTTCAATTATTATTAATATGAATAATAATTAAATTAGGGAGTGGGGAAAAAAGTACCTTAGACTTATATCTGACAACATAACTTTGTATGTTGAATAACATGGAACAATATATAATAAATAAAAATCGGCTAGTCAGAATCAAGTTTAGACTTAAGCCCACACTTTCCTTAACATTTTTATATTTTTTAGGATTTAAAAAAATTTATTATGTAAATCTCACCTGTCTGTTGGTGTGTGTGTGTGTATACGTATGTATGTTTGATACACATGACGAACACTGAAAAAATTGGTATCGTTTGAAAGCTCAGACGCTCGGACAACAAATATGAAAAAATTGGCTGAAAACATTAATTCTTTCACCATCAACTGAGCCGTTTTCTACAAGGAGGGGTCACTTTTTTCGGTGACATTTTTGCAATGTCATTCCGCCTTGTGACATCGATGAATGCGTAAAACATGTTATTTCGAACACAATCGTGGTGGGTGCATCAATAAGACCGTTTGCTTTTTTTCACCTCTTTTTCCTCTTGTGCGTTTCGGGTTCAAGCCTGCCTATTACTCCTGATTTTTTTTTTTTTTTCGCTCGCACAGGTACTTGCTACTATTTTGAGTTATTTGAATTCATTTTGTTTTTGTTTTGTTTTTTTTTGGTTGCTCAATCAACCCTCTTACACACACCTTAATACACTCGGGCAACGCTGGGCACCTAGGCTAGTATTATATAAAAATAGTAGTAGTAGTAGTAAAAGTCGATCAACCTTTAACTAATATAAACTTCAACAGATCAATGGCGACAAATCTTCAATGATCATCACCAAATAATATTGCAACTGGGCACAATCTTTGAATGAAAATTGACTAGAACTTTAATCTCTCTCTCTCTCTCTCTCTCTCTCTCTCTCTCTCTCTCTCTCTCTCTCTCTGCTCCCGTTTTCCCTTCCATCTCCCTTACCCTCTTTCTTCTTTTCTCATCCCATTCTTCTCTTTGGACACACACACACACACACACACATACACAACTCGCTCGAGGATGAGTTAGCAAAAGGGAATTAACTCCATGAAAAAAAAAAATCAGTTATTTCCTGATAAAATCTGCGGCAATTAAAGAATGAATCTTTTTTTATATATATAAATTTAAGATTCCAGGCAAAGTTTATCAAGATTATATAATTCTGTAGGTTTTTGTTTGATAGTTTTTTATTTTTAGCCACACACACACACACACACACACACACACACACACACACACACACACACAAATGCCCTAGATACGCTGCAATTAATAAACCGATTATATTCTATTAATATATACTTAAATAAATAAAAAAGCCCACATTGATTAACTGTTTACTTAACTAGTAATTTAATATTTATTTGGATAAGAAAATGTCTTTTTTTGCAAGTTGTTGAAAGATCTTTTATGGTTCCTCTATTTGGCTTTAAAATGAGTGCTTGTTACTCTCACAAAATATCTTTTTTTAGGCTAAGATTATCTTCTGTAAACGAAATAATTTTCCAATTTCTATTTTTTCTTCTGATATTCCTATTATTTCTGCTATTATATATTATATTATATTATATTGTTTTTTAAAGCATTATTATAGTTTCTTTTTGTTTTTGTTTTTTTACAAGGGAGTATCAAAGGCCAGAGGACATGTGTTGATGAGTGAACACAGTGATAATCGGCAATAGTGGGAATTGGATAGAAATTGATTATTTACGAGGACAGCTCAACAAGAACTTGTTTACATTGGACTTGAAAACGACCAAAAGGGGGCATTCTGGATAGGAACAAAAATAAAAATTGCCTCAGTCTAAAAGGATTTCTCCTCCACTGATCGAGGTCAGAAAAGGTGAAGTGTAGTATCAGAACAGATGGTATTTATTTGCTCCCCCACTGAGCAAATTAGGCACAAGGCCGATTTTTAATGTGAAGAGTGAAGGGGAAATGGGGACCAACTCCTCGGGGAGTAGGGGAGCTGGATAGTGACAATTGGTATGAAGGGTTGCCCCTACATTGACCAAGGTCTTATATGTGGGGTCGCCCCCACATATGGTCTTTGCTTGCAGTATCTGCCGGAACAGATGGTATTTATTTGCTCCCCCACTGAGCAAATTAGGCACAAGGCCGATTTTTAATGTGAGGAATGAAGGGAGGGGGAAGGGAAAAAGGGGACCAGCTCCCGAGAGGTGGGAAATGGGAGCTGGTTAAAGGTCAGGTATGTGGAGTTGCCCCCACATCTGGTCTTTGCTTGTAGTATCTGCCGGAACAGATGGTATTTATTTGCTCCCCCACCGAGCAAATTAGGCACAAGGCCGATTTTTAAAGTGAGGAGTGAAGGGGAAATGGGGACCAACTCCCCGGGGAGTAGGGGAGCTGGATAGTGACAATTGGTATGAAGGGTTGCCCCTACATTGACCAAGGTCTTATATGTGGAGTTGCCCCCACATATGGTCTTTGCCTGCAGTATCTGCCGGAACAGATGGTATTTATTTGCTACCCCACTGAGCAAATTAGGCACAAGGCCGTTTTTAATGTGAGGTAAAAACCAGCTCCCCTAAAAGTAGGCAAAAAGGGGGCACTCTGGTTACCAAAAATAATAATTGTCCCAGTATAGAGGGTTTCCCCTCCATTGACTGGTACAAATTATCTTAAGTGCAGTATCTGCCGGAACAGATGGTATTTATTTGCTCCCCCACTGAGCAAATTAGGCACAAGGCCGTTTTTAATGTGAGGTAAAAACCAGCTCCCCTAAAAGTAGGCAAAAAGGGGGCACTCTGGTTACCAAAAATAATAATTGTCCCAGTATAGAGGGTTTCCCCTCCATTGACTGGTACAAATTATCTTAAGTGCAGTATCTGTCGGAACAGATGGTATTTATTTGCTCCCCCACTGAGCAAATTAGGCACAAGGCCGATTTTTAATGTGAGGAGTGAAGGGAGGGGGAAGGGAAAAAGGGGACCAGCTCCCGAGAGGTGGGAAATGGGAGCTGGTTAATGGTCAGGCATGTGGGGTTGCCCCCACATCTGGTCTTTGCTAGTCATAGCTTGCAGCATCTGCCGGAACAGATGGTATTTATTTGCTCCCCCACCGAGCAAATTAGGCACAAGGCCAATTTTTAATGTGAGGAGTGAAGGGAGGGGGAAGGGAAAGGGGGGACCAGCTCCCGAGAGGTGGGAAATGGGAGCTGGTTAAAGGTCAGGCATGTGGGGTTGCCCCCACATCTGGTCTTTGCTAGTCATAGCTAGTCATAGCTTGCAGTATCTGCCGGAACAGATGGTATTTATTTGCTCCCCCACCGAGCAAATTAGGCACAAGGCCGATTTTTAATGTGAGGAGTGAAGGGGAAATGGGGACCAACTCCCCGGGAAGTAGGGGAGCTGGATAGTGACAATTGGTATGAAGGGTTGCTCCTACATTGACCAAGGTCTTATATGTGGGGTCGCCCCCACATATGGTCTTTGCTTGCAGTATCTGCCGGAACAGATACTACACTTTGATCTTGGCCAAAATGCCAAGATTTCTACTGTAAAGGAATTGTGGCTAATTCTATGGCTAATTGATATTGGAATGTGCTTAATAATAGAAGATAAGTCAGTAAGATGATAGACGTTTTAGAATCATGTTTGACTTCATCCAAAACGCATATCAGTCATATAGGAAAGAAAACTTTTACCAATTATGTGTTAATTAGTGTTGGAACGCTGAATTGGAATCGAGAATTGGGAAATTGGAACTTTTTGGGGTATCGGAATTGGTATTATAATCCTAAAAGTTTGTATTTTCCAATGCCAAAAAAATCGATTCTTTTAATCTTTACTTGTTTTTGTTTGAAGCAAACGTTTCCATTTCTT
Organism: Euprymna scolopes; assembly: GCF_053919585.1. Taxonomy (NCBI): domain Eukaryota; kingdom Metazoa; phylum Mollusca; class Cephalopoda; order Sepiida; family Sepiolidae; genus Euprymna; species Euprymna scolopes. The sequence goes on from NC_136510.1 coordinate 77,948,150, forward strand.
GTAGTATTGATAAAAATGATAAATATTTATTGGTTTTAAACTACAGTAGAACGCCGGGATATGGCATTAATCTGTTTCAGGTTTGGGATCGTAAGGTGAAATCGCTGTACGATTGGTTGGTTGGTTGTTTTTGTTTTACGGCATATCAACCCTTTTCAAGTTATTTAATGCCGAATCCAAAGATTTTGAAGAAAATTTTTTTTATAGAATATATTTGTTGTTTTCAATCTGGTTTCTATTTAACCCATAGTTGGGACCGTAACAGGTACTACCACTCCGGGACCCTAACAGGTACTACCACTCCGGGTTGGGAGCAATGGCAATTAAAGGGTGCCTCCACACTCCCCAAAGCCCGCAAGCTGGAGCCTCACCACTGGATATAGTTTAAGGTCATACCCAGGACCACGTACGATGGGACCTAAGCAAAATTTATACAGTACATATTAAAAATTTGTAACAAAATACAGAACAGTATATAATACGCATGTATATAATCAAATAACATTGTTATAACATTATAAGGCGGTGCAAATACCATAACCAGGGTCCGGAAAAACATTGTATTCCACATCGTAACGTGAAAAAAACGTATCCTAGGGCCAACGTATCCCGGGGTCCTATTGTACTAATTAAACCTATAGATCACTCCTTCTCCTCTAGTGTGTTTTTATGTTTGTGAAAATGTGTGCATATATTATGTGGGTTTTTACAATAATCAGAAAATCAAAACAATAACTAAAATATAGCTGAATATTTAGAGCTTTAAAAAGAAATTGAATGAGAATCAGTAATTGCATAGGGATTGGTAATTTACGACAGAATGAATAATTGTATCGGAATTGGGAAAAATATTGGAATCGTCCCATCACTAATGGTTATTCTAACTCAAACCACTAGCCGTTTATTATTAAGCACATGCCAATATATTATAACACTTAAGAACAGGTATAAAAGATGCTTGTGCTATCAATTCTAACACAGATATTTCTAAACTTCCCCCTTCAGAGGTCATTCAAGCAAACACCCCTTTCCCCCTAAAAACAAAATATATATACAGAGTTTTTATGTTTTATTCTTTTCTCTCATTCCTTTGAAATGGTCGAGTAGGTTATTAAAAACCAGGAAGTTATTGCTTTCATATGGCTTTCATGTTTTATACAGTTATTTATTTTACAAACGCACACACATAAATATTTCTATTTATATAAAACTAGCCGGGGGGGGGGCATTGCCCGGATGTTTGTAGGTGTGAAAAAAACAAAAGTGTTAGTAAGCAGCCAGGCGGAAATGCAAAAAAAAAAAAAACAAGTGAAGCATGCATGGTCCCCGTGAGTGCACAGTGAACGAAGCATAAAAAAATGACTAAGTTCAGCATTTGCCCCCCCCCACACACACACACCATTTAGCACCAAAAGTGCCCAGGGGACGCCAAATCTTGGTGAAAATGAACAAACGGTGCAGTTTTATGCCTTAACATATGTAAATTTGAGTTCTGCACCATGCAAAAAAAGAAATGACTAAGGCCATCATTCCCCCCTCCCTCCATTTAGCCCCAAAAAGCCCTAAGGCCTTAACATATTTAAATTTGAGTTCAGCACCATGCAAAACTGCTAAATAGACATACACAGAAAATTCTGGACAAATATAGTAAAATAGTCCCAAAAATGGAGTGTTTTTATTAGCCCTAAAAGAGCCCTTGGGGCATACCCGAGAGTTATCGTGAAGTATAGTCAAACAAAATTATATAGAAATCAGTTAGTTAAAACTTTTCAGAAAGTTTTATAAAAATTCAAGGCATCAATTTTTCTTAATAAACACAAAAGTGTCAATTTTAGCCATTTTAACCTGAAAGGTACCCCTAGGTGGGCAACCAGAGTTTTCCCGGAAAATCCGTTCTGTTACTTTTTTACTCATATTATGTTTAATGTTAGTGAAAAATTTCAAAACATTTCAAGGCGTAGTCATTATTGAGAAAAATGCAGACGGACGAACAGACAAGGCTCAATTTACAGGTCCACCCTCCTTTTGTCGGGGGACCAAAAAAAACAAACAAAAAAAGAATCACTGTGCAACACTCAACAGGCTCCATTTTACACCTGACTCAATTCAAACACCTGCAAATCAGAAACCACAATTAGTTTAGAGCTGTAATTTACCACATAACTCATAGAGATATAAATCATTGAACATGCAAAGTTTAAGTTGGATCAGATAACTGGAATTACTTAATTAACCAAAGTCAATCCAACGGTGACGATGACTTGCTAAAATGTCGGGGAAAAAAATCGTCCCCTCCTTGTACAAAACGGCCAAGTTTAGAGTGAAGGAATTAATGTTTTGGGCCAATTTTTCAATATTTGTCGTCCAAGATGTTGAGCTTCAAAATGATGATCCATCGCCTCTATCAAAAGTTTTTGCGAGACATACATACATACATACATACATACATTTAAACAGACAGGTGAGATTTATATTATAGATGTTGGTTTTATATACATTTTATTTTTTGTATACATTTTATTGGGACACCCTGTATATTTGTATATATAGGATTCGCTCTTAAATTGATTAACCGATAATTATAAAGTTTAGAACACATCTGTTGGGCATAAGAGTAGGTAATGTAGGCTACATTTAGTTTAATGTAGTTTTATGCAAAAGAGTAAGAATAGATAAAATCCCTGTGTGAAAATTCAGACACATTTAATTATAAAATTTTAACAATTCTCCAATTTTCATTTTCTTTCAAGTATTTTAAAGAATTTTTTTAGACATTATCTAGAATGAAAATCATATAATGGATTTTAATCAAAATTGGAATTAGGATTCTAGGCATAAGTTTTAGTTAATATCATTATTTCTTTATTTTTAATTTTCATAAGCGAACATAAAATTGGTCCAAACCTATTATGTCCAGAGAATTAATTTTGCTCTTCCTGGAACCAGTATTTTTATATATACAGTAGAACTCCGGGATATGATCGCCCTAGGATACGTTTTTTTTTTTTTAGGTTACGATTTGAAATACAATGTTTTTCCGGCCCCTGGTTACGGTTACGGTGTTATTTATTATGTTATTTGATTATATACATGTGTATTATATACTGTATTGTATTTTGTAACTAATTTTTAATACCGTATCCAGGGGTTCTAATATATACATATATACACACACACACACATATATATATATATATATATATATATATATATATATATATATATATATCTTATTATTATTATTATTATATAAAAGTCACTTTTTGTGCGTGTGTTCCTTCCTCATAGGTTCCGAAATGGTTGAGCCCATCTTTTGCTGGCCCTGGATATGACCTTAAACTATATCCGATGGTGAGGCCCCAGCTTGCGGGCTTTGGGGAGTGTGGAGCCACCTTTTAATTGCCATTGCTCCCAGGTCCACTCTGACCCGGAATGATAGTACCTGTTAGGGTCCCAACTATGGGTTAAATAGAAACCGCCTTGAAAACAACAAATATATTCTAGTAAAAAAATTTTCTTCAAAATCTTGGGATTCTGCATTTTTGGATTCGACATGAAATAACCTGAAAAGGGTTGATATGTCGTAAAACAAAAACAACCAAACCAAACGATCTTTTGCAAATTTCACACTAAGCTAATTTATTTGTCTGGCAGTGTTCTTAGACATGTTTTGTACAGGAATTCGTCTGATAAATATCCAAAATCGAAAAAAATCCGATCTTAAAAGTAGTTTTTCTTCTCTTACAGATAAAAAAGAATTTTTGCAGGGGGACAGTTTACATTACACAGGTGTAACCTTGGTTGGCGTAATGTAAAATATTCTGTAAAAATTCTTTTTTATCTACAAGAGACGAAAGACTCTGTTTAATATTCTCAAGCCCAAATATCAGCTGACATGATATTGTAAACAAACACAGACAGAATTTGATGAATGACATTATCATTATTATTTTTTTTTTTTTTTGCGAATTAGTTCGCCGGCCAAATTATTCCTCGTAATATATAATATTCAATAGAGGATTGATTCTATAATAATATATACACAATTTGTATAAATTAATATCATGTTTAAGCATATTGTATGACTGGGCAATGCCGGGTGTCCAGCTAGTGTGTGTGTGTGTGTGTGTGTGTGTGTGTGTGTGTATATATATATATATATATATTATAATGCATCTAAAACCAAGCTTCTCTCTTTACATCATCAACATTCTAATCCATATTTGTCATCAATTGAAATGAATGGCTCTCGTCTTCAGGAGGCCTCAAGTTTTGACAAGCTTCTGGGCTTGACCATTACTCCTGATCTTAAATGGAACACGTATATCAAATCTGTTGCCAAGGCCGCTGGAAAAATGGTGGGATCTTTCTATCGATCCGGTAGATATCTCACTGCTGATGCTATTCTCTATCTATATAAGAGCCAGGTACGTCCAAGGATGGAATACTGTTGCCACATCTGGGCAGGAGCTGCTAGAAAGGACTTGTCCTGCCTTGATAGAGTTCAAAATAGACTTCGTAGCCTCATAGGAGATGTCCTTTTCTCCTCCTTGCAACCTCTATCTCACAGACGAGATGTTGCGAGTTTGTCTCTGATGTATCGTTATTTTCATGGAAAGTGTTCAACTGAGCTTCAATCTATGGTCCCCCCTCGCCAAACTTTCACAAGAAACACTCGTCTAGCTGTAAACACTATCAATAATTTCCCCCACTCTTTATCTGTGCCTAAACCTAAACGTAGATTCCATGAACAAAGCTTCTTTCTTAGAACTGCACGCCTGTGGAATTGTCTTCCGTTTTCCTGCTTTCCGGCTGACTACAATATGGTTGTCTTCAAGTCTAAAGTAAATAAGTTCTTGATGAGCCGTTCCATATAAGTTATCAAATTTACCAAATTTTCATTACTAATGATTACTATATTGTCCAATTTCTACTGTACACTCTTTAACCCTTATCCTTGAGTGGCCTCTGGGCCTTGATAATGTGGTGATGCCTATGTAAAAAAAAAAAAAAAAAAAAAAAAAAACACTTGTTTCACGGTTCTACTGATCATAAGTGTAGCTTGACTGTTCTCAAATCTCAGACCGTATGTATTATGGTCAAGTGCATTCACTGTTATGCCACAAATCCTAGATCACATCACGTGCTATTTTTATCACTTACAAACTTATGTCAATTTTTGTTGCAATATTATTTTTATATATAATGGGGGTATCCACCCTGAAAGTTGGGAGATTCTATTTATAAACACCGCCGACAGAAACTGACAAATCAAATTAATTCACGTTCTGTTATCAACCAATCAGAAACGAGAATTGCTTCATAAAAATTGAATCTTTTAGCATTCCAGCAAATAATTTTTTCGTCTCAACACGAGAAGGGTCTTTTGCTCTTTGCTTGCAAAATTATAAAGTCCAGAACCTTTATAGAACAGCTACCTACTGAAAATTCTTTATATCTGGGACTTGTATAGAAAAACTATCCATCAGAAACTTTTCTTAAATTAAACATGCCTTCCAATTCAAGAGGTTCTGGGCTCAGCGGAAAACTTAAATGGATCAGAATCCAAATTCGAATTGTGGCAATTAAAATTTTTAGGATATTTACAAATCCAAAAGTTACACAAGGTAATTCAGGCACAACCTGATACCAGAAACGACCCTGAGTTTAATGAAAAGCATGCAACTTTCTGTGGAATTAATACAGTGCTTAGGTGACAGAAGTCTATCTTTGGTAATGCGAGAAGCCTTGGACAATGTCTGCAAAGCATTGAACATATTAAGAGAGCATTGAAAGAAACCCCCAAAATTATCTCTTTATATACTGAACTGACATCTTTAAAACGTATGGAAGCCAAGACGATTACGGGTTATATCACAAGGGTCAAAATAACAGCAAATTCATTAAAAATGTCTGGTGAAGTTATTAGCAACAGTCTATTAATCTCATTAAAAGGGTTGCCGAGTGATTTTAAGCTGTTTACCATCATGATAACTCAGAAAAACTCATGACTTTTAGTCAGTTCAAGGTAGCACTCAGAAGTTACAAGGAAACTGAGAAAATGATCACAGAAAAAAACGAATCTACAAATATCATGAAATTTAAAAATGTCTACTTAAAAACACCAAAATTAAATTATAACTTTACCTCGAATAAAAATCACAACTTTTCCAAAAACAATTTTTCTCCTAAGAAAAGGACAAACATTATTTGCTATAATTGTAGGCGACCCAATCACAAGAGTTCCCAATGTAGATACAAAAATTTCAAAGGGGACTTCATTAAAAAGGTGGAAAGCTCTGTTACATTTTTACTTTCATGTACGCTTGACATTTCAACAAATAGTAACAGCTTTCTTGTCGATTGTGGTGCAACGGTACGTGTAATTACAAAAGAATCAGATTTTATCAATTTTGATCCCAACTTTAACCCTCAGAGTCACTTTATAGAGCTAGTCGATGGCATGCGAGTAAACGATATCGTTTTGAAAAGAGGTGATGCTAAAATGGACTTTATTTCTGTATTCTGGAAAATGCTCTTCTAATCCCGAAATTTAGGCAAAATATATTTTCTGTACAAACCACTACTAAACAAGGTGCAAATATCAAACTTTAGCCCCAATAAATCAAAACTGGTGTACCCACATGGAACTGTATTCGATATTAAAGAAAATGGAAAACTATATTATTTAAACAACCCATCAAAAATCGCCTGCTATGATTTACAGACATGGCATAAAATTCTTGGACACTGCAATATTCCAGATATTAAAAAGTTGCCGAATTTAGTTGATGGAATGAAAATAAAAACTCTAAAAAAACTTGACAAACTGCAACGTTTTTACTCAAGGTAAAACGACAAATTACCAAAACAAGATGCCAGACAAGAAAGCCACGAAAATCCTATCACTGGTACATTGTGACTTGAACAGTTCCATGGAACCGATGAGCAGAAAAACTTCAGGTATGCATTATATTTTGAAGACGATTATTCTGGTTTTATAATGGTCTATTTCTTAAAGAACAAATCTGATACCTTGCTAGCAACTAAAAAATATTTAGCTGACATAGCCTTCTACAGTGCAGCAAAGTGTATTCGCTTTGATAATGATACAGAATTCACTAATAAAGACTTTGAATTTTTATTAATTAACCATCGTATCAAACATGAAAAATCGGCCTCGAATTCACCTCACCAAAACAGAACTGCTGAAAGATCATAGCAGACACTTTTTGAAATGGTAAGATGTCTACTGATTGAATCAAAACTTCCTAAAAACGTCTGGACGTATGCACTCAAGACTGCTGCATATATACGCAACCAGTTCTTTAACAAAAGACTATTTAGAACCCCATAATGAAGCTTTCTGTGGTAGAAAACCAAATTTAAGCAGAATGCATGCATTTGGTTCATTTATGTATTTGGTACGCATTTATAGATAAGAAAAGCAAATTAAATATCAAAACCGGTCGAGGTATATTCCTTGGGTATGATAAAAACAGCCCAGCCTACTTAGTATTTTTTCCAGAGAAAAATAAAATAAAAAGAATCCGATGTATAAAATTCACAGACACATTTAATTTCAAAGACGAAAATCCATTATATGAAGAGGGTGAATTAATATTTCCTCAAACTCATAAAACAAATGACGATAATGAAGTCGCCGTTGTCAAGGACAAGAGTATTAATAATGATGACAGCAATGATGCTAATGTTAAAGTCGAAAATTCGTCATTACGTTGCCCCAAAAGAAGTAGAAGACCCATTTTTTTTTTTTTTTTTTGTGGTCGACAATTTGGAAGATTATAAAGTACACTATTACTATTCTATGGATAATATGCCAAAAAGCTTTAACGAAGCAATTAATTCAGAACATTGTCAGCAATGGAAAGCGAAATAGATGCTTTAACAGAAAATAATACCTATTCATTAGCGCCTCTCTCAAAAGATAAACATGTCATTTCTTCAAGACGGGTCTTTGCAAAAGTCTACATCAGCAGCAGGCGTTGAACAATACAAGGCTAGATTTGTTGCTAAAGGATACTTTCAGATTTACGGTATAGAATATTTTTTCTACGTTTTCACCGACTACAAATCTAACGACAATCAGAATTTTATTGCAAATCGCATTGCAATATAACCTTAACATCCATCAAATGGACATAAAAAATGCTTATTTAAATGCCCCAATAGACTGTGTTTTATGGGTCGATGACATTTTAATCGCATCAAATTGTGACATAATGTTGACCGATGTTAAGAACAGATTAATAAAAAAAAATTCAAAATGACCGATCTGCACATACAAGTTACTCATGAAAAAGGAATTATTAAAAGGAATCAATCGAGTTACATTGATAAAATCCTATTAAAATTTGGAATGCAAGAAACGCTCTACATCGATCGAATATCAATGAAAATACAAACACAGAATCTGAAATAATTGACGATAAACTATACCAATATATATATAATCTTATATACTTAATGACTGCTACGAGACCTGACATATGTTACACAGTAACAAAACTATCACAAAAATTAACAAGACCGACAATGAAGTATTTAAACAGAGCTAAACAAGTCCTTTGTTATTTAAGCGGAACTAAGAAATAGCATTTAGTATTTAGAAAATCAACCTCTAAAATTAGAAGGGTTTTCAGATTCAGATTGGGGAAACGATAAAAAGATCGAAAAAGTATATCTGGATATTGTTCTGGACTATCAAAAAATGGGCGTATTAGTTCATGGAAATCTAAAAAGCAGCAGATTGTATCTCTCTCTCTCTCTCTCTCTCTCTCTCTCTACGCGTGAGGCGGAATTCATTGCACTTACACATACTGCACAAGAAGCACTTTACCTAGAAGCTATTCTAAAGACTATTTTAAAACCAGAATCAACTAAATCTTCTGTAGTAATTAATTGTGATAATCAAGCCAGCATAGTCTAAGCGCAGAACACAGTAATTCACCAAAGATCTAAGCATATAGATATTAAATATCACTTCATAAGAAATGAAGTTAAAAAAAAAAAAAAAAGGAATCGATTATTGCGAATTACATAGCATCAGAACAAAGTATCGCCGATATATTTACAAAACCGACGACAAAAATAAAATTGAAACGTTTTGCCTCTAAAATTGTCGGAATTTGACTTTAAATAATTTTTCACAAGCGAGAAAGGGAAGGTTGTTCTGAGCAAGACGTTAAACCGCATCCATTTTTGTTTGTATTTACACTTTTAACACACTAATGCGTAACACTGACTGAAAAAAAAAAATAAATAAATAAATAAAATTTAAAAAATCACTGTGAAAACGTTCTTTTGGGGTTTTTTTTACAAATACTTTTTGCACGCTTATTTTACGGCACACATAAAATAAAATTGACTTTTTTACTTATATTTTGTGCACAATACTTTCTTTCTAATTTACCGAAAATTTCCTATTTTCTCATTTTGCTTTGTTTTAATTTTACTTAACCAACAAACTAAATTCTTTTTTTTTTTTTTTTTTTTACGGATATATATATATATATATATATCGGTTGTATAGGTTAGTTTCTGAGAGGTAAATCCAGCGAAACTCACATGATTATTAAAGAGTGCTCAATTCAGGACAGAGCTGGTGGTATATATTCTTTTTTGGTTTGATGAAGTCTTGTCCCTGAATTGGAACTCCACTGAAACATGTATGCACATATGTAACCAATAATGTTTGTATAATCAATGGACTATATATGTATTTTTGAACGGGAATGCATAATTAATGTAATTAAAATTAAAAATGGTTTTAGTTTTCCACGCTCGCCTTTTCAAGGTAAAAATAAAAATCAATTTCTTTTATTTTTTTTTACACTCATATTTTTCTTTGATATTAGAACAAAATTAAAAAAATGGCTTCGTTTTTACATGCTCAAATTTTAAGATCGAAATGACTTCTGTTTTCACTTAACATGCTGCACCTTTTATTTTACATATTTGAATATATATATATATTTTTTTTTTTTTTTGAACAGAATCAAACATGAACTGAATGGACTTTCCCATTATATAAAAAATGGGGGAGGGCAATCTTTTTTATGTATAATGGGATAGATATTTGTCCGGTGTACCCCGCACCAAAGTATGACACAAGGTCGGGAAAGTGGAGAGTAGGCAAACTCCCCTAAAGGAGGGGCACTCTTGCCTCAACAAAAATTGCCTGGGCACCCCCGTCGGCATTCCTCGGTAGGGGCGCCTCAGAAAACAAGCAATAAACTTGCCTCACCCAAAAGCCGGGTGGCAAGGCCTAGGAGGGTGGACCTCCTGGGTGATACCGAAGCGGTGTACCTCAGTCCAACAGGTACTGGGCCGGTTCCCAGGCCCGTACCTGTCGGGCTGAGTGTCAAGAACGGATCCTTGACGAGTACTCTACCTTGTCTCCCTGCAGCCGAAGCCGCTAGGAGACACATCCCATCATGAATAATGGGGTAGTTATTTAATTGCCGCCCACATCGGCAATATTTGGCACAAGGCCTGGAAAGTGGGAACCCCGCAGGCTCCCCTAAAGGAGGGGCACTCCTGCAATTTTAAAAATTGCCTGAGTAACCCCGTCGGCATTCCCCGGTCGGGGCGCCTCAGGCAGCAAGCAATAAACTTGCCCCACCGGAAAGTCCAGTGGCAAGGCCTGGGAGGGTGGACATCCTAGGTATTACCCAGGCGGTGTACCTCAGTCCAACAGGTGCTAGGCCGGTTCCCGGCCCCTCACCTGTTGGGCTGAGTGTCAAGTGACGAATCCTTGACTGGTACTACCCTGTCTCCCTGCAGCCGAAGCCGCTAGGAGACACATCCCATCATGAATAATGGGGTATTCTCTCTGAAAGTGGGGAGATTCTATTTATAACCACTGCCGATAGGAACTGACAAATCAAATTAATTCACGTTCTGTTATCAACCAATCAGAAACCAGAATTGCTTCATAAAATTAAATCTTTTAGCATTCCAGCCGACAAATTTTTTCGTGTTAACACGAGAAAGATCTTTTGACCTTTGCTTGCAAAATTATAAAGTCCAAACCTGTACAGAACAGCAACCACTGTAAATTCTTCAGATCCGGGACTTATGTAGAAAAGCTACCCATCGGAAACTCTTCTGAAATTAAATATGGCTTCCAATTGTTCTTGATATTTTTTTATGTCTAAAAAATATGGGAGATCTTCTAAAAAGGAAAAAAAAGTTTCCTAGATTTTCAAGGTTGGAGATGCTAATAACTGTATTATCGTAAAAAAAAATCAACAAAAAAAAACATTGGCACACACACACACACACACACATATATGACTGCTTCATTTAATCACATAAATTAATATACAAAAATATAATTTTATGCGTAAATTTTTAGTATTTACTTCAACAGTGCTCAATACATAGGTAGAGCTAGATAGTAAATTATAAAAATATGTATGGCAATTAAGTTACACAGAATATTCTGTATTTCATTCTCGTGAGAAATCGTCAGGCTTAAGTCGATTTCTCACAAGAATGAAATGTGGAATATTCTGTGTAGCTTAATTGCCATATATATTTTTATTTTTACTTCATTGTAAAGTTTCAGATGAAATACATAGATATCGGAAACCAATTCAGTTTATTGTACTATTCCAAATTAATGTACTATTTTTCCAAACTAAATTCAGGTGATGGATAGTTTAGTATCTGTTCAGTTATCAGGAAACCTGAATTATGCTCCCAGGCATCATCTCCTCTTTTGGGGGAGGGCAGTGTAGCATCTGTAAAATGAGTATAAAGAAAAAAAATAAAGATCTTCAATTTTGCACATCATTATAGTTTTTGGAGTCGCAGACTGATAACGTGATTAAACAGAGGGAAACAGACGATCTTCTCTTTAACAACTGAGAATACAACATACTTATACAAGACAGCCCGAAAAATCAATAAAATCAATAAATACTCAGACATGCTTATCGATATTCACAGATGTTTGATTAAAAATGACAGAGTTTTTTGTCTGTTCAGTTTTGTCCCCAATTATACTTGTTTGTGGATACGTCATTTTTCTTTCTTCTCAAGTGAACCAAAATTGTTGGTTTTTAAAAAACAAGTCTGCATAATAGACCTAAGAAAATGTTATTTCCAATTTAAATGTGACAGATTAAATAAAAATTTAATTTCAAACTTAAGCATGGCAGACCAACGAAAATTTTATATCAAACTTAAGCATGACAGACTAAATAAAAATTTATTTCAAAATATAAGCATGGCAGACTAAATAAAAATTTTATTTCAAACTTAAGCGTGACAGACTAAATAAAAATTTATTTTAAAATATAAGCATGGCAGACTAAATAAAAATTTTATTTCAAACTTAAGCCAAACAGACGAAATAAATTTTTTTTTCAAACTTAAGCATGGCAGACTAAATAAATTTCTTTTTTCAAACTTAGGCATGACAGACCAAAGAAAATGCTACTTAACACATAAACATGATAAACCTAAGAAAATACTATTTCAAGGTTAAATGTGACTAAAATAAAAATAAACTATTTTTTTTTCAAATATGACAGACAAAATAAAAAAATTATTTCAAACTTGGCAGACCAAAGAAAATGCTATTTTAAACATAAGTGTGACCAATCAAAGAAAATGTTTGTTTTTTTCAATTCTTCCATAAAACTAATCGTTATTGTCAGCTAAATATTCTTAAAATAAATCAAACGAATGTGTCTCTTATTTATTCATGTTAAAGTTGTAGCAATTGAATTATTTCTCAAACAATGTATTCGTTATTTCTACTGCAAAAAATAATTGTCAGAGAAATATTTCTCAGATGAATAAATATATTTTCAAAAATGTGACATTTATTTAAATAAATGTCACATTTTTGAAAATATATTTATTTGAAATTGTGCTGTTTTAATCGATGGGACCAAGTAATTTCATTTGGGAACAATTCATTTTAAAATAGTTAAAGTTTACCTTAGCAATATCAGATTGGCAAAAGTGTGTTGATTCTGATGGTGCTTCTTTCGATCAATAAATTTTTGTTTGACCCAAGATATGTTCATCTGAATTTAAAAATTAAAAACCGCAAGAACTTTCTTGTCAACCCGATATTTGTTGAAATTTACTGGAAGACGAGTATGCTTTAGTCTGTAAGGAAGAACACCTATACAATTGTTTTCTATGGATGGAAGGTTCATGGAAAGAATTTTCCATTCCTGGTACTTCCATTTACTTTTAGGTACACAGATGAAGAAAGGGGGGTTCTTTTTAATGGTGGTGGCTAGATGGGCACTTGCTGCGAAAGTTTCAAAGAGGGGGGTCTTTGAGTGTTTTTTTACAACTAGACGTCTCTATCAAATGAACCAACTATTCATGTGTTAGAGATACGAACAGTTGCTTCTGTCGATGTAGGTGAAGGACAATCCGTGAGGACCAATAAATCCTCTCATGCAATATTCACAGTTGATATATAGTGTAAAACAATCAAACAAACCAAATCAACAAATTCTTTAGGTTTGGTTTTGTGTTTCTGCATTCCAAATTCTCTAAAGGGGTTGATAGTGCATCTAGTTTCACTCTTTGTTATGAATACTATTATGGCGTGTGTTCTTCAGTTCTGATTGAATATGAAAATTCTGTGATAGACAACAACAGCTGAAAACATTACAACAAAAAGAGAAAAAATAGAAAACATTTAATCTTTGAAAGGATTTTTAAAAGATAAAGAACAAATAAAAAAAAAAGTCTTTCTGTCCGCATAGCCAAGATTAATGATTTGAGATAGAAATCAATAGATATATATGTGTGTAAATAATGAGCTGAATCGATTTGGCATTGCCCGAAATCCATTACGTTCAAATTTGTTTTCTAAATATTTCGATATTCTATAACCATGACTTTTTTTCATGGAAGAAACACTAGAGGATGACCTCCAATCTGTAGTGAAATGGGGACAAAATGTATGATCATATTCAACGCTGCCAAGACTAAGCTTGTTTCCTTCAATAACTTCAAGAAACCTTCACTACTACTGTTAAGTTTTGAGACATTGTGTTGAACAAAGATGGCGGCGTAGTTCAGATCAGTAACCAAGATGACGATCAAGAATAAAATGCGGTCCGTGGCGTAGTTAACCTCTTAAGTTCTGAGATAATGTGTTAACAAAGATGGTGGTGTAGTTCAGATCAGTAACCAAGATGGTGGCCAAGAATTAAATGCGGTCCGTGACGTAGTAAACGGCGAACTGATTGAATCCAAAATTCGACAATTTTTATAATAATTTTGGGGCGTTTTCATTAGTTGTTTAGCACAGCCATTGGTTATAAAAATGATTGGCGAATCCATTCGTCTCCTACCCCCATCAGAAGTCAAAACATTTTACAACTACCAATAGCAATGGCCAAGAAAACACTACCCGAAAGTACTTCCTTTAAACTCCTCGGCCTAACGTTTACTGGAAACATGAACTGGAATAGATACATGGAGAGCATTGCCAAGGCTTCTGCAAAGAAGGTGGTCTCTCTCTGCCATGCTAGAAAGCTACTTACGCCTGAAAGTATCCTGTACCTCTATAAGGCCACCATTTGCCCATGTATGGAGTGCTGTTGTCACATTTGGGCTGGTGCATCTGCTACTTATCTCTTACTCCTGGACAGGGTTCAAAAGAGAGTTGCCAACCTGATAGGTCCTGAACTGTCATCTAAGCTTCAGCTTCTGTCCCATCGACGAAATGTTGCATCCTTCTGTCTGTTCTACCAGTACTTTAATGGTGAATGTTCTGACGAACTGCAAGCACTTGTACCCCCTTGACGTGAATACCCCCAACAAACACAACAAGCAGCTAAATCCCACCCCTTTGTAGTAGAAATCCCTAGGTGTAAGAAAGCTTTCTACTCTAATAGTTTCTTCCCCAGAACTGCTAGGCTTTGGAACTCCCTTCCGGGATTCTGCTTTCCCAACTGTACTGAAATGTAATGTGAACAGACATCTTGCTACTCATCCCCCTTCATAATACCCCTGCAAATTATGTGCCCGATAGTAGCCCCCCCCCCACTTCAAAGTGGCACTGTGCCTTGTTTGGGTTGAAAATAAAAAAAAGATTAAATAAATAAGAAATGCTTTTCCTAAAAGAAGAAGAGTTATCTCCCTTAGCTGGTTTTCTATCTTATGTTTTTGTTGAACCAGATTTCACTACGTTTCGGCCAACTGATCCTGATTTTCTTCAAGTGATTAACTGCGACAGGATAGGAATGCTGAGTCTTGTAACTGCATCCTCAGTAATTATTGCCCTCCATAGTTGTTGTCTCACCTCGGGGCCTGTAGAGCAGTAGAGTCTCTATGGTTCCAGGTGAGCATTGTCTGAAGATAGCGGTTTCAATCCTACCCAAGCAGGCCTGAGGATTAGTTGGCCAAAACATAGTGAGACAACAACAACTATGGAAGGCAGTAATTACTGGGGATACCATTATAAGACTCCGCATTCCTATTCCATCGCGGTTAATCACCTGAAGAAGGCCAGAGGATGAGTTGACTGAAATGTGGCGAAACAACAACTGTTATGTAGTTGGGTGTATATCGTCGATGACATATATCGGGGGTGTATATCGTGTGTTTATATCAGATGACAGATGACGGGGAATACATTTATAATGAGAAGGAGGAAGAGGAGACAGACGTTTGATACAGTTCTTTTTAATAAAGAGGTGATTTTCATTACTTATGATGGTGGAGACAGTTAACACTTGAAGGGTGTTGCACAAAGTTCATTTACAGATGATAGAAAAAAACACATCTACCTTTCTTTGTTAAAATTAAGACACAAAGACAAACAGTTTAAAAATATAAATGATGATCCCTTTATTCGACCAGCTGATTGATTGCTGAATCAGGAATTCAAGCTTTTACGACTATATGGTTTTATCTTTCTTCCTCGCCTCCAAGAGGACGTCAGCTAACTCTGACTGACTGTCTTTGACCAAGTCACTCTCTGACTCTGCCTCTACCTTTACTCTCTCCTCTAACTCAAACCCTTCCTAAATATATTATAAATTCCCTTTCTTTATGACGTCAGAGGCGTGGCAACAAAGTGATTCCCTCACGTGTTCAAATTACACGTGTGCTTTGCACATGCATCCACACGCCTTTGTTAAACAAAGAAATTCCTAAATTGAATTGTATTATTTTTAATCTACTTGTTTCATCATTATTTCTAACTTGTATCGTCCATCCTTTTAACTGACATAATTTAATATATCCAGTTATTTTTAAAAGAATGAACAATCGCTACATTTCTAGGATTTCAATCTCTGTTATCTTTTTTGACTCTTGCTTACTGGGCTCTATTTTATTCTTTTCTAAATATCCTTTTTCATGTAACACAACTATGAAGATGAGGATAACAGTCTGCAAAATAATGAATATACAAATTATGAAGCCTCATCCTAAAAGATTTTCAAAAGACCCAAAAATAAAAAAATATATATAATGCTGAACCAGATTAAATATTTATTTTTTTAAATAAAGTGTAGCGAAGTATGTTCGTTTATTGCCAAAGTATGACAATGATAAATGAAAATTGGAACGATTTCAATGTTTTTCAATTCTAATACAATTACAGATTCTGTTCTAAACTCTCGATTCCAATTCCAATACCAGAAGCATAAAATGTAATCACCTATACAACTATAGACCCATCTATTGGAAGAGTTAATTAAATTTTGTTAATTAAAAGTCATTTATATAGAAATTTTATAACTGGCGTTTTTCTTATAGCAAAAGATTTCCATAAAAGAACAATGCTGATTGTAGATAAATAAATTTTCTTTTGTGTGATAGAATTCTAAGGATTTATAGCGATCTTATAAAGGTTTTTTAAATGGATCTGCCGCTGGAAAATAATTCTACCCCAAAGAATTGCACTCACCCAATATTTTTTTAGGTAGGAGAGTGCAGACATGTTTAGAAATAACAGAATCTTTTAGCGAAATAAATGAGGACTCATCTCTCTCTCTCTCTCTCTCTATATATATATATATATATATATATATATAGAGAGAGAGAGAGAGAGAGAGGATAAATGACAAAAAATGATGTTGACCCTCTTATAATTTATTCCTTTAATTCAGTTGACTTATACAATTCTTGACAGTTTCTGTTTCGTAGTGCAAAATCAATCACTTAATTATTATATCTTAATTATTATATTTTAACGGATTGGTTGTTGCTATTTCTTCTGATGAGTTAAGGGCATAATAGATTCACTGATTGATATGATAATTAAGTGATTGATTTTGCACTACGAAACAGAAACTGTCAAAAATTGTATAAGTCAACTGAATTAAAGGAATAAATTATAAGATGATCAACATCATGAACTTTGGAATATAACTTTTTATCATTTATTCTCTATATTGCTCTGTAATTACATCGAGCTTCTTAAATACGGATTGATATATATTATAAGAAAATATATTTCTACAGAAATATATACATATATATATATGTGTGTGTGTGTGTGTGTGTTTGTTTGTGTGTGTGTGCGTGCGTGTGCGTGTTAGGGCGATTAATTGGAATCAGAATCGGGAATCGAAAAGAATTGTGCTTATTTTCCGATGCCAAAAACGATTCTTTCAATTGTCTTTTTATTTGATTTTGTTTACAAAAAAATCTTCCACTGTTGGTAACAATAATAATAATAATAATAATAATAATAATAATAATAAAATAATAAATATTTATTGATTTTAAACTAACAGTAAAACTAAAATCTATACATCATCTCCAAAAGTGTACTTTTATACAGGGTGGGACAGAGCAACTTAATCATTTGGAATATATTTGAAATTTAAATAAGCAAATTGCTCTGCTCCACCCTGTATCAAGTGTATGGATTATCTACTATATTAATAAAATGATATCGATTGTCTATTATATTAATACAGTGGTATCAATTATATGAAAAAAAGTGTTATTGATTATTTACTATATTGATAAAGTGATATCGATTATTTACTATATTAATAAAGTGATATCGATTATCAATAGTAACAAAATGATATAGATTATTTACTACTAGCAAAGATACCCGCGCATCGCACGGGACTTTTCTGCATACTGAAGTAGGCGATTTGTGGGCACCTTTCCAGTAAGTGGATGTTGTAAGAGGGAAGTAAATTTCAACTCGATGCTTGAATCTTATCTAAGACATTGAATACTGAAAACATACCACAATCAGATCATATCAGTTTTTCATCATATCCTTTTGGAGAACTTTTCATTGAAAAGCCTCGTGGTAAACTACATTTCTGCTTCTTTGATTTGAAGCCAGAATGTAGAGTTTTTCTGAACTTCCTGTCCTGATGGAGAAGTAGAACATACCGTGACTGAAGCAGTCTGATGTCAGGTCTACACCAATGGTTTTAAACGTCTGACCTTGTCTTTTATTTATGCTCATTGCAAAACACACCTTCACAGAAAACATTTCTAGATAGTACAATTACAACAACGCCCCAACATCCCTCCTCGGCTGCCCCGCCCGCCCCAATATAAACAAAATGTTTTTTTTGGGGGTGGGGGTCAACGTGTGGGTGCTCATGTTAGGTTAAATTATCATAGAAAAGTGATCCCCCACTTTATTGAAACTAACATTTCTTCAAAAAGTCCCAGGGTCCAGGAGTTCATACCATGCAAACGGTAAATTTGCGACGGGTTTGATTATCAGATTTGGTGTCAGAAGAAAAAATCTGTTTGTGTCAAAAAACGAAAATAAATGTCATTTTTTTTATCATAAAAATAACTATTTGCCCAATCATGAGAAAGTGAAAGAAGGCCTGGGGTCATTTTTTGGCTCGTTTGGCTCTTTTTGGTGTTTTTTAGTAAATGCACGGGCGGCCATGTTGCTTGCAAAACTGTAGTAATTACGTTGGATACTGAATCTCTTCAAATATGAATAACTACTCGTTTGCACAAGAAATAAATGCAATATTCCTTCCCAGCGTCCCCCAAAATCTATACAAGTCGACAATTCAAAGGTGAATGCCAAGGGGTTGGTAAACTAAAAAAAATACTAATTTATGGTAAGAATTATACCATAGCGATGTATGTGATATCATATATGGTAAAAAACTTATATTTTATATTAAATCTATATAATTATAAAACTCAAATGACCTTGTAACGGGTATTGTAACCCAACATCCGGTTTACGACTTCGGGTTGCGTATGCGTACATAAACATAAACCCATAACAGCGAAACAAATAAACATAAATCGCTACTTTTGCAGAATTTGACCTGCGCACTAAAATATTAATGCTATTATTTAGAAATTAATATTTAAAATATTAATGCTATTATTTAGAAATTATTATTTAACATGGGAAGGGTGGTGATGTTTTGCAACTATTCTGTATTACAACTATACTGTCACAATTTTGTTACAAATAAATCAACTTTAACCCGTTGAAAACATATTGTTTTACTGTGTACGTTTTCAGCGTCCCAATTGTTTTTTTTTATGTTTAAATTATCCAAATAAAAAATTGTTAATACTTTCTGCATTTTTTGTACATCGTTCATTTCCGTATTACGTTTAAGTTATTTTAACGCAATTTCCTTACAAATAAATCTACAAATAAATTGACAATCATAAGAGCATTTTACAACGTATTGTTTTACTGTGTACGTTTTCAGCGTCCCAATTGTTTTTTTTTTCGTGTTTAAATTAAAAGATATATCAAAATTTGAATTTAACTTTAAGTATTATGCTATCTGTTCAGTGCACATTTACCTATAAATATGGCAAACAAACCACTTATAGTTCAATGGCTGTAATTTTTTTTTTATCAAAAATAAACAATTATAAACAGAATGATAAATTATATCGGCGTAAAACTACTAAATACAGTGAAAAAAAACGGATAACTCAACAATAACAAATAAAAAAGGTTTGTACTCATGCAGAGAGTGATCCAGACGTAACTCAGCGCACGCGCAGCTTTCTCCGGCACATGACATCAACAGCTGGAGTAAGCCGAGCGTCGGCAAAAAAATTAAGCCGTCTGTCCGACAGAACATAAAGCTGAACTAATGACAATGTAGCGTGATGGTTTTCAACGTGACGCGTGTTCGCGCGAGTTGAAAATTCAAAGCAACAGATGATAATTTGGAAGAGGAAGAAAAGAAAATGAATTAGTAAAAAAAAAGAAGCCCACCATTTCGTACTTTAACATAAAAAAAACAAAAAAAACATGAATTTTACAGCCTTAAGTGAGCAGCTGGAAACACTAACTGGAGTCCTCGACTTTTGTCAAGAAAAAAAATTACTGGCACGGACGAAAACTTGTCCATCATGTGGACAAAGAAAGGTAAGCGATGGCTATGCCTGGAGGTTTCAGGCTACCACATGCCAAACCTTTACATCATCCAGACTGGTACCTTTTTTTTTTTTTTGCCAAGTGTAGACCTACAATTGTCATTGTGGGCGTTTGAGCGAGCAACACAGAAAGACCTCCAACGCGAATGCAGAATATGATTTACGCACACACACCATTAATAAAACAACGGTCTGAGGAAACAACAACAATATCTGTTTTAATATGAAAAAAAAGAAAAAAAATCTATCCCACTCAGTTTTGTTTCAATTTTTCTAGTTTTTCTAGTTTTCAGGCTTTTCCTTGAGAAAACAAAAAAAATTAAAAAAATAACACCTCAAAAAACAAAGATAATTTTTTTTTCAATTTTTCTTGAAAAAAAAAACTTTACAAAGAAAAAAGTGTTTATTTGACTTACCTTTGAATCTTTTCTCAAACAAAAAAATCGGTCAATGTCAAGTTTCTTTCCAACTCTTCAGAAAACATTTTTAAAAGGTTTTCGGTGGTGCTGAAAACGAATATCACATTTAAATTTAGCGCAGATAAGTAGTTTTCATGATATGAAGAAATTTTTTTCAAAAAGTGGGGGATCACTTTCCTATATCAACTTAACGTAAAATGAGCACCCACCTTCTGGCCACCTAGTAATTTCTTCATATCAAAAAAATATAACTGATATTCGTTTTCAGCATCTCCGAAAACTGGCATTTTTTCATCTCATAATTTAGGACGCTAATTATGCTGTCAGTAAGTTTACAAAAACATACTTTTTTTTTATTATACAACTTGTATAGTTGTTAACAGGTGCTTCAGCAGTTAAATATTTCACAAAAATTCTGTTTACATTAGGGGGGCTGTGGAGCCCCCTAATGTAAACAGAATTTATGTGAGATATTAAACGATTCAGCTTTAATGGTTTAATGGTTAATGTCGGCACGTTAATTATGGAAAAAATGGTTAATTAAACTACAGAAGCACCTGTTAAAAACTATACAAGTTCTATAATTGAATACCCACCTCAAAAAAAAAAAACGCTCATGTAAGCTTACTGACGGCATTATTAGCGTCCTAACTTATAAAAAAATGAACGAATCTCTTAGTTAAAAAAAAACAAAAAAAACAGCGCCGGTTTTCGGGAGTGCTAAAAACGAAAATCACAGTTAAATTTGTTTTATGATATGAAGAAATTATTAGGTGGCTAGAAAGTGCTCATTTTATGTTAAATTTATATAGGACAACGATCCCCCACTTTTTGAAAAAGTAATTTCTTCATATCATGCCCCAAATTTAAATGTGATATTCGTTTTCAGCAGCACAGGAGAGATGTTGCGAGCCTTTGTTTTATCGTTACTTCCATGGCAGGTGCCGGTCTGAGCTCCAATCCCTGGTCTCCCCTCGACAATCTTTCACGAAAAACACCCATCTAGCTGAAACCACTGTCAAAAATTTTCCCCACTTTCTGTGTCAAAACCAAAACGTAGATTCCATGAACAAAGCTTCTTTCTTAGAAGTGCATGCCTGTGGAACTCTGTTCCGTCTGCCTGTTTCCCACCTGACTACAACTTGGATGTCTTCAAGTCCAACATAAACAAATTCCTGATGAACCGCCCCCTTAAGTAGAGACCTTATCAAATCTTAACATTAACATACTGTACACGCAATAACCCTTATCCCCGAGTGGCTTTTGGGCCTTGATAAGTGGTGACCACCTTGTAAAAAAAAACAAAAAAACACTGAAAACCTATAAAAGTCGCCATCTTAAAGTTTTTTTGAGGAGTTGGAAAGAAACTTGACATTGACCAAAAAATGGTATCGATTATTTACTAAAGTGATATCGATTATTTACTATATTAATATTCATTTTTAATGAATACAGAAGAGAAAACTCAATTCAAATTATCAAGATCAAAATCAGTCTTGTAATGGCAACAATTTTCTATTAAAATCACTAAAAATCATTTAAAAAAATGATTTTCTATATAAAAAAAAATAACAATTATGTGATTTGGGGAATATGACATCTTCGTTCCGTGACGGGTACATGCATCATAAAGATTTTTCTTCAATTTATTTTTTTTTAAATAAGTTTAATTCTAAATAAGCAGCAGATGTTATTTAAAAAAACAAAAAACAAATTTGGAACATTTATTAAATTAACCGCATTCTATTGGACTAATCTGTTTGAATCGGTCCATTAAATCGGATTGGTCCAATGAATGGATCTTACATTCCTCTCACTCCTTAATTCAACAGAAAACTATGTTAATAAAGTTTACCTTGACCTCTGGATGATCTGGTGCCACTCCGTAGCGCACTAACCCAAACGGTACAGGAAGTTGTTCATAGATATCAACTTTCAAATTTTGACAACCCTGCAAAAAAATAAAAATAAACACAAAAGATAAAATGACAGATTATTTATTTATTATATCTTTAATCAATAATCTTTAATCAATAATCTTTAATCAATAACCTCTTTTCAATGAGAATTATATATATTTATGATTTAATATTATACTAGCAGGTGGGGGGGGTCTTTCTGGGTCATAAAATACGCTTAAATATATTTTAATCCATGCAGATTCTGTATTTAATATTACAGAGCTAATTCTCTATTGAATATTATATTGTACCTAATAATATTATAATGATTTCACAAGTTTAAAAAAAATGACTTGGGTGTCATCAGCTAGGATTGGGGAGGGGGGGTCACCGCTTATCAAGGGGCAAAGGCTACTTGAGGATAAGGGTTAATGTCTGAGGCAGCCGGTGAGACAACAACGTGCTGACTTGACTTGAGGCAACATTCACTCAGAATGAGGTGAGCTAGCTCTTCCCATAGAACATACTACATTCAGGATGAACGCAAACCATATGACGGTCCACAGTGACCAAGATGGTTATAGGCAGTTAGTCCTGGGACTAGCAGTGAACACCGTAAACTTCTGAACTGGAGATAGATTTTACATTGAAATCCATAAAAATCAAACAACAAATGAATAAATAAATATGTAGGATTAATTATTCCTATCACCGCTTGGAAAATTAAACTTGAGCCAGCTCTTTTCATGGAACATGCAAAGAAATCCACACACAACAGTTTGCAGTGGCTAAGATAGTGATAGACAGCCAATCTCAGGACCAGCGGCAAACACTGTAGACCTATGAACCAGAGTTAGGTTCAATGTCAGCTTTGATGATGTGTGACCACGTCTTCTGTTCGCCTCCCAGGCATCTCCACTAATCTTGGAGTGGAACTATTGCTTCATGGATAAACTCTCCTGTGTTGTGGCATGCAGTGTGACTGAACCAGTGAAGTCTCCTCTTTAAAAGCGCTGGTGATGATTGGTAAGTATGGAACTTTGGTAGGGTTTAATTATTTAAAAGGATAACTCAACAAGAACTTGTTAACATTAGATTTGAAACTGACCATGGTATAGTTAGCTGGCAATCAGTCCCAGGGTATTGTGTTCAATACAATAAATATAAATTTATTATCATACTGAAGGTGAGTTAATCAATGTTTGCTTCCTTAAGGCTTTTTTTTTTACCTATATGTTTTCATAACATCGAGACAAGATCACAGAGTAGTATCTGTTCTGATGCTACACTTCACTTTTTCTGTCCTCGGACAGTGGAGGAGAAATCCTTCATGACCGAGGCAATTTTTGTTTTTGTTCCTATCCAGTGCCCCTTTCTGAGGAGCTGGATTTTTCCACATTAAAAATCGACTTTGTGTCGAACTCTGCCCTGGTGGGGAGGCAAGTAAATAGGAACATAAAATAAAGATTAAAATTTTTCCTTAGTGTTGGGATTGAGTTATATCTGAAAATAAAAATCCGTTTTAATTCTTCTAATCAACAATAATCTGCAATTTAATTACCAAGTCATTAATTTCTTACTCTATATTGGTTCATCCCCCCTCCCACTAACTATATAATAGAAAATAAGAACAGTTCATAGAATATCACCACAAGTGTTAATACTATTTAATTTATAAGCTAGAGAGGAAGAGAAAAGAGGAGATAGAAAGAATACAAAAAGACCAATTTTTGGATTTTGTCTTTTATTTTTTAAAATTTAATTGGCTTTGCAGAACTCATCTTTTTCTGATTCAAACAATTTAACTCGAGCATAATGGATGACCCAACTGTTACAATTTATATAAGTATACGGAGTGGAATGATAAAATTGTTGCCCTAGAGAAGACAACATGATTCCATTTCCGTTTAATGAAAACTAGTTTTCTTTTTTTGTTGTAGACCATCTACTAGTTGGCCAGTTGTGTACAAATTCCAAGAGCGGGAGGAGCCTTCTATCATGTCTAAAAGTGACAAAATGTTAAATGAGCAAGATCAAAACTGCGCTGCTGTACATCTGATGCTCTCTAACGATCCAAATTATGATAACAGGACCATTGCCAGCACCATCAAAATACAAAGTCGGATGATTTAATAAAGTTTCTGGCTATGGTTGTGGTCTTTGGTGTTGTTTCAAGTGAAAACCACATCATGCCACCTCACATCTTCAAAGTCAGCTTCAAAGTCAACACCAAAGTGTACCTGGATGTGCTGAATTGTGGTAATCCCCTGATGCAATCAGATGGCCGCTGGCAGACCCTGGGTGTGGCAGCAGGACTTGCCGCCGACCCACAAGTCCAAAGAGATCCAGGCTTGGCTTCAGAAGGAGTGCTACGACTTTGTACCCTTCTTTTACTGCCTCCCCCTCCTCCACTGACCTGAATCCGCTGGACTACTTCGTTTGGTCATACGTTGAGAACATCACCAACATGACCTCCCACAACACCAAAAGAACCTGATTGCCGCCATCTGCTAAGTATTCGCTAGGCTCCCGCTGGCGCTTGTGAAAAAAGCTGCTCCCAGTTCCAGACCCAAATCGAACCAGTGATTGAGGCTGAAGGCGGTTACATTGAATAGATGTTAGTTCTACTACATAATCAAGTTACCTGAATTGATTTTTTCAATAATATTTTTTAAATAAAGCTGTAGCATTGTTTTCTTTAATGTAACAATTTTATCATTCTACCCTGTATATATATATATATATATATATATATATATATATATATATATATATATATATATATGTGTGTGTGTGTGTGTGTGTGTGTGTATAATTTCAATGTTTTTTTTTTATTTTTTATTCTTTTATCAATTTATGGAAATGTTTAAAACATTTTGTTCCTCTCTTCATCCAAGGTGTTACCAGATCAGGCTATCCAAAGATACTGCCTTCCTGGCCTAAAATGCACCAAACATTGATGTTATTTGCTGTTCCTTTCCCATTGCAAAACTTAATTATGTTCTGCAAAGCCCAAAACAAAAAGAACAATTCCCTTTACAAAACACGCAAACTAAACACCATGAAGATATAAAAAATTTGAAGTCTAAAACTTTTTACCAAAATGACTGTATTTTTCATTAAAATAACTAAATAAGGCTGGTATGTCGTAAAACAAAACAACCAGACCAAACTAGACCTCTCTTTATGCTAATGTCATTGTCTTTCAACTTCGGTTCTTTTCTTTATTATTTTTATTTTTATGAATAGGATTTTTAAAGTTAAAGTTAAATTACCATGATCATTAAATTCTTAAATGAACCATTTTTTTTTAAATAGGATTTTAAAAGTTAAATTTAAATGTTATGATTGGCCATTAAATTATGAACTAAATCAAATTGTTATAAAACTATAACTACTTTTATTACAGTAATGTTGTTTAATTTATTTATAAAATTATCTAGTGCAAATAGTTTTCAAAACATTTAATGCATGAGAATTTGCTAAGAATATTAAATGTCTCCAAGGGAATCTACTCTTTGGGCCAAAAAAAATCTTTGTGGCCTCCATTTCATTATAATGAACCCCCCCCCCCCCCCGAAGTATTTACTATAAATGTTTTCTTATCCAGAATAAGTATGTTTACAAAGAAACTAACTCAAAATAAAATATATTCCTGCCAAGAACATAGTGCAATGGTAAAACAAACGAACAAACAAAAAAACATGCTATATGTCAGAAAGATTTTTATTTAGGTCTGAATTTGAAAATTTCACAGAAAAACTTTATATGCTAAATTATTATTATTATTATTATTATTATAAGAAAAAGATATTGATGTCTGAAAATACAACTTTCTGAAATGTATTCAAATTACTTCTAACAAAACTAATGTAATGTACAATTTTTCAGATTTATAAATATTTCTCCAAAGGTTAATTGCTGAATGAAACTCGTTTAAGCAATACTCACTTTGAGAAGTTGTTGAGCAGTGTAGAAAGCTGCTGGGCCGCTGCCCACAATTCCGACATGTGCATCAGCAGTAGAACAGTAATTTCGGCATTGTGAACGTCGCCAGAAATGCCAGGAGAGCCGAAAGAGGTTCTTCTTGATCATCTTGAAATAAAAACAGGAAAGGTGCCAAAGTTATAAAGGTATTGTGAGGCTGTTTGGAAAATACTGTAATATAACTATTTGCTTATGTAGTAATGTTATAATACAATCTAATTATATATATATATATATAATATATATATATATATATATATATATATATATATATATTATATATATATATATATATATATATATATATATATATAGTGCGGGCAAAAAAAAAGTCCGCATTTGTATTTTTTTCAAAAACTGCAAATTTAAGTTAAATTTAATGTAACTGTTTAAACAAACTTATACCTCATTTGATTCGCCTTTTATTCTTCTATAATTTTACCTGTTCATATTTGACTTTTAATTGAAATATTCTAGTGTTCACGTCAATTTAAAAAAATAACTTCAAATTCAGGAGGCAAAAAGAAAGTCCGCAGCAACAAATTCGCTTAAAACCAGCTTAAATTATCGCTCCTTAATCAGTTTAAAATATCCATTAAAAGGCAACAAAGCATCTCTAGTCGTAATTGTTGTTGTTCCAGGTTATACAACATAACATTTAGTACATATGCCTCGACTTTTTCTTAGTGATCATCAGGAGCTCATTAATCTCCACCTTTCTGGTTTATTCAATCGAGAAATCAGCTGCAGATTGAAATGCAATGAGAAAATGGTACAAAAGACTGCGTAAAAGCACCAAAACACCGGAGTGTTCGTGATGCCTCTAAATCTGGTCGTACTAGAGTTACTTCTAACAGGGAAGACAATGCTATCAAGATCCACAGCCTAAGAAACAGATTTGAAACGGCTCCCCAAATCCAACATCAGTGCAATCTTGTTCAAAAGTGCCCTCTTTCTACTGTCAAGAACAGATTAAAGGAATTTAATTTGCGAGGATAAGTTGCAAGATGCAAGCCAATGATTTCTGTAAAGAACAGAAAGCACCGTCTGGACTTCGTCAGATGCAATGACGATCATGACTCTCCATATTGGTCAAAAGTGCTTTTTAGCGACGAAAGCAAGTTCAATAGGCTAGGCAATGATGGTAGGCAGTACGTCCGTCAGAGGAAAGACGAAGAATTTAATCCTAGGTGCTCAGTTTAAATACTGCAATGTGGTGGAGGTTCAGTTTTGGTAAGTGGCATTATTAGTACCAATAGTCCAGGGCCTATAGTTCGCCTTGCAAGGTCGAATTAATTCGACCAAGTACATTAATATATTGACTGAGCATTTTCTATCCTACTGTACACGCAATTATTCGCAAGAAACTGAGGATGCGGAAGGTTTGTGCGAAGTTTGTCCCAAGGGTGCTCAGAGAAGATCAGAAAGAAAGACGTTGTCATGGGCATCAAGAAAGTTTCTCACACTTCCTATAGTCCAACAGACATTGCTGTCTGTGACTTTTGGTTATTCCTTAAGCTCAAGGAATACTTTAGAGGCTGTCGTTATGAGACGGTTGAGGAGATGAAAGAGGCTGTGATGAGGGTCATTGACACGCTCACACAAAAGGAGTTCCATGTGATCTTCAAAAAGATGTTGGAACTGTACAAGTGCATTGCAGCCAGAGGAGATTACTTTGAAGTGGACTAGAGTTTCATGTGTGTACTATCATTAACAGATCCCATACGAAAATAGTCTTTCCCCCACTCTTTATCTGTGCCTAAATCAAAACGTGGATTCCATGAACAAAGCTTCTTTCTTAGAACTGCACGCCTGTGAAACTCTGTTCCGTCTGCCTGCTTCCCACCGGACTACAACTTGGATGTCTTCAAGTCCAACGTTAACAAATTCCTAATGAACCACCCCCTTAAGTAAACACTTCATCAAATCTCCACACTAACGTAATGTACTTGCAATAATCCTTATCCCTGAGTGGCTTCCGGGCCTTGATAAGTGGTGATCACTGTGTAAAAAAAAAATAAATAAAATAAAAAAGTCTGGAAACTTATTGAAGGCACCTTGTATAAATATATGTTTCAGGAAAATTCCGTCTTGCAATTATATTTCACTCCTTTTTGTTTAGAAGCTCTATGCTTCTTTAATATAACAACAGGACACGTGTAAATGAATTACAACAAGCTGCAAGTGCGTTGTCCCCCCTCTGGTGCAGCATGTAAGATAACGCCACAAAAAATAGTGAAGAAATGATGAATGTGAAAAGTGTGAAGGGCCAACGTTGCCTTCACATTTTCGCCAAGTTTCAGAAAAATCTAATGGTTGGGGCAAAAGTTATGGGATAAAAAGTGTCATTTTTTTGCGATTTGGGGGCATTTGTGACTCCTTTTGAGCTTCCGGGAACGCAGAGTCCCTGTGAAAATGGACGTGTTACATGTGTGTGTGTGTGTGTGTGTGTGTGTGTGTGTGCGTGTGTCTAAAGAAGCTTTAAGTATTTCATCTATATAAATAAAACAGATTTGTATATGTGTCTATGTCTGTCTGTGTGTAAATATTTAACCAATAAACTCTTAAACTACTGGCTATACAACACTGAAATTAACAGGAAATAGTAATCATACACCAAGGGTGGTTCATAAAGAATAAAATCTTTGTTTGGATGGATGAATAATGCGTACAGAAATATGCTGGCAAGTTGAAATGCAAAATGTCCATTTTTCTTTCTTTCTGCACACGCCCAAATTCAATTCATTTATTAAAGTTGTTTAATATTAAATCTTTCTTAATTATCTCTCCATAGCTACATCAGTAGGAGACATGGCTGGAACACTAAACGTTTTGGTTTCGATTCTAACTGATGGCACCCAGGTCATTTTTTCTTTAACTTTTGAAATCACTACTATATTATTATTAGGTACAATATAATATTCAATAGAGATATGGCTCTGTAATATTAAATACGAAATCTGTATGAATTAAAATATATTTAAGCATATTTTATGACCAATAAAGTCCTCCCCTCCCCCGTTAGTATAATATTAAATTCATGTATTGGGTTAACAAGAAAGTTCTTGCGGCTTTTAACTTTTAAATTCAGACGAACATATCTCAATACATCTTTATTGATCGAAATAAGCCCCATCAGAATCAACATACTTTTGCCAATGCAAAACAAGTGTATTTATGTCAGTAGCGTAAAAATATTGCGTTCTGGTGGCGATGAAGTCACTGGAGGCGTTTTTGATATCGTTTAGGTTTTTGAAGTATTTATCAGGCAGAAAGTTGTTGAGATGATTGAAATAGTGGTACTCAGTAGATGAGGCAGAGTTTCGTAGTCCAATTTGTTCAACTTCTGCAGGGCCAGTTTAGCAACATGCGGTCGGGCATTGTTGTAGAGAACAATTGGGTTTTTTTCTGTTGACTAATGCTGGGTGTTGCTGTTGAAGTTTCTGATGCATTTAGTCCATTTGTTGACAGTACTTCTATGCTGTAATAGTTTCGCATGCATTAAAGAAACTGTAATGGATGAGACCAGTCGCAGACCACTAAACAGTCAACATGACCTTCTTTTTGTGCAACTCTGGCTTCGGGAAGTGTCATGAAGCGTCGTCGGTGTCTAACCACTGAGCTGAGAATTGCCGGTTGTCGTAAAGAACGTATTTTTCATTGCAATTCACAACCTGATCAAGAAACGACTTGTTCTCGTTGCATAAAAGAAGGAAAAATGAGACTTCATAATGGCGTTTCTTTTGGTTGTTGTTCAATTCATGAGACACCCACTTATCAAGTTTTTTGTCTTTCCAATCTCTCTCAAGTGGTTGGAAATCGTCGTACACATTACGTCTAATTCAAGAGCAGTTCTTGAACAGTTGTACGTGGATTGGTTTTGACTAAGGCTCTTAATTGATCGTTGTGAACATCCGATGGCCGACCACTATGCTCATCATCTTCAAGACTTTCGTCACCGCCACAAAATTTCTTACACCACCATTGTGTTGTGCATTCTGTGGTTGTTCCTGAGTCAAACGCTTCGTTAATTTCAACAGCTTTTCGGTCTAGCTTGACTTGAAATAAGAAAATTGTGCAAATTTGTTTTTTATTTCCATCTTGTATTCAACTTTCTGCAAATAAGACGTAATTGTTTTAAAACGATTGTAATTTGTGTAGGGTTGTCAAAATTTAAAAGTTGATACCTCTGAACAACTACCTGTACCGTTTGAGTTGGCGCCCAGAGTAGCACTAGAAAATTTTAAAAAAGAAACAAAAAAAAAAAAAGAAAGAAATGGTTAAAATGAAAAGAACATTTCTGTATTCATTTATTTGTGGAAGAAGGCCACAGGATGAGTTGGCCGAAACGTGGTGAAACAACAACTATGAAGATGAGGACAAAAGTCTGCAAAATAATGAATATACAACTTATGAAACCTCATCTGAAAAGGATTCCAAACAAAAAAGAATACAACAATTCTGATGTTAACGATTCATTAGCTTCTTTTTTTTTTTTATAGAAATTGCTCCAGACAAGCTATGGAGCCACTTGATATATGGAGCTAAAAAAAAAAAAACTACTTACCTTACTTAATATTGCAATAACAAAGTTATTTATGCTTCCAATGCAGAACAAAAAAAAGTTTCATAATCCCAAATAAACATTAATCTCAATTGATAGGTAGTCATGACAACAGAGTCTGATATCAATTTTTCCAGAAAACAAAAACAATAGTTATCTCTCTCTCTCTCTCTCTCTCTCTCTCTCTCTCTCTCTCTCTCTCTCTCTGTATATATATATATATATATATATATATATATATATATATATATATATATATATATATATATATATATGGACTCAGGTGTTCCAAAGTGTTTACAAATCGGTTTATAATCCGTGAGTGTACTTGAAAGATAATCTAATGAGCTAAAGAAATCGGAAAATAATCTGTTGCCGCTGCCCACCCACAGGGATTTGTTTTTCTTCATTTTTTTTCATATAAATTGCTCCAGACAAAGCATGAAGCCACTTCATGTAAGCTAAAAAAAAAAAAAAAACACTACTAAATTGTTAAAAACTAGCCAGCGATGTGTGTTAAATGGATAGATTCTGAACACAAAAAACAGCAATTTCCACCCTTTGTCAAAAACATTGTGCGTGGAATGTGAGGACTAAAGGATAAAATAAGGGAAGCAAGAGTTATGCGACTGCTGAAACCTTATGTCCACTTTCTACTGTTATTGCAAGTTACTCCGTGTTAATCTATACATCAATACGATTGCGTGTTATTTTCTGTGTCACACTTACATCTTTTTTCTCTATAATAATATGCTGTTCGTTTATTTTACTCACACATACGTACTGAAACTAGGCAATAACTATAACTACGCAAGAATAAAGTTAAAATTAAAATAAGGTAAATAAAACAAAACAAAAAAATAAAAAATAAAAATAAAAACAAATAAACAAATAAAATAAGAATAAACATAAAACCTCGAAAGTTATCTAAACCCCACATGTACATATATATATTAATATATTAATATACTTATAAACGCCTACACTTTGCTACACCCGCGCATATATAAACTTGAGATAACTAGGTTTAAAGACAGGGATAAATTATTAAATATTAAACAAGAAACTGCTATATCCTGCAAACATTTCAGAATACACGCACTTAAAGAACTCTAAATTAGTAGACCAGAACAACTATGAGTACAACTAACCCACATCAAATAACCCCCCCCCAAAGAGGATAGGTGAGGTCGCAACTATGATCCTACCCGTATGGATTACATAAGTCGCTTAATATTCTACTTCATCAAGCAGTTATAATATTACTAACCTAAATAAATACCTGTATGAAAGTATATTTGAACCAAACGAGTAAGGGATTGTTTTGGCGGAACCTCGTAATAATGTATGCATATGGGTATTTTTGGGTGTATGCATGTATGGATATATGATCTTTATATGCCTGGGTAGGAAAATTAATTAAAAAAAAAAAAAAAAAGGATAAATGAATAAATAGATGAAAGAAACTAAGGAATGAAGGATGAATGAAGGAAAAGGGAATAAAGAAATTAGGGTGAATAAATAAAGATGAAGGTAAGTACTACGATATATAAGCTTGTATACTCAGTTTGTATAACCTAAATACTCTGATTTCTGTCATATGTTATTATATATTATTTTTGTATCGTTATACATCTTATGTATATCTGCCTAACCATTGAAAGAGTGCTTGCTTAATGTGAAGATAGGCCTATGAACTTCATGCTGAATTCACTATAAATTTTTACGGAAAAAAAACTACAACTTAGGAAAAGGTAACAAGCCGGTGAGGCCATGAAATATAACTATGCGTGTGGAGTTTGATAGAAAAAGAGAATTATGTAGTAAATGAATTCATGTCTGTTTCTATTTTAGATGTATCATTTGGTGGCAGGTTGCATATATATATATATATATATATATATATATATATATATATATATATATATGTCTGTATTTTGTGTAAGTATATATGTATAAGTGTATTTATGTATGCATGTATGTTTGTATATATATGTGTGTGTATGAATATCTGTGTGTATGTGTATGTATATGGATGTATTTGTGTATGTGTATGTATGTATATATGTATGTATATGCATATATATTTCTGAACTATTAAAATAGGCTGTCTCGTATATGATTGTTGTAGCAATGTAGATTACAAGAATATATAGGTGTCTGAATGTATTTGTATGTATGTTATATATGTATATATACACCCGTGTGGAGTGTAGTGGCATGCTATTTCATATATGAAGGGGTTACCACGCTACTGAAGTAAGAAAAATGCCATTATATGTCTATGTATGTCTGTATGTGTGTGTGTATATATGCGCGGGTCTAGTAAAGTGTAGGCGTTTATAAGTATATTAATATATTAATATATATATGTACATGTGGGGTTTAGATAACTTTCGAGGTTTTATGTTTATTCTTATTTTATTTGTTTATTTGTTTTTATTTTTATTTTTTTGTCTTGTTTTATTTACCTTATTTTAATTTTAACTTTATTCTTGCGTAGTTATAGTTATTGCCTAGTTTCAGTACGTATGTGTGAGTAAAATAAAACGAACAGCATATATTCGCTTTTGAATATCTGTATTAACGCGTGTGTGTGTGTGGGTGTGTCTATGTGTGTGTGTGTGTGTTGTGTGTGTTGCATGTATGTGTGTGGATGGGTGTAGATTGAAAGACACCGGTCAGTACTTAGTGACCATAGGAAACGTTCTTAATTTACAGACTGCAAGACAAAAATACTAAATTCCCAAGTACCTTATGCCATAAAAACCAAAAGATGGGATAGATAAAGAGAAAGGGAAATGAAAAAGAAGATGTTTATTATCTTCAGAGACCTCACTTGTCCTCTTACCGTTTTATGACTCCCACCCAGGTTACATTCTAACTTGACAAACGAAATAGGAAAATGTATTTGGTTGAAATATCAGTTTTGACGGTAATTCTTGGCCTGATGACGTAATCCCCCAACGCGGGTGATTACAGAAACATGTATGCACATATGTAGCCATTAATGTTTGTATAAATAAATTTAATATATATAAGTGACCTTGTCTGTGTGTGTGGACGTTTTTAGTCTACAGATTTTAAACTTGATATGTAGGGAATTTGGACCTGTGGAACAAATTCGATTTAGTTTTTGGCTGGTAAAAATAACTGCTAAGAGGTCAAAACTGAAAAAAAAAAAAAAAATGAACATGGCAGGAGTAAGTTGATTGAGTCTGTTACCTCTACTTCTATGCATACGCGAATATACATTTATATGTTAAGGTCTCTTAATCTTTAATATTTTCTTGTTGATAACTCAAACAATAATGAATAAGGCTTGAGTGCTAAATGTTTTGGTTTCAATTCTAGCTGATGACACCCAAGTCTTTGCTTTTTAACATTTGAAATCATTGCTATATATTGAACACAATATAATAATCAATAGACGATTGGATCTATAATAATAAATACAAAATATGCATAAATTAAAACATCATATTTAAGTGTATTTTATGACTGGGCAACACCAGGTGACCTGATAGTATACATATATATATATACTATCAAGCAAATGATGAAATGATTTATGGAAAAATCATTTATTTCGACACCAAGAACTCAATATCAATGACGAATGTACGATCGTTTCTGAGACAATATCATTTTTTTGTTTTTCTGAATAAAGTTTCGTCATTAACATCGAACTTAGACATCAAATATAAACTTTAAATATAAGACCAATATCAAAATATTTTACAGCAAATCAAGGTTATAGGATACAAAGAAATGTATATAATTTACTTAGAGAAATGCTTATCGGAGCTATATCAGGCAGTTATAAATACTATTTAAATACAAGATTAAAACCTAAAATCGCTCCAGACGAAGCATGAAGCCAATTAATGTAAGGAGTTAAAAAAATACTTTAAGGTCAAAAAGTAGCCACACCATAAGTATTAATAGATTCCGGCCTAGAAAACCCCAATTATCTTCTTCCTTTTTTATGGAAATCACTCCAGATAAGGCATGAAACTACTTAATGTAAAAAGCTAAAAAAAATAATAATGACAAGTGAAGCATGCATGGTCCCCCGTGAGTGCACAGTGAACGAGGCATAAATAAAAAATGACTAAGTTCAGCACCCACCCACCCCCATTTAGCCCCCAGGTGATGTCAAATCCTGGTGAAAATGAACAAACGGTGCAGTTTTAGGCTTTAACATATGTAAATTTGAGTTCTGCACCATGCAAAAAAAGAAATCCATCATTTGAGTTCAGCACCATGCAAAACTGCTAAATAGACATACACAGAAAATTTTGGACAAATATGGTAAAATAGTCCCAAAAATGGAGTTTTTTTATTAGCCTTAAAAGAGCCCCTGGGGCACACCCAAGAGTTATCGTGAAGTATAGACAAAAAAATTTACATAGAAATCAGTTAGTTACAACTTTTCAGAAAGTTTTATAAAAATCCAAGGCATCAATTTTTTTAATAATCACAAAAGCTTTTAGCCATTTTAACTTGAAAGGCACCCCTAGGGGGGCAACCGGAGTTTTTGTGGAAAATTTGTTCTGTTACTTTTTTACTCATATCATGTTTAATGTTTGTGCAAAATTTCAAAAAATTCCAAGGCGTAGTTATTGAAAAAAGTGCAGGTAGACGAATGGATGCATGGATGAATGGACAAGGGTGAATTTACAGGTCTAAGGTCAAATGTTAGATTCTTTCCTCTTTGTCAGAAACATAGTTCAAAGGACAAAATAACTAAATTGAGATATCACAGAAGAGACGTTGCTAGTCTCTCTCTGCTCTAATGTTATTTCCATCAAAGATACTCGACTGTGCTCTAATCTTTGGTTGCTTCTATCTATATAAAAGCCAAGTACGTCTAAGGATGGAATACTGCTGCCATATCTGGGCAGGAGCTGCTAAAAACAGCCTATCCTGCCTTGACAGAGTACAAAATAGACTTCGTGGCTTAGTGGGGGATGCCCTTTTCTCTACCTTGCAACCTCTCTCCCACAGAAGAGACGTTGCGAGCCTATCCTTGTTTTATCGTTATTTCCATGGCAGGTGCTCGTCTGAACTCCAATCTCTTGTCCCCCCTCGCCAATCTTTCACGAAAAACACCCGTCTAGCCGAATCCACTGTGAAAAATTTCCCCCACTCTTTATCTGTGCCTAAATCAAAACGCGGATTCCATGAACAAAGCTTCTTTCTTAGAACTGCGCGCCTGTGGAGCTCTGTTCCGTTTGCCTGCTTCCCACCTGACTACAACTTGGATGTGTTCAAGTCCAACGTTAACAAATTCCTAATGAACCGTCCCCTTAATAAAACACTTCATCAAATCTCCACACTAACGTAATGTACTTGCAATAACCCTTATCCCTGAGTGGCTTCCGGGCCTTGATAAGTGGTGACCACTGTGTAAAAAAAAAAAAAAAAAGAAAAAAAAAAAAGAGATTCGCAACAAGAACTCCTCTTTTACCACAACCCAAAAAAAGAATTTTCCTTTTTTCCTTCAGAGAGAATTTCTAGGACGCAGCTTTGTCGCAAGATCTTCTTAACTGTGGAACACATGACCGCAGGACTGCTTTCCTTGCTGATTACAACTTGGCTGTTTTCAAATCCAATGTCAACAAATTCTGGTAGTTAGCCATCTTATGATCCAATCTCTGATAACTTTGTGTCAGCATCTTCAAACAGGTTAAAAAAAAGCAACCAGAAGATACCGAAGTGATTATCCAATCAGCTGTCCAAAGATGACAAGCTTCAATGAAAGTGTGAAATTCATTAAATCAAGTCTAACTTTTTAAACTGAAAATGACTTTCAACACGTTATGTCAATCCCCTCTTTACTCATATTAAGAATGGCTTTCTATGTAGAAAGACATTGTTAATATGGAGAAAAGGAAAATGATGCATTTTGAATTAATCATTTGATAGTCTTCACTTCAGCATCTTCTTACAACCTGCCGAAAGATTGAGTCATAAACAACTAAATATTTGCCCATTGCAGGCCTGTCAGCTGTCGCATGTATCTAAGCATGCCACTAAACACACAACATTACGCACGTTTATTTGGGATATACAGGGTGGAAAGATAAAGTTGTCACCCTAAAGAAAACAGCACTACAACTTTATTTGAAAACTTTTCTTGAAAAAAATCAATTCAAGTAACTTGATTATGTAGTAAAGCTGACATTTATTTAATGTAGCTGCCTTCAGCCTCAATCACCGCCTTGATACAGGTCTGGAACTGGGAGCATGCCTTTTCTACAAGCGCCGGTGGGAGCTTGGTGAATACTCGGCAGATGGCAATGATCAGGCTGGCTTTGGTGTTGTGAAAGGTCATGTAGATGTTCTCGACGTATAATCAAACGAAGTAGTCGAGCAGGTTCAGGTTGAGAGAGGAGAGGGGGCAGTAAGAAAAGGGTACAAAATCATAGCACGCCTTCTGAAGCTAAGCCTGGGTCTCTTTGGATTTGTGGGTGGGCGCTGAATCCTGCCAGCGACCACCTGATTGCACTAGATCACCACTCCCTTCAGCAAATTCAGGTACACTTTGGTGTTGACTTTCGAGCTGATTTTGAAGATGTGAGATAGCATGATGTGACTTTCACTTGAAACAACACCAAAAACCATAACTCTGCCAGAAGCTTTGTTGAGCTGTACCCTCAAGCGCTGAACCATCCAGATTTGAATTTTAAGGGTGCTGGCAATGGTCCTGTTGTTATAACTTGGATTGGTAGAGAGCATGAGTTGTACAACAGCACATCTCCAATCTCGTTTGTTGACCATTGTGTCACCTTCAGTAGAAGGCTCCTATCACTCTTGGGATTTGTACACAAATGACCAACTAGTAGATGGTTTGCAACAGAAAAAGAAAACCGATTTTCATCAAACGAAAATGGAATCATGTCATCTTTTCTAAGGCGACAGTTTTATCATTCAACCCAGTAAATTAAATAGATTAAAAGATTAAATAAAGAATTTAGTTTGAAATTTTATCCAGGTCTCTAGGTTCGCCATGAAGATTCCCAAGTTCGACTTGAAAGTCTCCAAGTTCGACTA